>NC_054055.1:6795989-7160701 GCF_017639655.2 Falco naumanni | reverse complement strand
AAAAAACCCAACAAAAATGTTACATCTGAAAACCTACACCATTTCTGCCCCTTTGTCTGCCAATGTACCTCCCCTATTAAAAAGTATCATATGTGTACAACCACAGATATAGTTCAGATTTTCAAAATGTATCTCCTGAGTTTTTAATATGAGGGTGGGGCTGGTAGGTTTTTTTTCTTATTCTTTTTTACCCATCTCTTTCCCTTGCTCCCCTTTTCTTTCCTCAGTGGTGGGTCTACTAAAAGTAGAGCTTGGCAATTACAGTGCTAAAAATTCTATTAATGCAGTATTCAGCTCTGTTCTACTGATAATTTTAAGGTTCAAACTCCTGAGAATTGTCAGGGTTAGAAATAGGTTTTCTGTTTCATTTGAGAGCTCGGAATTTCAGCTTTTCAGATATATCAAGTGTTATGCAGCATTTATTTAGAAAGCTGGCAGGTGATGAAATATTGAACCTTAAAACAGGAGTGACATTTTGCTTTATATTAAAAAGGACTGATCCTTCTATTTTTCCCACTCTTCACCAATACCTTCTGTCGACATGAGGAGCATTATTTCTCTATTTACACCACAATGATAGCATAGAATCTGGCCTAAGTGGTTTTAAATGTTTTCTATAGGTTTTTAAAAAAATCAATACCTGGGGTTTTTTTTTTTCTTTCTTATTGACAGTAGAGTTAGATGCATGATATCAAGGTAGCCTGGATTTTACAGGCATAGAAATACAAATTATGGTGCCAATACCTTTTTTAAAGACTCTACAAAAAAATTCTAAAATAGCTTTTCTACAAAATGTGAAACTTAAGCAAAATACAGGGTGGGGTTATGAAGCTTTTTATTGGAGGAGTTTTGGTCTGGCCAGGGTAATTCAGTTGGCCATTTCAAATTTGTTCTGATAAAACTTTTATGCCATCACATAACATTGTTTTCTGCACAGAGAACCAGATCTGTGAAAACAGTTTAAGATGCAAGCTATTCTTGATGAAGGATTATAGGTGCTATATATCTGTAAACTGGTGTGATGTTGTTTTATTATCATAGCTATTAATCGTGTGAGGAATTCAAACTTGGATCAAGGCAAAAGTTTTCTTGTTTGGAAGATTTTTTTTTCCTAAATTAATATATCCAAAGGTACTTTTGAGCTACTTTGAAGACTGCATACTCATATTCCCCTATTTGCAAATGGAATGGGAAAAAATAAGAAAAAAACCAAATCCCAGGTCTGACACTAAAAGGAAGGAAAATGTACTCGGATACAGCCCTTCAGTTCAGTTCCAGGTCTCTTTTTGTGGAGTTAATCTGATTCTGTCATCTGTCTGACAAGCAACTTCACCTTCATAGATTTATGTCCATCCTCCCGTCTAAGTCTCTTTAATCTGTCCATGTTTTCATAGAGCTCAAGGGCTCATTCCTGGGGTCTTTACCACCACAGTTAATAATAATAACAAAAAAAAAAATTGTTCACATTGTCACTATGAGTGTGAAATAATAAGTAAGATATATAACCTGTACAACAGGATAGAATTTACTGTT
The DNA here is from genome assembly GCF_017639655.2 of Falco naumanni. Lineage (NCBI taxonomy): Eukaryota > Metazoa > Chordata > Aves > Falconiformes > Falconidae > Falco > Falco naumanni. Next base: position 7,159,168 of record NC_054055.1, on the reverse strand, counting down.
AGTAGGACAAAACTCATTTACGGTGGATGTCTCACATCTTGGCTTGATTAAATACTTTTTAAAAATAACAGTGATTTCACATCGATTCACTGTTTGCAAATCTAATTCAATCAGCTGCAAAAGAAAGGGTTCTGATAACTCAGAGGGAAAGATATATAAACTATCTACATTGTTAGAAGCAGAGATGTGAATCCAAGTTCCCCTTTCAGTAATATTAACATTAATGGGCTTCAGCAAACTCACTCTTGTTTTGCCCAAACAGACAAGTAAGTGCAATTCTGGCCTTTCATGTTGTGTTTCAGCCTGTCGTAGATATCTTTTATGAATCCAGATCATCTGTGATAGCAGCTTATCTGACATCTAAATCTTGGCTGTTGTTTTTATTTTCAAGGCTGAATAATGCCATTCACCAGCTCTGTCTCTTTAGATATTTGTTCATCTTAAATTTGTTTCTTTTTTAAATCTTCCTGTTGCGCAGAAAATTGTGTAGCTGATGAGATGTGGTATGTGTTGTCGTCTGCAAGCATGCAGCAGAACCGGTGAACAATGGCAGGCTCCAGAGCAAGTGGCATAATACAGTTTTAGCACACAACTTTGAATTACTTTGTCAAAAATCGATTTGAGAAAGTCAGCCACAGTATGAGCTCCAGATAGTTTTGAAACATTAAATCATTTTCACACTCTGTTATATACAGCCATAGATATGGTCTTCTATCAGTGGCATTTAACAAACATTAAGAGGCAGTTTATTCCCTGGAACAATTGCAACGAAGGGTCATTTGGGCCAAAATATCGAAACAGATCTCATTGATCCAGCATTATAATTGCAAGTTTTTGCTCCTTTCTCATAATCTCTTGAGCACAGAAGGATCTTGGAAAAAAATAATTGAAATCTGTAGAAGCATGATGCTGAAATGAATAATACTGGTGTGAAAGCCATCTAATGAAGGGGAGGGTCAGATCCATTCAAGGAGGCTATGAACATTTTTAGCAGTGAAAACTCAGTGCTCTCCAAGGACAGAGGTAATCATGAGAAATGACAGAACTCTTGAGAAATGTTTGCTTGTTGTAACTGTTTTGTGTGTGTTTGGGCAATTATATGTTATAATAAAGGCAAGGTTTCTGCCTTGAGAAGGTCTAGGGCATCCACTTTTCCTGTTTTTGACTGCTCCTGGAAGCTTCTGAACTGCCTCCTCCGGCAGCAGTTCCCAGGGACAAGTGTATGCAAGCTGACCTTCAGCTGTGCTTCATTCATTATTTCCTCTCGCATTTTTAGCCTTGTCACTTCCTGAAGTACCGGAGATCGTCTGGATGCTCCAGACAGATTGCTACCAAAGAGGACAGTTTGTGTACTTCATGGATAGTCAGAGGCTATGCAAAAATACTGGCAATGTGGTCACTCAGAATTGCCGTTTTCCATGTTTTGGAGGAAATGCTGTAGGATGAATGACCTTGATGAAAAGGAAGTATTGCATGTTGTCACATTGCTTGAGAGTATCCTGCTGTTGTTTACAAAATAGGGTCTCAGTACTGAGGTGCTGTGGTACATGACACCTCTTGTGGGTCCTACAGTATTGGATCCCTTTCCCGTCTGAGAGTCTAAAAATGGTTGTCTTGAGGTAAGTGCTTAAATATAGAGGCAACTGGGGTTATTTTAATACTTAGGCATTTTTGTGAAATTCACTATGTATTTTGTGGATTTCATTAGCGCTATTTCACAGGATCACAGAATCACAGTTAGGGTTGGAAGAGGCCTCTGGACACCATCTAGTCCAACCCCTGCTAAAGCAGGTTCTCCTGGAGCAGGCTGCACAGAGCCACGTCCAGGTGGGTTCTGAATGTCTCCAGAGAAGGAGACCCTACAGCCTCTCTGGGCAGCTGTGCCAGGGCTCTGGTCACCCTCGGGGTAAAGAAGGTTTTCCTCATATTCAGATGGAACTTCTTGTGTTGCAGTTTGTGCCCATTGTCCCCTGTCCTGTGCCTGGGCACCACTGAAAAGAGCCTGGCCCCGTCCTCCTGACAACCATCCTTGAGATGTTTGTAGGCATTGATGAGATCCCCCCTCAGCCATCTCTCCTCCAGGCTGAACAGCCCCAGCTCCCTCAGCCTTCCCTCACCAGGGAGATGCTCCAGTCCCCCCATCATCTCTGTAGCCTCCGCTGGCCCCTCCCCAGTAGCTCCCAGTCTCTGTGGAACCGGGGAGCCCAGCACTGGACCCAGCACTCCAGGTGCGGCCCCACCAGGGCAGAGCAGAGGGGGAGGACCCCCTCCCTGGACCTGCTGGCCACCACGCTCCTCCTGGTGCCCCCCAGGGTCCCACTGGCCCCTTGGCCACAGGGCACACCGCTGGCCCACGGGCACCTTGCTGCCCACCAGCACTGCCGGGCCCTTCCCCGCAGAGCTGCCCCCCAGCAGGTCACCCCCAGCCCCTGCTGGTGCCTGGGGCTGTCCCTCCCCAGGGGCAGGTCCCTGCTCTGGCCTTTGCTGAAGGTCACTGGGTCCCTCTCCGCCAGCTCTCCGGCCTGCCCAGGCCTCGCTGGATGGCAGCGCAGCCCCTGGGGCACCAGCCACCCCTCCCGGTTTGGTATTGTAACAGTAGCGTAATTTGCATCAGAATAGTAGCAGTAACTACTATATAGCTACTATTTGTCCTGGGATCTCAAAGCATTTTACAAAGATGGCAAACATCCCTGTTTCTGTGGTCTGTCCTACATTGTGCTGTTCAGAGGTGACAGTACTTGGGGCTGAAAATGTGGATAATGATCTCATACTCTAATAATGGGCACAATTACGAAAAATTTGATAATGATCACTAAAAGTTTGACAACTGGTAGATCTGGAATTTTTTTAAAAGGTTATATGTTTTTAATGGGAAGCATCATCCAGAAAAAATGCTAATGTATTGGCCAAATGTTATTTAAAACTTAACTTATTTATGAGTAAATTTGTGTTTGGTTGTAACTTCTTGATATGACCAAAATAAACAGTTGAGACTTCACAATAACTTTGTTGTAGGGCTTCAGTAATTTATAAGAATAATTTATAAGAACTTAAAGGCTGTTGTTGCTAACTCTGCTAAGTATCAGTAATAAAGAAAACCCCTTTAGCGGTATCTTTAAATGGCTTACTTTTAGTAATTGAAAAATAGAGATTAGTAGTTTACCTATTTACTCTCACAGATGAAAGATACTGTGTGTAAAATTATGAGATTCACCAGAGACGCGTGACCTGTAATCTCTTGAAGTGTCTTTAAATGCAAGATTTCTAATAATACAGGAAAACAATTAAAAAAAATAATTAAAAAGACAACCTATGCTGTAAGTCTTTAGTATTAATAAATGTAATACTTTAGAGAGTATCTTCTGGGGACCTGCTGACAGTTTTCATGCAAGATAATTGCAGATCAAAATGTATTATCCTGTTAACTTCAGCAGAGGGATTTTCTGTTTATTGATGCAGCTGGTAACAGTCATAATAGAAGGTTATATGAAATTTCTCACTTTAAATTTCTATTTCCAGTTATTATTTATTTGTTCAAATGCTGTTTGCTTGAGCTTGAATTTCTTCACCCTGGACATCTGCTAGGAACTTTTTATCTGCAGAAATCTCAGTTTTCAGGCTCAGTAGAAATCTGATGCAGTACATTATGTATTCATTCTTTCTTTAATTCTGTTTCAATCGGGCATGGTCCTTTTCAAAATGTAGAGAACATGCAGAAAAACCCCTGCTTTCAGCTGCACAGGGGGTCTGCTGATCCTGTGCTCATTATCCTATGTCCTGCCTTTTGGGTGGCAGCATGGAAAAATAATCAAATCTGACATGAGTGCAAAAGAAGATCTAGAGTTGAAGCCAAACATGTGGCCAATGCAGATGTGGCTGCAGAGCGAATTGGGATAGAATGCCTGACTGAAAGTTTTAGTTGTGATTTATGGAAGTGCTGATCATTCGCAACTGCTGCTGAAGTTAATGGATTGCTGCCATGAATCTATAAAGCTCTAAACAGAGCAGAATATCCTAAAACCAAACAAAATCTAGATAAAGAACAGAAACTGGCAATTTTTATCTTGGTGATTTGTTGTTCTGGGTTTTTTTTTTTTTTTTTTTTTTTTTTTTTTTTTTTTTTTTTTTTAATATATTCCACCACTCAGGATGAGCTGTGGAAATATTTTTTATTGTTTGCATTGCATTCTGTAACTGCAGTAGTGAGCACCGCTGGGAAAGAAATTGCTGCTTTTGTCCTCTAAACCACTTTGAATAATGTGAAGTGAGCAAGCTGAATGACACTTTGAGCTTTTTCTCTACCTGATGTTTCTGAAGTACAGCTATTTTTCCAGCTGTCCTGAATGATTAGGAACAGAGATGTGGGGAAAAGGATGTAATTCCTTAGTTGCTGAGGAACTCATTTTACTGTTTCTTTACACTACATTTTACTACACTGTCAGTGGAGATACAGATGTTAAATTGAAACCTGAAAACATTATAAATATTTATTTCATAAGTCTGATGTCTGTCATCAAGGTGTGAATGCTACATAAGCAATCAAATTCTTATTAAAAAGTTGCACTCAGGTGAAATGTTGCACCCAACTGAATACACTCCAGATGTGTGAAGATGTACAGTAAACTTTAGGTGACATTCACAACCAGATGTTCACCTGCTTTTGCTCTGCCTTCCATTTGCTCCCAGAAGATGCCCAAAAGTTTGCTGGTGATCATGAAAAAATCAATATAATTTTATTATGGTAGAAATCTGTGGGGAAATATGCAAAACACTGCAACTTTTGCAAGCTTTTGTTCATATTCAACTGTGCATTTTTAACTGCCATGAGGATAAGTGACCAAAAAACCTACTTGCTAGTGTTGCACTTGTAAACTGTGGGCTTCATACTTTTTTGATTTTATTTCTGAGGCTCAATGGAAGGGAATGAACAATCTCTATTCTGCATCTGTGAGGTGATCTAATTAATGCTGGAGGAAGAAAGCTGTAAATGTAGAAGTTAAAGACTGTCACATAGATTCAGCTCATGGCTAATACATGAACAAAGCTTGTGAGTGCTCGGAGTCCTGTGTCTCAGTGCATCCTTTGTTCATGGTATGATATATACATTTTATTTCAATGACTTTGTTGAATTGACACCTAAGTTAGAGTGAGGCCATGTTAAGGTCCTAAAGCTAATCTTTTTGGACCGTGGTGGTTTTGGAGGGGAATGGAGGATTTTCCCTTCTTCTCAGCCTCTGAAGATTTAATGTTTCTGATTTAATGAAGACTTAAGATGACCAAATGCTGACATCTGAATATGCCTTTTTATCACTTGAGAAACACAGCAGTCCTATGATTCTATATCTATCATATCTATCATACATAATGATATATTATGTCTGAACAATTTGGCCGGATTACACACTGGAAGAACCTACTTTCCTCCACTGACGATAGAAAAAGCATCTGGTGGACATCCTGGGCAAAGACACCTACTTTTCAGATGTCTATGCTTAAGCAGGATGAATCTCTCCATGAGTGATATACTTGACACATCACTGGCTGCTTCAATAACCTTTAAGTATTTTTAATACTATTAAAGTGTTTTCTGTACATGAAGATTTTTTTTTTCTTCCTGTGATGCTCTCTGGAAATTGTTGTTTATAATTACTTTTAGAGACTCACAGAGCATGAACCTGTTATTTAAATCTTTATAGTATTTTGTGGATAATACAGAAGTTAAAGCAGCTTTCCCCGCCCCCCCCCCCCCCCTCCTCTGTGACTGAAACAGATTAAACTGGTACTCAGAAAAAGCAGAGAGACTGAAACATGGCATTACTACAGTGCCTACCTCCATGTTGCACGAGAAGAGGGAATTGACCCTGAAAATTTGGCACAAGCTCATTGCAACCGCTGTGACTAATGGCACATAAAAATAGAGGCTGATGTATTTCTTAAAGAACACTACTCAAGGTTTATTTTGATTTAAACCAGAAAAGGTAAAGGAGATGAAAAATGCAAGATACTGGTGACTCAGCATTTTAAATAAGCCCTTTTTAAAATGAGGTGAGGAAAAGAGGAAAGGAAAATAACAAAGATTTGAGCTACCGGGAGGAGTAAATACCTAAGGATTTTCCAAAATATCACCATTAAGTGACATTAGGTTTGTTGGAAATCTCATACAGGTCTGGCCATTTGTATTTTAATTTGAAATTGCCCTTTTCAGGGCACCTGGATGAAATTTTGCATTGAGACATCTCATGTAATCAACTTCAGTTCCATAAAATTACTTAGTCTGCTGGGGAGAAAATGCTATTATTTATTTATATGACACTATAGAACATGAGATGAGAGAATTTTCTTTCCATACTGCACATACCATTAAACCCACAAGAAATACATTCTAATTTTATGCAATGGTTTTACTGACATTCGTAACAGTTTGACTGAACAGTTCTTGAAATAATTAAAGGATTCCTTATAGCTTTGTCTGGCATTTTACTAGCCAAGTATGCTGATGTTGATGAAAACATGATTACAGTGTAATTATGGTTACTATTTCTTAAGTTATCAGACATTAGAGTTCTGTGAAAAGAAAAAAAACACCCAGAAACAGAAGAAAGCCTTTCATCATATGTATAAGAAGTGCTTATATTTCTAGTACTTTATCTGAACACTAATTTTGAGGAGTTAGGTTTGTTCAGCACTTTGTGTAGTGAAATAGACAAGAATTTTTCTAGATTTAGGGCATTCGGCAGAACTCTGGTATTTGCATTTTGATATTTTCAGTGTATCTTTGAGTACACCTGCTAATCAATATTTTTTGCAGGTACTCACAAAGAGGGGAAAGCTAAGCACAAGGGGAGGCAGGTTCTGCTCTTCTGTAGATCTGTATGCCCTAAAGGGCGGGTGTTCCTCACAAACCCAATATGCTTAGTCTTGTGTTGTACCAGAAGGCACTTATGCCCACTGAAGAACAGTATACACAATATTTTTTGATCCTGCCTTTTCTTCTTTTGCTTTAACTGACTTTTCCTAAGGGGTATGTCATCTGTGTTTGGGTACATGGAGTAAATGTCAAGGCACAGGTAGCCTTTGTAGAAGGAAACATTGACATTTCTAGCCAGTGACAGAGAACAAGAATGTTTGTTTGTTTTTACTTCCAATGAGAATCAAGAATTCAAATGAGAAAAATATAAAGACCTGATTAGCTAGTGTGAAACCTATCATCCATCCACACACATGTATACTAAAGTTTGTATGCCTCTGCCTACTGATCTCATCTCAAGTTTCACCAAGATTTTCTACAAATGCCCATAGCCTCTCATCTGCACTCCACACATGGGCTGGATCCAGTGTGTCATGAACAACTGGCTCCCACTGCCATCCTTGGGCTTCCTGGGTGAAGGTGAGGGTCACATGGCGGGAATGATCTTGATGACATGAAGTTGGCACAGAGTGACCATTGCAGCTCAGGCTGAAGTCCAGTAATCAGCATAATTAAATTTAAATGAATTATCACAGGGAAAAGTGAGTATTGGGAAATCTTTTCTTGGTTCACCATGCTAACAGAATTTCTACAAATGTTTGGAGATCTAATTCTTATATCATAAGCTTTCACATAAGTTTAGATATTTTAGAAAATTCATGGTTTTTTATACTTCTGCTCAGGGGACATTCTTTTACAGCTTTCAGGATATCTCAGAGTATTTAAGATCACTGAGACTAACCAACTGAAATGCAAATATCTGAGACATTAACTATACCCCATTTATACTTCTAAAGGAATTTTTAGAGCTTCTTCATATATTTTATTGCATATCATGTATCATAGATATGATTTCCAAATGCTTGAAAGAAACATTGGGACAGTATTTTAGGAGACTATAGGCTAGGATGTCTCTACATTGTTGGTCTTAAGAAGCTGAAATATGAATTCTCAGTGCTTAAGTAAGTGATTTTAATGCAAAACACCTTTTTAGGAATATTGTAAATGCACAAAAATTGTCAAAGGCTTCCTTATAGCTGAATTATAGCAAATAGCTCTACAAAACTTCCTGCTATAGAGCAGAAGGAGGATTCTTACAGCTCCAGTAAAAAAGAGACTTTTTCCATAGTTTCTAACTTTTCTGAAACTTACCTTTGATGACTAAGCGATGAAAAGGAAGAGCTCCCAGGGTGGGAGCTAGTTATAATGGTTTCTCTTATATTCCCTGAGAGATATAGGCACTTCTAGAGTATGATTTATCTCAGCCAAAAATACACATCAAAACTAGGTGTATTTAAAGACACCTAATTCTTTTCATTGGTGTAAAAGGAATATAGGGCAACTAGCTGAAAAGTAGATATCTACAGTCTAATGGTCCATATGAGAGGAATGCTGGCTCCAGTGAATGTAAAAGCTTTGTTTACCTTGTCCCTGGGGGGCTCCAGGGAGTCCTTATTGCGTCCTTTCAATATATAAAGGAGGCTTAGAAGAGAGATGGAGAGAGACTTTTTACCAAGGCCTGTAGTGACAGGACAAGGGGCAGGAGTTTTTCAGTGAAAGAAGCTAGATATAAGGAAGAAATTATTTTTTATGATAAAGATTGTGAGACACTGGTGCAGGTTGCCCAGAGTAGCTGTGGATACCTCAACCCTGGAAGTGCTCAGGGCCAGGTTGGAGCAACATGGACTATTGAAAGATGTCCCTGTCTATGGCAGAGGGGCTGGAACTTTAACGGTCCCTTCCAAACCAAACCATTCTATGATATTATGGTTCTGGGATTCAGCTTTTAACTCTTTGTGCCTTCAGCTGTACTTTGCTACGGCTGGCTGCCTGGATGAAAACAATAATTCAGCAGTGCTGTTACATCCATGAGTATTCTGCTTAGAAAGATGCTCACATGTAAGGTGTTACTTATTAAGATCTCAGGAGGCTAATAGAGGGTCTCACCTGAAGAAAATCTGGTGAGGAAGATAGGGTTGGTGGGATCACCTGAGGAAGTTTGTGACTTGACTGTAGTCAGTGAAAATGTTGACAGGGATAATTTTTCAGAGACACATGAAAAGTGTCCAGTTATTCTTATCTGGGGAAAATAGCTCTACTGAAGGCAGTGCTACTTTATCACTTGGCACCAGTTGAAGTTCTGCCCAGTATAACCATGCATTTTTTGAAACTCAATGTCATTCTGTTGGGCACTAGACTAAATGCAGAATATCCTCTGGTTGCTTTTGGTTATTTTTTCAAAAAGGAAAACCTGTGACAAATACATCTGAAGGCCCAAACATCTGAAGACCTTCCTATGAACTTCAAGTTACTTTGCCACACACCACGTGGGGCTCATGAATAAACCAAGGTGACACATTTATCAACCCAAAAGCTTGGAAATGAACTTTAAAGGCAAGATTAACACATAGTGCAAAGTGACTTTGCCCCATGATGACACAGATATGCATTGAAGTAGAACATAGTAATAGTTTTTATTGAATGTGAAAAGCAAGTAACATTTAGCTTCCTTAGACAAGGCGTGAAAAGGTCAGCTGGAAGTTTTATTGATGGTGCTTAAAGGAGAAGTTTGCTTGCTGCAATGCAAAATTGGAACTTGTTTGGACAGAGGAAATCATATTAAAAAAAACAAGTCCTGTTCCATAGAACAATTACATTCTAATCCCTCTGTGTATTTATATTGCTGTTCAGTGTTCTATGCCCATGTCTCAGAAGAAAAGTCTTTTATGATATCTCTTTGGATTTATCTAATACTTGAGTTTCATTTATTACACATTACTGATTTGGTTTGAATGGGTGATACATTCCCATAGGTTTCCAGAAAGCAAGAAACACATTTTTATACTTATCACTTACTAAGCACTTACTTTTACTGTCTTAAACTTGTCTTGGAAATACAAAGCTTATGTAAGTGTAACATTTTAGACTGAAGATTTAACGTCTTAGGGAACTTCACTTTATGGTCCATTATAACCTCAGTGTAAATGTGTGTCATTAAGCCCACCTGACAATTAACTTTCGACAGTTGTTCTCTAAGAGACAGATGCTTTTTAGTGAAAAGAATCATGAGCACTACAAATGTCTGATCTAATGGCCATTACTAATTATTATTAATACAGCTAATAATAATAGTCATGTTTGGAGTGATTTTCAATGAAAGTATTTAATGATTCATGGAATGTTTGTCTCCAGCAGCCTTTGTGAAGCAAATATTTTAAATGATGGATGTTTAAAAGATGATACACGTAAGTCAAGGGACTTGATTATGGTCATAAAATGCAACATACAGAGAAATGGAAATCAGGGGAGAAAAGAGATTAAGGCATTGGTCTTGTCATTAGAAGACTAGCTGTCTGGATATGATTATTGGTGTGAATTTGGGTGCTTCACTGTTTCTGCTCTCTTGCTGCAAAACGGAAACGATAATTTGCTGTATTATTAGCACATTAATATATAGGGCAGGGTTCTTTACTGTAACAAAGTAACTGGGTACCAATATAGTTTAACTGTATAATCTCAACCTCCTGGTTTTAGTACGAACCTGTGCCACCCTTTCTTTGTGCAGAATACATAAGGAACCTGACCATTCCTCCAGAGCTCAATTCACAACAGCACAAATTTTGTTGTGTTGCTTGGGGCTGCCACTAAATTTTTTAAACACTGTCTCATTCTGCAAATTCCCCCTGCTTTAGTTTCAGTGCACTCTTAGTTTATTGCCCAGGCTCATAAAAAATCTAACCTTTAAGTATATTAACCTGTTCTTCATTAATAGAGCATTTTATTTTTGACATTATTAATTTTTTTTTTAGATCCAATTTTGTACCTGCCTCACTGGTTGCAATCTTCCTGGCCTCACCAGCCACTGATAACCATTGCCTCTCTGAGTTTTGTGTTTTCTCTGCTCCCAGTCACCAACATTCCTAGCTCTGGTTCAACAGTGACCACTCTGTCCAGCAGTGCTTCCCCCAGAGAAGCTCCTCAAGTCCAGGCTCACCTCCAGCTGTTCCAGGAGAACAAGAAAAATAAAGACTTTTAAAACCTGTTTTCCATTACATCATTTTTATTTCCATTTATGAAGAGAATGATGAGCTTTAACAGTACTGGTTTCTGATGTTGACTGAAGGAAAGAAAAATGAATTCCCACTTTCATTTCAGACCATGTTTATTCTCATTAGCTTCTTGTGAACTATGCTTATCAGTGATAACAGATGAGACTTTGATATTACAGGTTTTCCATTTAGATTTTAGAGATGGGCTTTCACATTGCCCTATGTGTCATGGCAGACTGTAAAAACCATCAATAGACCAAAACTTTTTTTTAACTGAGGCTATGCTGAGAAAATCTATTTGGGTTGTTGAATATGTTAACATTTTTTTGTGTAAAATGTATAATTTTACACAGGTTTTATTTTATTGAATATATATTTGGAAAAAAAATGTAATTTTTCCTTCAATCTGGAGCTATCTGTACATAATATGCTGTAGGCACTAGACACAGACGATAGACTTGAACCAGAAAAAGGGTTGAGACAGCTTAATGTACAGCTTGGTAGAGAATGTGCGTTTGGGACTCTGAACATACTATGAGATAATTGAAGCACTGAAAACTATTGTTAGTCAAAACACAAATTGTCTTGTTTTGCTAACTGGGTTGCCAGAGGCAGTTTAGCTGAATTAAATAATCCCATGTCCTGAAACACTTTTGCAGGCTTTAATTTCACTGGCTGAGGTATCACACCACTACTCTGTAGCTCCTTCTGGCTAGGCTAGTTCAGAAGCCACCCAGATACCTTTGCCTGGCACTATGTTGTGGTATCTAGACAGATGCCAGGGAGCAGATGCTGTTTTACCCCTCCTCTATTTACATATACTTCAGATTATTAAAACTGTGCAGGATCTCTTCTGAAGCATTCAGGGGCTTTAAAAGATCAGGCCCCACAACCGTGCTTAATTGAAGCATTTTGCACTATTTACACTTCTATGGTCTTTGCAGGATGCAATTCAGAAGAAGTGCATACCCCTCTACACAGCTGAGATGTAATTTATACATTTTCAGTAAATCCTGCACCTCCTCATTATTATCAAAGATGACATTTAAAAAAGCCTGGCAATGCAAAAGCTTCCCTTCTTTTCTGAGTAGCTGAGCGAAAGGACATGTTGGCCTGGGTTATTACTGAAGCTTTCAACACTAATTTGCAACATTCTCAAGTGCTTTTGGGACACTTTTCTCTCATCATATAATTTCCTTCTTTTCCTTCTTGACTCCAGGTTCTCTCTCCTGGTCACAGTGACTGACTTGCTACCATTTACCATTTAGTATGTGCTTGGTTCAAGGGACAAGAGGTCCCTAAGCCAGCTTTTCTGCCATTAAAACCATTTCTCACCCTTTTTCTATCTATGTTTGTGTATTTATTTTCGAGATAAGAAATCCCCCCCCCCCCCCCCCTTCAAACCCATTGAGGGGGTGGGGGGAAGTAGTCCAAGCTCTTCTTATAGATTGAAGTGGTTGCTTAGAAGGCACATATAAATTTATCTTTTAAATATATTGGTGCACAACAGTGCATCATTTTTGCTTTTAAAAACATCTTTTATGTGGTAGACTCATATCCAATACGGGTTCTCACCTGTTGTTGGTTAAAGGAGTTGTGTAACAGGCCTAAAATACTTTCCTACTTTTAATATGAATAGGAAATACATATTTTTAATACAGAGAACTTGTTTAAGATACATAAAAGATCTGCTTCAGGTGATGTTGCTGTTCTCAAATCTGTAGTGTTAGGAGTGGTTTTCTGTTTTCTGGTTGGCATATATGAATATATAGGTTCCTTGATTTCAGGAGAATTAAGGTCTCTGGTGCCCACTGAGACTTTGTCCCATCCAGGTGTGCTTGTGACATTTAAAAAGAAGCAAACACAGTCACAAGGCTTTTTGGTATGTCTTGACAGAACAGCCAAAAGTTTTACTTGAATTTCTTGGACAGATAGTCAAAGTTACAACCAATTCCCTGTTTTGGAATGAAATAGAGATTATGCTAAGATATCCTGAACAAATATTTCCTAAATATATGGAGAGACATGTATTGTTAGAATAAAAAACGGAACAAGTGAAAAAATGATGATTCACCTCCAGACAATCATGATTCACAATTTCACAGTAATGACCCACTATTACTCAATATATTTTACAAAAGAATTAGGGAGGAATAATTCCAATGTGATACCGCATGAATGATGATCGCATTGTTGCGATGCAATGCCAGTCTCAAGCAAAACTGTCACCATGTTGACTGTGGTAGATCAACTACAGCTTTCAGTGGGATTAGAACCAATATTGTATTTTGGTTAACTTGACTGATATATTAAGTTGTATTTTGTTTGGTCTATTTTTGCTCAACATTCAGTTTTTCCAGGAACTTCACTGAAAATTATGATTTTTGCTATTAAGTGGGTTACTAATGAGATTAATATATGAACCTTTATGTGAATCCATCCATGTGGACTAGGGTGCACATGTTGTTCATGTCAGTCTGCCCCATTTGAAATACAGAAGACAAAATCACTTTTCTATGTACTTTATCGCAGTTCATAGCCACAGGCAAAAATAGAGGAAAAAGGAATGAGCTTACGTGTTTGTACCTTAGAGAGATAACACTTGGTTATTAGACCAGACGGTGAAAACTGTCATGTCCAGGTTCCTGCTGAGAATTCAGCTAAATAAAATAAATAAAATGAATTTATTTTTTTTTTAATCTAACAATGCAATTTTGGCTCTTGTAAAGGATATGAGGTTTGTCTCATCTTAATTTATGCAGGATTTATAGAACAGTATTCATTTCCCAACTATACCATATAGTCTTTCACATATATTTCACATTTTTTTTCACATGTATTTCACTTATATTTTTTCAAAATTTTTTCACATACTTCAATTCTGAAATTTTGTTTCTGACTGCAGACTATAAAGGGAATATATAATGCTTTCTTTTTCACGTATTTTGCTCTCTAACCTTATTCAAGGATCATGTTTGGAAACTTGGGTCTTCTTTTGTACAGGTAAACTGGTGTAAATCTGAGTCTTGATTTTTCCTGGATACTTTGAAGGATTATCAGAATAGGTGTAATAGGAACAATGATAATAATAGTACAAAAAAGAGCACAATGCTTCTATGTTACATCTGTTTAACCCTTGTCTCAGCACGACGGTAAGCATAGGCACCCAGGCAGAAATTTCAGTCTTACAGTTCACATCTAAGGTTGTTCCTTTGAGCTTGCAGTGGAGGGCTATAAAGACATATTTATGTTCACCTGACCACCCGCATACAAGTTATGAATTGTTGACACCGCCATCACCTAGTACAGTAAAATCTGCCTGATAAAGAGCATTCGGTGAGCTGATGACACATACATTTTTCCTACTGGTAGGTGACTATATATGATGTGAGTTTTCTTTTTTTCTTTTGTTGTGTAATATCCCGCGGATGCCACTTTTGAAAGGGAGCAAGTTCAATAAAAAAAAAAAAAAAAAAAAAAAGATTAACAGGTCTCTGAAAGCAAAGAGATAATAGCCTTGGAAAATATATGTATATGTACTTCTGGAGAGAAAGAAAACAGGAAAAGGACAGTTGTTTGTTTGAAAGCTCTGCAAGAAAAAAGGATATGAAGGATTCATGACTCACAGCAACATGCTGACATTCAGAAACACAAAACCTGAAGTAGCCCATGAAGGAAAACATCCTGACAATAAGTCTTTTAGCATTCCAAGGTGTAGTCCTGGTCTTATTGACATAATTCTGGTTATTACACTGGCATCTTTCCTAATGCATGGAGTTTTAGCTACGAATCCAATTGGGATTCAGTTCCAGAATTAACAACTTTCCAAAGGCTTTACTCTGACAGTATCAGTTGTCATTTGTTCACACTTTAAGCTATTTGGGACCACGTGAGAGTAACTCAGGTGCCTAAACAGAGGTATGTAATGACATTTCTAGGTATGCTAAGAGGTATCCTGGTGTATCTGAGGCACTCACATGGTCTGGTAGACAAAACATGAGATTTAGGAACGATCCTTTATGCATTCCCTAAGTGACAGCTGGAAGCAAGAGCATCTCAAATGGCACAAGAAACCTGAGTTTACACAGGCAAATTGACCAAGTCCCTAAATCACTTCTTCCTTCTTCAGACCATGTCCATCCACCCATCCAGCACACACACACACAAAATAGTACCCTTGGCAGAGACTGAACAGGTGAGCTGTTCTGGGGTGAGACAGTAAGTTGCTGCCACTTACATGGAGACCTATGAAGTGGTAACAAATATTAAGGACGTGATCAGATGGGGACAAGTGATCAACCAGGGTCATTTAACAAAGCAATTTCCTCTTTTCACAAAATGTTACCAACCTTCAGCTGAGCCTAAATAAATCCTTTTTTTGGTATGCCCTTAATGAAATGAAATATGAATTGAGGTTTATTAGTCTAAAGAAATTATAATTTCCTTCTGAATTTCACTTACCCATTTTTACTTTGTGTTACAATAGATGGCAAGTGTGCACCTGATTAGTGCCTGCATTTCAAATAAGGAATGGTGACTTAAATCTTCTGGCACTGACAGTTATTTTCAAAAGTGGGAGCAAAACATGGGTAGCTTTCGTCTTCAGGTGAAAGCACACACTGTTAAAAGGTATGAATGAGCTAAACCTGTGGTTATCCATGGCCTGGTGCTAATTGTGTTCACCATTTGTATTTGCATTCTTTTTGCTATGCTTTACGTGAGCTACTTAGTTGATTTTGGTTCCTTGTATTACAGCAAGCATAAAATGTATCTGTAGTTATTTGTGTCTAAAAAATTACATGTATAAAATTGATGCTTAGTTAAAGATGAGTTGAAAATCTTACCTCTAGATCAAATTTAAAATCAGTGATGCACCACATGAGAAATACTGCTCTTAAAGTGCTTCTGTAGTTACTATTATATGTCTTGTGGGGCTTTTAAAAGATTAATTTTCTTTCGTTCTATGGTTCAGTTTTTTGGAAATCATGAATTATTATTTTGGGCACAATACAGATTCATTCCAGCCAATATAATTCAGTAATTTCAGTAACTTTCATGGAGAATGTTATGCTCAAAATCTTGTTTATAGGAAAAAAGTAAGCACATTTTTTATGTATACGTATAAACCCAAGAATTTATTGTTTGTATAAGTGAAATCTCAACAGTCAGATCCAAGAATCATAATTTATTGATAACTGAATGTTACAGAATTAAGCAGTTAAAACTGTTATACACACACTTTTCATTGTCTACCTCTTTTCCTGGTGTTGTGCTCCCCCCTCCCCTGCTCCCCTCAGTCCCAGGGGTGGCAGTTTCATTCTGGTGGTGGTTGCCTGGGAGGATGTTAGAGCAAATAGTATCTGGAGTGCACTAATGCTTGTGTAGATGGTTCCTTCTTCCTTGCCCTAGGAATGCCTGGGCTCCATTTTCAGATTTAGCCAATATGTTTTTACGCCTACCTCTTCATCTGCCTGCAGCTCCACATCACTTCCATATTCACTCTGCAGGGTACCTACGTCACATACGACTTCACTCTTTTTGTTACCCCTAAACTCAGCGTTGCCCAGCTCCAGATCTGTATTTCTTTAACTGACCATGGGCAAGCTGCCTCTAATGTCAGTCTGTGCCCATCTCTTATCATCCCCTGCCTCTGCTCCTCTGTGCCATGTTCTGTGTCTCCCCTTCTCAAGGCCTCTGCTGTCCTACCAGACCTGTGCTTCTCCACACTACCTCATTGCGTTAGAGTCGTAAATATCTCATTCTATGCAGAATGACTGGTGGTTGTTTCTGTTTATATAAAACTATAGTTGTACCATACCAAGATAAACAAAAGTGTTACGATTTACATAGAGACAGACACCTGGGCTACTAGAGAAATTGTTGTCAGAGCTAAATTAAGTAAAGCAAAGATCAAGCAGGTTGGCAAAGGTTCAGCCAGAGCAAGGCTGACAAGTCTCAGTCCTGAGGCCTTGCAGGCTCAGCACAAAGCTTATGGCCTATTAAGAATGGAGATGCCATACTGCATATACAGGCTCTAAGAACTTTCAACATCTGTTTTCTACAGCTAATTTGTAGTGAAATATCTCTGCTTCTAAAGAACGAAGAGTCAACTACAGCATTCAAAGCATAAACTTCCATGTTATGAGGAAGAAAAAAACCCTAGTGAATAGATAATGGAATACAGGTTTCAATATTGTCCTATATTCTTTTTTAAATCTATTTTGTAGCTCTGGATGAGTCAGACTCTTTCTATTAGCAGTTGCAATATCTGGGAGCTCAACAGACCGGAGGCTGTCACAGCTACCTCCTTGTTCCCAGCTCCAGCCAGGAGTCATGCCGAGTGTGTATTCTCTATATGTAGACACAGAAAGACATGTATACAATACACGTATGCACACATACCCATGACCAGGAACACAGGCAAACACTCACCACTCACACAAACACAAACAGCATCAGCACTCTGTTTCCTGATGTGGCTTATCAGGATGAAGGTCTGTTAGTGGGAAACACATCTACCTATATGCTTACGTGCGATGTGGTTCCCCCAGCAACTGGGTTCAGACCCTCTGCCAGCCCTAGACCCCCGTCTCCCCTTTTGGTGGCACCTGAACAGATGAGCTTCCAAGCTGCAGCCCCACTCCAGCTGCTGATTAAGACCCCTTCACTCAAACACACATGTGTGCACAACCACAGTGGATCCCTTCAGTAAATGGCCAGAGGCAAGGCTACCAAGTAGTGTTCCCTGGATCCCTGTCTCTCTGTTTGCCTAATGCACAGTGCCTGGTGCATCCAGACAGGTCTCTCATTTGACACCCAAGACCCCACAGTTGCTGGCTGGGGCTTCAGACAATACCTGATTTCTAAGCATCAAATCCTCCTTGCCACCTAGTCTGGCTTGCTGGCCACTAGTGATCACCCACATCACATACCCGCATGGTGCACGGGTCCTCCAGTCACTCCAGCTGCTGGCACCGCAGACACACGGACCCCTATGACTCCCAGTTCCACTGCATTCACTGGCACTTCAGAGCCCCGAACCCATGCACACGTGCAGAACAGAGAGCCCCTCACCCAAGAAAATAGCTATAAAAAGAGTTCCATGAGAAGACAGGACACACTGCACCTACCAGCTGCAGGGGGCCAGACAAGCACACCGACTAACAGCCTGTTCATATGCAACCAGTCTTTTTCCCCCCTCTGTTTTCCACATTTGTTTACTTTAATCCCTGCCTTCTCCTACTTTTGGTCACCCTCCTAAATATTCCATGGTAAGTCTTGTACTTTTTCAGCACCCCACAACATGTCCCACGCCTCCCCCAGTCTGTAAGGTGCACTCCCATTGACTCATGGTACTGGGTAAGATTGTGACATTATTGTACATAAAATTATTTAACCTCTCTAAAGTTCTTTATAGAAACAAAACACATTATTATCACTCTTCTGCCCTCAGGTAAGGTTCCAGTTATATCAATAGTTCTATAATTTCATCTATGTGTAGTTGCCTTAGGCTTCCTTATTTTATTTGTTTTGTAGTATAGAATTAGGTGCATGGGTGAATCTCTCGTCATCGGTGTTTTAGCCTCAGACCCCAGCAGAGGTGAACTGAGATGCCAGTTAATAGGATGCTGACAACTCAGCTGTTGAGCAGTTGGATTATGGTCAAGCCATAGGGTGAAGATCAGAGGATGAAGATGTGGGTAATAACAAAAAGTAATAAAGAAACATCAGTTTTGTTATGAGATGTAGGTGCTGGTGGCTAATATATAATGCCACTTATTAGGGTCAAGGTCATCTATCCAGTATGTCAGCCAGCACCATACTTTTGATCTCATTTTCAATCTGCAGCTAGTAAGTAAAATGCTAGAGGGATCAATTTTATTTAGTATTAATTACATTGTGGTCAAGTAATTAAGGACCTGAAAACTCTTAACAAGGTGTAAAATTATCTTTAATAAGCTTCCATTTCTGCTCCTAAAACAGCATATATCGTAATCTCTCAAGAGACACAGAAGAAAACCAAATATAGATTAAAATTTCTTATTTGGTTTCATTTACATTTGGTGTATTAAATATATGTTAGCCCCTGTGTGCTAAAATATTTGCCCTTTTAATTGCCCCTGATTATGATTATGATTATGAGAACTATGCATTTTATCAAAATGTATTTCTACCATACATGATCTGAGAACTTCTCAACATTTATTGCAGAAAGTTAATTACACTAAAAATGCTTGACTGCGAAACTGAAGTTACAGAAAACATTATACTTGTCAAAGGAATTAATCTCATGCTGACCAAACCTTCCTTCCCCCATCATTTTTCATTGTTATTCACTTTAGATCTTTGTCACCCATCTAAATTCCAGTGGACTGCACGGTTAGGTGTAGCATAAAAGTTTTGATCCATCCAATACCAATTTTTGTGGGTTTTTTTTGTGTTTTTTTTTTTTTTTTTTAATTTGCGTATTTTGATTGTCATATTAATCACTTTTCAAAGAGCATTTCTTAGCTTTGAAAGGAACTGTGTCCATTTTCTTCAGTTCAATAACCTGAAACTGCCAAGAGTGAACTGCTCATCTCACTGTGAATAAACTGAATTGTATTTGTTATTTCTGAGGCTGATGATGGCTTCTCTTCCTAGCAAAGTGCAGCCTTTTGTGATAAAAGAAATATTGTGTATTTAACTGTCTATTATGCTTTGTTATTTTCTTTTCATGAGTGGGTTGATTATCGATGTACATCTCATGAATGAGGAGGACCCTCTGTGGCCATTAATGACTCCAAGAGGAAAGAATAATATCTTATGCAGCACCTTTCACATGAATGCTGTTTATTAGTTCTGCCAAATCTATTCCTATATCCTTAATTATTGATCAAATCTCTATTTTTCTAGGTGCCTAAAAATGCAGGAAATAATGTGCCTTTTCATGAAGATTTTTACACTTTTTTCTTCAGCTCAACTGTTCTCAGCTTAGCCTACCACAACATCCAATTAAATAAGATAGTGACCCAGCAGAAGAGTTTTTTCTTGAAACTTAGATTGCTAGAAGTTTAGGAAAGATATATAAGTTTATCTGTTGCCATACACCATAGGTTTTCCCCAGTCAGAACTGGATGTCTTCAACTCCTGACCAATGAAAAATGTCAGATGTACATCAAGTTTTGAAGGGCATGTTCTGATTCTAAAATAGAGCCTTTGCCATGATTTTGCTGACAGGCTGATGTTTTAAGTTAGTATCATTGATTTAGCATATATATCTACCATCTGCTTGGTTCTCAATGACCAAATAATGGCAGCTTTGCTTGTGTTTGTCTCAACAATAAAGTTATAACAAAAAACTAAAAAAAAAAAATAAAATAAAAGAAAAAAATAAACCAACAACCCCCAAACACAAGATGAAAAAACCCACAACTAAACAAAAAACCCCAAACACCCAACAACAGAGAGAAGAGAGACAAGCTCACTGGAGGGCTAACTTGTTTGTCTGTGCAGACATGGCTAACTTAGCAGCTAAATGACCAGGAATATAGTCATGACATAAAACCAGCCTATGTTATGCTGTAGGTATTCAGCAGAGGCTATCAAATGGGAATAAAGGCAATGGGTGAATGAGACGAATAAGGTGTCTCCACTTTTAGAAACTATTATTTCTACCTGATTCCATGGAACATTACTTAGTTGTCCTCCTCTGTGTTCATCAAGGTCCGTCTGCCTTTTTTTCCTTCCCCTCCACGATATTGTAACCTCCCTGGACTATTAAAGTCAAATGTATTAGAGGCTAGATTCTGGATATATTAGGATAACCTTACTTTTTATGCCAAACAAACCTTAGGGCTCTGGCATAGATTGAAGCATTGTGATATTTGCCTTTTTTGAGGTTACCCTAGCCATCTGCCATGCACGTTTCAAAGCAAACAGAGCTGCAGGTAGAACCTTAGGAGTGATTAAAAGGGCCCTGATGGAACAGTAACACTTACATTCAAGTGTACCTGGCAAGTTATGATATAGGTGATGGAAGTGATGCAGCATCCTTTATAGCAGCTGGAGAATCCAGTCTTGTATAGAATTGTAGACACAAACATATTGTCAGTAGTAAACCCCTTATGGTCTTGGGGATAAGAGTGCTTCTAGAAATAGAAGTAAATATGGTTTTCTTGAACTGAGAATTCGTAGCATAGGACCATCAGTGCAGATGTGTCCAAAATGCAAAGAAAAAAAAAAAAAAAAGCAAAACCTCAGTGAATTTGGGGTGAGATGTTTCTTACCACATGTCTGTATCTCAAGGCAAAGGTGAAGATGTCTGAAGGTGTTGTACCATCATTCTTTTCTTCTTCTGCGGGTACATATATGAACTACTGTTTCTTAGACTCATTTGTGATTTGCCTAAAAAAGAACAGTGTTTTGGAAAACGATATTATTTAAAAATCCCTATGGACACAGACGCCAACTGTAATATATGTGTGTGAAGAGATATGACTTGTGAATTAGTACTAAGAATAAGACAGCCGTGTACATCAGTATTCTTTCCAATGCTCAGACAAAGCAAACAAAACTAAATAATGCAGTGAACTTCTTTCACCAGTTACTACAGCTACATACAGATTGTTAGCTCAAAGGGAATAGAAGGGTGGAGGGAAAGAGGGGTAAAATGCTAAATGTATATTTTAGCGTATTGATAGGGATAAGAAAGATGTGACCACCCTAGTATGCAAGGTCAGAATTCATGTGAGAAAGAATAACCCCAAGGAGCGTGCTGAGCCCATCTCTGGCCAGTCCCCTATTAAGAAATGTTGCTGGTTTTTTTGTTTTTAAAGTGCCCGAGATAATAAACAGGATCCCATCCTGAAGATGAATTTTGACATACTGATGCCGGGAACAAAGAGAATTCCAAATTCTGAAGCCACGGTTATATTTTTGATCAGATTAATGATAGCTCTGAATCGATAATAAAAATAACCTAGGAATTTGACCGATAAAGGTTTTGTCTGTTTCTATTACATGTTTAGTTTAGTTAGTGCTTCTGGCATACAGCTCTTTTGACACTGCTAAGATATTTGCAGGCTGAGCTCAAGAGAAGAAACATCTGCTGATTTGATCAGAGGAGCATATGGTTAGCAAATTAAGATGTGGAGCCATGAAGCAGTAATAAGAAAGCAAAAAGATTGTGGTTTTTGTCAGAAATGAAAAGTGTACAAGGTTCTCCAGGAAAAGGGGGAAAAAAAATTACAATCTTTTTTTGGCAGAGATTGAATCACAAATCAGATTCTCTACTAAAAATGCTTCACATATGTAATAGTTTCAGCTTTTCTCTCTTCTTTTTCTGCAAGTGGAGCTTGTCTTTGCATCAAAAACCCCTTAGTATCCCTCTTCCAAGATGTAGAGTATCTGTATGGTAAAGGCTCCAATGTATGCATTTATAAAAAGCTATTGAATAACCAGATTATATTGTGATGTTTAAACAATAGAAAAAATATAGAGAGAGGTAACAGCATTTTAAGCTAGCATCAGTCCTTCAATTAGCTATTTTCACAAAACACATGCATAGCTACCTATGCCTCTCTATGTTTATATAAACAAACTTCTGAGATGAGTAAATGATAAAAGGCCTAGTAGGAATCAGCTATTTTAATATGGAAAAGAAGAAACCAGTTATTCAAATTGAAAAGGTTATCATGTCATAAACTCTGTTTCAGAAGCTCAAATGAAATTATTTCCTTCTGTGTCTTTGTATGTTAAGTACCTTCCCTTGGATTTCTTCTTGATTCACTTTGGAATTAGTTTATTTAGAAGTAAATTCATAGCACAGATTTGGTATCGACAATTTTGTTTTCAAATCTTGAACTGGTGGTTTGTGAAATTATTTCTTGCCCTGCCTATGGCAGATTCCCCCTCCCCACCCCCACCCCCCCGCCCAATTTTTTTCCCTTCAATATTTATTATTATGCTTTCAAAAACTGTTATTCCAAGTGCCTAGAAAGCTTTCTAGTGTACAGTACGAAAGTGAACATATAGTAATACAAGATTACTTCCAGTTGCTATTCGCAACTTTTTGAAAGTCTCCTGTTCTTCTGAAAACCTTGAAAACTTTTAAAACTTTAAACTAGTCTTGCCTGTGAAATCAAGTGTTACATTTAGAGAGACAGATTGATCAGAGGGAGGGAAGAACTAGACCCTTCAGGAATATTCTTTTTATGTTGCCATAAGTAACGGTTCTCTTATCTGTTAACTCTGAGTTTACTAGCACCGGGGAAGAAATTCCCTCCAAAATAACTTTCACTTAAGCATATTTATGTGAGAAATTCTATGTTTTGGGGAGCTTTAATGTCAGTGTAATATATATTTTTTTAATATATATATAGCTTTTATGCATTTTTTATTTATATGTATTTATATATATATATATATAGCTTTTATGCAACATCTTTTCCTCCATGTGTATAAAATGAGATTTTTCATTCAAGGAAGGATTCCTGCCTGAATCTCTGATCTTCCCTAAAACACTGAGGGTTTTGTGTCACATGAAGGAAGGATAAATATGAAACAGTAATTATTAACCTCTTGAGATGTGAACTGAGATAGATGATACAGAGTTCAGTGATCTTTCTTTTTTTTAAAGATATTTCATAATAAATGAGACGAATCACTGCATAGGAACTCCACTCTCTGTTCTGTGCACCAACAACCCACCCCAGTTTATCACATCATATAAATACAAGAGATCCAAAGCAAGAGAGTTGAGTGACTAGAGATTTTGGGCCTTTTAAATGTGAATGGTTGTCTGTCTATTTTAAGAGCTGTTTATGTCTGCACTGATCATGACGGATCACATTTTAATAATTTAAATTGTGCTTTCTCACCTGGTTGATGCTAGAGATGAGCAGAATGTAAAACTCAAGGTTCACGATCAAACGTTGCTTCTGTAAATTAGTCATTTCCACATTAATTTCCCCAGTGTTCATGTAATTTGAAAGTCTGTAAAGTTAAAAGTTACTTCCATATATAATACATTTTTTATATAGCTTTTTACAAGACGATAACTCTGTTCTGGAGATGATAAAAGCTGGATAATCTTGGTAAAACCTACTCCGTGGGATGGAGTGCTAAGATTTGTTCTTCATTTCACGCTGGGACAGGTGCCGGTTTTCGATGCCTCTGTCCATTCAGTTGCACTGTATGAAACACTGAAGGAACAGGAGTAGAAACCAGTATGAAATCAGGTGGCTAATGACACCCTTCTCATGCTTGCATGGACTGAAACAGAAGGTTTCAGGTTAACATTTCAATCAAGTTGAAAATCATAATGGGAATGAAACTGCAGATCTGTTGTAGATACTCTAGATGTTCTGTTTTGATGCTCTGTATAGTTTAGCTTGGGATCTCACACTCCTGTGATCTGTCAGAGGATCATGCAGAAGCTACAACAGCACTGGGGTCTCTCTACCCTCAGATGCCAAAACAAACTGTCTTTTCTGAGAACCATAGACCCCAGAAGCACTGGACGGCAGCTCTTCCTGAGACTTCTTTACTGAAAGGAACTCAAAAGGGACTAAAATAATTTGACAGAAATCTGTAGAAATAACTGCAGACTGTTTCTTCTTCCAGGAAGGTCCACCAGATTCAATAATAAGTTCCTGTGGATTTCTTGAACCCGCCTTTCATTCAGTAGCATGTATATTACATTCACTTCAAGTAACTCTAATTTTCCCTGATCCTTTTTTTTCTACCAGCCTTCCCTAAAGGACAAAATCTCCCTCACAGAGCTGACAGTGGGTGTTCTTTAGGCTGAACTTGGTAGTTAATGTTTTTATTTTATTTTTAAGCTTTCCTCTTAAAAAAGATAAAGTGTAAAAAAGGTGTAAAAAAAGATAAAGTCAATATTGCAATTGCAGTAACAGACATACGGAATTACTTGTAGCTATCCAGACCTATGTAATTTAACAATACAACTAAAAATGAATTGTATCATAAAATGATGTTGTTTCTCTCTTTTTGGTCATTTTATGACTAAAAATACCTGTTTTACTGGTAAAAGAAAAAGCAAATTTGACAAATTAAAATTGTGACAAGGTTATTTATAGGTTACACATCCAGTTTTATGCTCTTTTGTTGTTTTCTTTGAACAACTGGAGAACAAAAGGGACTGGTTTGTTTTTTGACCTTGTTTCCATGACACCACGGGAACAGGTGTGCATCCAGTCATTCCTCTTCCAAGCTCACAGCTTAGCAAAGTGCACTTCCATGTGCTGAAGTAGTTATGTGGTCCCTATCTGAAGTGCTGAAAGATGCATGATGTAAGTTTATTGATTTTACTGGTATATTATCTTCATTATTTCTAGCCCAAAACTGGTTTATGTAGTTTCAGTTTGTACCTTCTGGATCTTGTTATGTCTTTTCCTTCTTACATTAAAATACCTTTGCTATAAAAATTATTTCTCTCCTGTAGACCTTTACAAGCCATGATCAAGCCACCATTTCTCTTCATTGCTGGCAGGTATTTACATGACACTATAAATGTGAAGAAAACTTTTATATGCTGGTTGAAAAACAATGTTCATATAAAAGCTTTATTGACACAGAAGATAGCTCTGCTGTGTGTTGGCTCTACTGGCTGATCTTCACAGGAGAAGACAACAGTAGTCATTCAAGAGACTGAAGGACTACTCCATCCCATGTTCGGGAGTTGAAAGCTGTATAAATCCAAACTATACATAAAATTCATATTTCTAAAGATGATGATAAGGAATCACTGGCAAGGACTCTGAGAGAAGGTGGAAGTTTCTCTGTCACTTGAAATGCTTGCATAGAAAAGCAGAGATTCTGAAAGGACCCAGGTCAACACATAGGTGAATTGTTGGCAATATTCCCTTTAACCCCTATGGTTCAGTAAGAAAATGGAATAAACAAAAAGTAATTATGAGTCAAGAAAATGGTAAGAGGAAAAGAGTGGAGAGATTGTTACGTTAATGTCAGTATTTTTTGAAAACTCAAAGAGCTGCTCTCATTGAAACATCTCTAAAGCAGTGAGTTGGTTAAAATATAAACTGTATGGTTTGTGTGATTTTTTTGTTTGAGACCATGTGAAAAAAATCAGAAAAAAAGTCTCATTGCACTATAATAACACCTTATAAAAAACTATTAATCTCCCTACCCTCTAACCTGTGAAATCTTCTCCAGAGGTTCAGAAACATATGACAGAATACTTTGACACTCTGATGATGCTGCATTTGAAAAAGGGGAGAACGTGACATACAAATCTTGTCTTGTTTGGAAGCTTAATAGGGGATCTTCAGTGCCAGTTTTTCAAAAAATGCTGTATAGTTAGTTTGTCTATTTAAAGTGTTTAGAGGTTTTTTGTTTTATTTTCCTTTTATTATATACGGGAAATACTTGCTTTTAAAATACCTGGTGGAGAAAAACACAATTTCCACATGACCGCCAGGTATTTTTCCCTTGAAGAGTGTATACAGATGATAAAGAGTACGTTAGAAATATAACTGCATACAGTGGTTAAATAATAAGAGTGAAATTTGAACATCGTGTGTGAGCTACTGCTATGCTTGTCTTGCACAAGATGCAAAGATCTAGGTAAATATTCAAAAACGCACTTCAGATTCTTCCGATAATGAAGCACTTATCTATTTTTATCAGTGAACATTACAATAATATTATTCCTGACTGTCATACAAAGGGTCAGATCTGCCCTTGCTACTGTATATATACCAAGCTATTGCTGATTTCGAACAGGAGTGTTGACACATTGCATGAGGAAGATGTGGACCCTAAAGGAGCCCTTGAATTTGAGCCTGCAGTTCAGAAAAGCATCATTAGTTAAGCCAACAATCCAGTATGCTGTAAACTGAAGTCCCAAGAATTTTAGGGTAGGTCTTTGGTTCTTTAAAGCTTAAATGCTATCCTGGGTGAGGCCCTGAAAACCATCAAATATGGCTTTGCATTTAAAGTTCAGCCAAGGAATTTGATCCACTCAGTAAATAAAACGCAGACTCATCAAATTTAGTTTATCATCTGGAATGAAAATACCTCCAAATTTTAAGTTGACTTGCTTTAGGGCTTTTTTTAATGGTGATTGGTGACATCATTTATACATAGAGATGTCTTTCGAATGTCACAAAATACAGCCTTCATACACCAAGTTGAGTCCAGGTCCAAAAAAAGGATATTAATGCCTCAGGTTTAGGAAGAAGTTAAAAAAAAAAAATAATTCTGCTGGTCTCTTTTAAACATCTATTTTAGGATGTGAGAAAGTGTCTGTTACATCTTTTGGCTGTATGGGAGCCTAAGATTATTATTTTCCTTATAGAAGTCTACATATGAGCAAATGCATCCTATACTGGCAGTCAGCAGGCACCTCTCTGCATTTGTGCTTCTCTGTGTTTCTGTGGGTATCCACTGGTTTAAGGATGCAAAGAAGTGAGGGATTACAACTAGCCTTAGCCCATATAGAAACATCAACTGGGGTAGTCCATTGAATAACAGGTCCAGGGAGAAGCAAACCTAACCTCACCACTGGAAGGGCTAAGATCTCTGCAGCGCATAGTACCAAGACTACTGTCACTTAAAAATATCAACACTATAAGATGTTGCCCTCCTTTATAAAATGGTTGCTTTGCAGAAAAGCCCTCTGTCTTTCTCAATCTGAAGCTTTCAAAGCTTCTGCCCAGGTCTTCTTGCACATCATTGCACTTCCTATGGAAGACCACTGTTCAGATGAACTAGTCCATGAGTCCTTTTGCAAACAGAGAGTGATCAAAGGCATGGAGTGCATGCATGAAACAGCGAGGAAAATGCTTTTTCTGAAATTCTTCTTAGCAAATTAATTTAGATTTAAGTGGACCAGAAGGGACAGAAAAAAGACTGGAAGAGGGACCACGGCCAATGAATAGGGCATTCTTCAGAGAGAGTAGAGCTCTGAGTGAATTAATCTGGCATGGTGTTGTGGGTAGCTAAGCCCCATGCAGCAGCTTGCTCTGTCCCAGTGTCATGGGGAGAGAAGTTTTCTGCAAAGTGAGAAAACTTGTGGGCTGTGATAAAAATAGCTCGATACTTGAAGCAATGTAAAACAAGGAATTTATTCACTACTCCCTGCTGGCTGGCAGTTGTTCAGCCATTTCCAGGGAAGCAGGGCTTCCTCACATACAACAGTTACTTGGGAAGACAAATGTAATCCAAACATTCCCCCCTCCCTCCTCCTTCCCTCCGCTTTTATTGCTGAGAACAATGTCATATGGTATGGGACATCCCTTTGGTCATTTTGGTCACATATCCAAAACACACCACCATACGGGCTGCTATGAAGAAAATTAACTCCATCCCAGGCAGACCCAGTACACTTAAGTAGGGCCCAAGGATGTGCTTGGGGGACACCAAAGTGGAGGGTTTATGACACACTCTTCTGGTAAACATTTGGCTTTTCTGAATCTGACTCTGAGATGCTGAGCTAACTCAACATCACAGGTTTCACATCAGGATGCAGGCAGCCAAAAAACATTAGTAAAGGCAATTTATCAGCATATCTGAAATTCCTTTATGGACCTGCCTTTAGGATATTGTTTCACAAGATGCTTGCTTGGCATACAAAGGCACCTTAGGATATTTCTACAGTCCTGTCTTCTTACGATGCTGTTTGCCTCACTTGCTCTTCTGCTAGCACAGCTGCCTGTGGGTTTGCAGCTAACTGCCTCGCTGAGATGAGCAAATTAGAAGCAGGAGTGGGGGCTGACTGGGGTTGTGAACTTTGTGCAATAGCTTTGCTGCCAATGCTATCATCTTCCGAAACTGCAGACTATGTTTCTTCTTCACATAGGCTCAATAAAATTGATTGTGAGTTTTAAGTGGACTTCTACTACTATAATTAGTATTTCAATCTCATTTATAATTATCCATATGGCTTTCCTTGTAGTTATTCCCCCCTCCCCCCCCCCCCCCCAAAAAAAAAATAATGGTACATTTAACTAATTTAGATATCCTTTAAGTGATTATCTTGCTTTTGAAAAGCAACAAACATCTACTTTTATCCCAAATTCTTCAACACCACGTCACTGTTCCCTTGCCATTGCATGCTTCCTTCTTGACACCAGATATACATGCTCCCCAAATGTTAGCTAGTGGCAGCTAGAGTATGTTAGAAGGTACTTTCCAACAAAATACCTTAGTGAAGGTGTTTCAAATATTTCTTCCCAGTGCAGCCTGTTTTTGAAGTACTGTATTACTTAGGTGGGAACATTAACCCAGAGGATAAGCTTCAAAATAAAACTGAACTAAAAAGACCCCTCAAAATTCCTCTTATTTTGGATGACCTATAGGAACTGCTGGTAGGGGGCTGCAGGTGTGCACTGATTTGACAGGTTATTCTTGAAACGTCAGCTGCTGACACCATCAGGCAGCAAACCACTGCACTTGTGTGTACCTGATGAAGGTAGAGAAATACAATGAAATAAAAGAGTTTCTTGTTGTTAATTCTTGAATAATGTAACGTTTATAGATTGTTACCTTTTGTAGTATTTGTTTCTGAAACCTGAGTTGCTCTCAGGAATAGATGCTTCCCCCAGGAATAAGACTTTTTAATCAAAGTCTTTGCTCACAGGAACAGTTTATTGATAACCAGAGGTCATTACTGAATCCTTTGTAAGCTGCTTGATCCATAGAGTTAGACACAATTTGAAAAGTGCCTTTGTCAAAATTATACTCCGTTGTACACCTCAGAGTGTTAAAGAGCTTACAAATGTTGTTAACAGAGGCTCGAGTAAAGATTAGTTTTAGTCTGATGATGAAAGTACCTGCATGTTCAGCTGATGTGATGTGAGCTTGAGCTGTTCTGCTTCTTGTTGTCAGCTAGTGTCAGTATGGTGATAATTTTTCATTGCTTCTTCTAAAAATGCCTGGATTATAAGTGTGTGGTGAGAAGCTCAGGACCCCAAGTGATCTCCATGGCATTAACACGAATATGGAACATTCATGCTCACACAGTGAACAATTCCAGGATTGCACCAAGATCTGGATCTGCAAAGGTGTCTTGTGTTATTTACTAATATTAATAGTATCAGCAGATGTAAGTATTGGAGAACACAAGCCATGATGATCAGAGTTTACAGAGTAATTTGATTCCTGCAGAACATGGCAATTTATTCTTCTCTCTCTTTTTTTTTTTTTTTACAAAGGTTTTTTTACAGAAAACAGAGGTTGGGTGTTGCTACTGTTCTGATACTATGACTTGCAGAAGTAATGTGCCATCTGACAGTCTGTGTGGTATGAAGTTACTAAAATAAATCAGTGAGATGAATGAAATGAAGAGAAAATGGTGAGACAAAAAAAACAGAGGAAGAAGGAAAGCAAGCCAGAGAGAAAAGCCCTCAAAAAGGGAAATTAAGTGAAGCAAAGTGATTTCTTCTAAGGGAGAAAATTGTGGTTAGTGAAACTTTCTTCCACAGTGCCTCTCTACTCACAGGCAAAGCTACACAGACATCATCAAGGTCTACTTGTAAATTGATTAATTGTAATTTTTTTTTTTTTTACTGAAACCACACTTCTATGGAAAAAAAAAACCAAACCCCACCTGTTATCACAGTTCTTGGCAAATGGTTTTTGAGAGTTTTTAGAGTGAAGACTGCAGCATTTCATAGCTTTGCAGGGGGAAAGCTGCCCTTGTAACTACAAAAGGCAGTTAGAAGTAAAGTAGACAACCTGAATGCCTAGAACCAGGATGATTTTGGAGTCTGCAACTTCTGCTATCACCTGTACCTGTGGGTTTGTGTTATTAGGTGCTATTACTCTCAGAAGAAACAATTCTTTTGTCTGAATAACAGAATCAAGAAGAGCTAAGGCTGCTGGACTTGCAGGAAAAAAGACGCTAAGTTTATTCTATCTTTTGATATGTAGCTTTTGGTCTTTTAAGGTATGCAACAACATGCAATAAGGCAAATGAAATTGGAGATATGCAGCAACTGATTTAAAATCATAATCACAAATAGTTTCACCATTGCAAATGAAATAAAAAGGAAATCTATATATAAAACAAAGAACATAAGTAATATACTTTTATGACACCATAGAATTTTTTTATTCCAAGACTAGGTCTTTTTATGCCATTGCTGAATATTATCTGCACAGTTTTATCAAAAGCTGGTTCAAGTATAATACTGTAAGCTGGCCTTCATGTCCTCCTTGTTCAGTTGGCACTTCAGACCTAGGAAAAACGGAGAGGTCTGACCAAAGGTTGCCACTTCGGACGTATTTTGACGTCTTTGCAGTGATGTGCTTATTGCTACATTTCCATTGCCTTCAATCTTTTCCTGTTATTTCATGGCTGGCTGCGTTACAAACAGGCAGGTACTGAGAGAGGTGTAGGTTCTTTCCCTCACTTTTCAGCTTGGATCTCTGCTGAGTTACATAATCTCTTTCTGACTAAGTTTACCAATCTGAAAGGAAAGTGGTAATAATGATAATTAACTTCCTTTATAATGCATTTGCACATGTGGAGGTGAAAATTGCTCTGTCAGTGATAATGTTTGGTATAATTTTCCTTACTTGGTTGTGTTTTTTGGGGTGTTTTTTTTTTTTTGTTTCTCTTTTGAGATACTCGTATCAAGTTGGGCTTTTAACAGTTTTCTTAGTCATTTATAATTTGTATTCAAATCAGGAATTAGTGACACTCTAAAGAAGGTCTTGAAGATTTCCATTAGATTAATAAAAAGAAGGTGGCACAATATTCTATAGCAGTTTTCCTCCAGGGGTGCAGAAACAAGAATGTTCCTTTGTTTGTGTTGATGTAATGTAATCCTGAAGCAAAATGTTTCTGAGAACAAGGTTTGGTTTAGGGGTGAACAACTGGAAGGGTTTATGAAATAACATGTAAAAAGTTCAAATCTTCTGTATGTAGATGTGAATATAAAAGCCAGACTATAATCTCTCTTGGGAGCTTCCTTGACTGCACCTATGTTATATCTGACTTGGTTCTGAGTCCGCTTTGCAGTCTCGATTTTAGGATGTCTATAAATATTCTGCCTATGTATATAAATCACATGCTTATAGGCACTTTCTGCTTTATACACTTTTCTTAACTGCTAGAAGGTTAAATAGTGTTCATATGTCTCTTCTAAGAGAGTGCAATACATAGAAATGCTTGAAGATTTTTGTTTCATTTGGACTTTAAAAAAAATCTTTATGTCTTTATTACAAGCACTTTTTGCTTGCTTAAAACAAACCAAAAGAAACCCCCAAACTTCCAGAAATTCAGAATCTTCTTCCAGCTGCTATTGCAAAACTTCCTTTTCATTGCATCTGAAGATGCAGCATTCATCTTTGCCACAAGAGCACTTTTTTTCATTTTTGTGTAACTACCCTTTCTGGACACTGTCATTTCATTGTGAAAGTTAGCAGATGCCTCCTATCTCAGAATTTCTAACCTCACTGTGGTCACCTGGCTTAGCAGGGGCTGGTATTTAACTTCTGACTGAATGAAAATAGACCAAATGCAAACGCCAGACCTTGGCCTTGGGGACTGGAGTGGGGGAAGAATGGAGAGGAATTCTCCAATTACTAATTATACTCAGTGTCTCGTAGCAATGCAGCTGATGTCTCCACCAGATCCTTCATGTAACACCGAGGTCTACCTGGATTTTGACATAAAATAGCAGATTACAGAAGGCCTCTGTCCTTAATGCTGTCCATCTCTCCCCTTTACCATGATAATTTGCATAGGAGAGAGAGAAATGTAAAGGTAATGTGTAGATTACCAGCCAAACTATTAAATGCATCAAACTCAATGTCAGAAGAAAGAGTAAAGTTGCAAATTAGAGGGACATGTCTCTGAAAGACAGAGAAAGAAGGGCATAGTTTGTTGGGTTTTTTCCCCCTAGGATCTGTCTTACATGATGCAGTTGTGTTCTGCCTTGTACACAGTGCGGGACATCCAGAGTCTTCCAGCTCAGGTAATTCATAGAATCACAGAATCATAGAATGGTTTGGGTTGGAAGGAACCCTTAAAGACCACCCAGTCCCACCCCCCTGCCCCGGGCAAGGCCCCCTCCCCCCAGCCCAGGCTGCTCCCAGCCCCGTCCAGCCTGGCCTTGAGCCCTGCCAGGGATGGGGCACCCACAGCTGCTCTGGGCAGCCTGGGCCAGCGCCTCGCCACCCTCACAGTGAAGAATTTCTTCCCAACATCTCATCTAAATCTCCCCCCTTTCAGTTTAAAGCCATTCCCCCTTGTCCTATCACTACCTGACTTTGTAAAATGTCCCTCTCTGGCTTTCTGGTAGGATCTTTTAGGTACTGGCAGCTGCTCTAAGGTCTCCCCAGAGCCTTCTCTTCTCCAGGCTGAACAACCCCAGCTCTCCCAGCCTGTTGTCACAGGAGAGATGCTCCAGCCCTCTTATCATCTTTGTGGCCCTTGTCTGGACTCATTGCAACAGGTCCATGTCCTTATGTTGGGGACCCCAGAGCTGAACACAGCACTGCAGGTGGGGTCTCATGAGAGTGGAACAGCAGGGGAGAATCACCCCCCTTGACCTGCTGGCCACCCTGCTTTTGATACAGCCCGGGGTACGGTTGGGTTTCTGGGCTGCAGGTGCACCCTGCTGGTCATGTTGAGCTTCTTGTCAAGCAACACCCCCAAATCCTTCTCAGGGCTGTTCTCAATCCATTCTCTGCCCAGCCTGTGTTTGTGGGTTGCTCCAAACCTTATGCAGGACCTTGCACTTGGCCTTGTTGAACTCTGTGAGGTCCACACGGGCCCACCTCTCACGCCTGTCATGGTCCCTCTGGATGCTGAAGTTTCCAGGAGCCCTTAAGCAATGTATTAGTTATAATTTGCAACATTCTTTCCCTAATACATTCTAGTTGTCTTTTGGGACCTGATTCATGCACTGGAAACAGGTGTGTGAGCTCTGGTACTCTAAAGCTTCCCAAAAGCACTTCTCCACTGCTGATTATCATAAAAGACATTTTCCCTGAAAACCTGAAAGGATATATTTTGAGGCAATTGGCCTTTTCATACCTTGTGGCACCATGAGGTAGACAACATTTGAAGCACAATTTCCATGTAATTTAAGATTTCCTTTCTAGTTGTTTCAGAAAATTTTCCTCTGCTTTGCTTTTTTTTATTTTTTTTTTTTTTTTTGCCTTTTTTTTTTTTCACCCCCAGAAGGTCACTTTATTCTTTGGAGTCAAGGGGACTCCGAAGATTATCGCCTACCCTTCACTTTCTGTCCTATAACCTGTTGCCTCCTGGCTGGCTTTGAATAGTCCCTTGTAACAACTCAGTACTCCTGAGTGATATATACATTTTCAATTGCTGTCCTGATGCGTATGAAAAACTGGTTTTGGCACTGGTCTGACAAGCTCTGCAGCATGGTTGTTGTTGTTTTTTTTCAGTAAGATGCAAATAAAAATCACTGGTATATATCATAAAATATATGAAGTGAACCAGCTGATAAGACAGGAGTGTGGCTTTCATAAATTCCAGAGCTCATTCAATTATGTGTGGATTTCAGAATTGCTTTAAATGTATTAGACAGTGGTGTTTAAAACAATATATTCAAAATTGCCCTAGAAACATGATCTTTCTTAACCATCTTAGTTAGAATTATTTTTTTTTAAGGGCATGTACTGATAGGACAAGGTGTGTTGGCTTTAAACTGAAAGAGGGTGAGTTTAGATGAGATATTGGGAAGAAATTGTTCACTGTGAGGGTGGCGAGGCGCTGGCCCAGGCTGCCCAGAGCAGCTGTGGGTGCCCCATCCCTGGCAGGGCTCAAGGCCAGGCTGGACGGGGCTGGGAGCAGCCTGGGCTGGTGGAAGGTCCCTGCCCATGGCAGGGGGTTGGGACTAGGTGATCTTTAAGGTCCCTTTCAACCCAAACCGTTCTATGATTTTATGATTCTATGATTCTATGAATTAATTATCTATTAAACACAACGCATGTTAGGCAGGTAACAGTCTGGGTACTAGGAGTTTATTAATTTGATGTGACACTGAGACACAATAGTAGCTGCAATTTAGGAGCTAATATTTATGGGTCTAACTCAATCAAGAAGTACGTTCAGCTTCTGTGGTACACAAGAAGAAGCAACTCTTACAGTTTCTAATAATGCAAAGCTGTTCCTTGTTGAAGCCAGGGTGCTCAGGTAAATATATGAGAAGACCCATTCATAGCCTAAAAATCTGACAGTCAGTTAAATATCTTGAACTGCAAATGGAAAAACCTGAATGGACAAATGGGAGATGCTCTTCCTTGAATTTCAAGTATCACTAAGATATATGAAAAATAATGCTCAGCCCTTTAACAAGCTTTTTAAACCACTGATGAAATTGTTATCTATGCATGCCTACTTCCAGGATAAACACTTTAGTTCAGGGATGTGCAAATCAACTACTGGTCTTGAAAAAAAGATTTTAATGAACATTCAGAGGTCTTACACAGAGATGCTCTGGATGTTACAGTGAAACTGTACAGCACTAGATATGTGGAAACCATCTAACCTCAAGTATAATACACTTCCATCTACTTCAATCGACTTTAGATCAGAATCATGAAGTCATCGCCAACACGGCTTATGGTTTTGCATTTCAGAGCTATTCTTCCTAGATCAGGCATGCTCAATGAGTGAAATTGGACCAAGTTTTGCAATGCATTACAAATTTGCAATTTTGTTTGTTTGTTTGTTTGTTTGTTTTAAAAAAACCCAAACCAAACCAAAACAAAATGGTTACAGAAAGTGTATCATTAACATCTGAAAGCCAAGAACTGTAATATAAAAAATATCTGCAATGGATGTATTGACATTTAACCTCACAGCTTCATTAAGTCTTAACTCTGTACATAGAAAAAAAATTAATTACATGGTGCTTTAAGTCTTCATAAAAAGGTCAATTCACTAGTACTATACTGTGTAGCAGCAGAGGTTGGAAAGGTAGTGTGCTCTGAGTACGAACATGCTTTTAATAGTTGATTGGGGCACATCATAGGGGTTTCATAGTGCATGCTTAGTAATGAGATTCAATTATTTCCAATGAGAATTTTAAGTTCCCTGAGAGACTCATCTTCTGCTTACTGTAAGCAAAACTAATCTTTGTAAATATAAAAATGACACTCACCTTTTTATTGTGTTGGCTTAGAGAAAGGTCAGATCTCATAAAGATCACTCTTCTTGACAAATA
Organism: Falco naumanni; assembly: GCF_017639655.2. Lineage (NCBI taxonomy): Eukaryota > Metazoa > Chordata > Aves > Falconiformes > Falconidae > Falco > Falco naumanni. The sequence continues at coordinate 7,122,980 of NC_054055.1, read as the reverse complement.
ACACTTAATGTTTCTTTTCCTCCAGCTTATATTATATTGTAAAATCAGATTCTGTTGCAATAGCCTAATGGTACTTGACTTATAAAAAATTGGTCCAGTACATCTACAGTATGTATATGGAAGTTTCTCGATTAAAATATTATTTCAAATAACACTTGTGGGTGCTGAATCTTTGTCTGCTGATACAGAAAGTCCACCAAAATTACTAATACATGAAAAACAGGGGGGAAAGTTCTCCTCAGCACCGAGAAGGCATTCAATAAAGCTAATAGCAAAACCCTATGTCGTTCAAGGCGTACTCCCTGCAGCAGCAGATCATCATATGGAATATATCTACCTGATGTAATTTGCAAGCATTAAGGGTGAAAAAAAACCCCAAAATCAAACCAGAATAACATCCCCACAAAGTCTCCTTTGCTAATTTGACAGAGGGAAGGATGAGCTAGTGGCTTATGATTTGGGATATTTATGTTCAATTGCCCATTCTGCCATCAACTTCCATTGTAACACTAACTCAGTTAAATTTGGATCCCCAGAAAAGCTTTGATGTAGGATTACTTCAGGCTAGAAAGGATGCTGATACAAATGTGCCTATATGCCTGAAACAAGTGAAAGTCCACATAACTGCTTACATTAACAAGTAGCGCAGCCCAGAATAAATTATTTTGATTAAGAAAAATGCTGAGCACACATAGTCAACACAAAAAGTGTTTCCAGTAGTGGTAAATTCAGATTAACTCTAGATTGCTCCCTTCTGTGATCCTAAAGCCAGGTAGTAGCTGGCAAAGCCTCCAGGTGAGTTTCATCCTGAAAGATTTTAGTGTGTCTACTCTGATGATAAAAAAACACATGATAAACAGAAATGCCTGGAAATCTGCTTCAAAGTTCCTCATCCAAACTAAATTATTTATATAGATTAATGTAATATTGCAAAAATGGTAAATTATAGTTACAGATATATTAATAGGAAGGTCAGGATGTCAAAGGTAATTATTCTGCCTTTATTTTAATGGCATATTTTTGCAAATAAGCTGAAATGAATTTAAGAATAAAAATACAGGATTATCAAAGAGTTTTAAAGTAATTATTCTGCCTCTGAATTGTTGTTGGCACAACAATTGGCACTTGAGTACTGTGTCAAATGTTGGTAAACATACCTCAACACAGATGCAAACAAGTAATAGAGAAGGCAGGGGAAACCATCAATTACCAGCAAATCAGAAAATATGACCTAAAATGAAATACTGAAATGAATTGCATGTCTTTTTTTTTTTTTTTTTTTTTTTTTCCTGAAGAGTAGAGCAAGCCTTCTGTTGTACAAATGAATTAATTGTTCTCCGTGTTCCAAAGGAGAAAAGGAGGAAAATACTTTTGTTTTTTTTTTACAGGAATTTCAATGATAAAGATTGTATTAAACTATTGGATAGCCAGTATCACAACACTGAGAAACTTTTTTCATTAAAGGTTTTTAATAATAGGTGTAACATAATTGTCAAGGAGGTTTTTACATACTTGTCCTACTCTGTACAAGGGACTGGCTTGGCCATCCTGTAGATTACCTAGCCATACAATGCTAAGTACTTAAAGGTAATTCAGCTGGGAATGAACGGACTCTTTTAAGAAATCCTTCAGGAAGTGGAAGTAGTTGTGAGGAATACTGAAATCTGGATCAATAACATGGTGGAGCCATGAAATCAATTAAAACTGCAGAATCCACAAGCCTGAAAATCAGGCCCTGCATGTGTAAAGATGCAACCCAGAGCAGAAGCACTGGCTTATTTTGAAGGTTCGGTGTAAATGCATTTCCCAAGCAGAAACACACAGAAATGTACGACTGAAAAGAGAAACTGAATCTTGATTGCACCTTCTCTTTCCCACCAGCAGCTATTGACTTTTAAGTTGTTGATCCTTTATTCCTTTGGCAGATTGGCTTCATATGTAAAGAGTATGTCCAGCAAACCCAAGTACCAGAACCTTTCAAGAATCAGAATGTCTCGCAGCTTCCAAGTTGCTGTTTAAGTCACTGTCAGTTCAATCTCCAGCCACATATCAGTTATTTTCTGACCGCAAACTGATTATCTCCCCTCACTTGAAGGTTCCTCTGGACTACTCTTTTACATGTGCAATTATTACTGGTATGGTATATATTATTTTTAGTTAAGAACATCACTGAAATTTGTTTGGATTCTTCCGTATGCTCAGAAAATTTAGTACAATTCTGTTTTGTTTCAGTGTAGAAGCCCTAGCTCCTTCTTATTGTGTCCTGATAATGTTTCCCTCCCTTCACTAAGGTAATTGCTTCCACAATGCAGTTTGATGAAAAGTGATTTTAACATATACATGCCAATTGTGAGTTGTCCATGCTCTTTGTGTTAACTAACCAGAGAGAAAATATTTGATGTTTTGAAAATAAGAAAAATTAAATTTCTCAAGGCTTCCTTATTTTCAGCTTAAGTCTAAATTTGCTGAAATGACAGGACAGAATTCCTGCTTCCAGGCCACTTAACAAAAACGTCTTCAAGTGTAAAGCAATATTTCCCAAAGCCTATAGAAAGCAGAAGTGTGAAAAGCTGCTCAGAGTGCTAAAAGATGCATGCCCCATGGACATCCTTAAAATTAGTCAGTTTAAACACCTGAAGCATGAAACAACATCTGCACGGGTTGTGATCAAACTCAAATGGAAAAATTAAAAGGAAAAGATGTTGCTGTTACTCTGGAGGAAGCAGAGTGTTCAATAAACAGAATACAGATTAATTTCCTTTTATCTGCTCCTTTCTTCTTCTGCTCATCTGTTGAATGCTCTTTGCCAGCTGAGCTGATAACCCATTAGTATTGTTCACTCCATGGCAAGATCATCGTGATGTCCAACTGCTGCCCTACATGTGACAAGGGTCAGCCATAAGTGCATTTCACTTCTGGGGGCTCTGTACAGATTTCTGTCAACCTGTAGGTAAAACAGCCTCTGGCAGCAGGAGAGACAGGGATTTATCTCCATCCAGTCCCCCCTGCCAGGAGCAGAGCAGCAAGCAAAGATGCCTTAGCATGTGATGTCCTGTCTGGCCAGTAAAGAAATGTTTTAGGAAATGGAAATGTCTAATCATGGAGTCAGTGATGTGAAGCGCAAGATGCACACAAAAACACTTCTAGCAAGCGATATGCTATTAAATTCTACGAATACAGCTCTAGTAAACCTTATGGGATCTCAGAATTCATCAAGTGCTCGTGTTAGAGCAGAATTCCTCTTCAAATGACTCAAAGCAAAAGTGAACCAATGTGGTAACTTATCTTTTAGCCTGATCTTGCCAGGGGTTCTGTTATTTCAGAACCCTTGGATTTCAGTAGGAATAGATGCAACTTAGCTTGTTAGGATATGAAGTTTGTTATTTGACATATTATATTATTACTGCAGGCAGATCAAATTATTTCTAGAACACCTTTAATGAAAAGTTTGAATCTGGGAATACGTAACGGACACTGCTCCTTTTTCATCTGTTAAAATTCTTAAAGAACACTTTTACAACAACCTAATTTTTCACCTTGGGTCATATATACCATCCATACTACTGACAGAATTAACCTTTATATTTTAATACCAAATCATTGCCCTATTGCAGCTCAGTTTATGGAAAAATAGCTGTAAAAGGCAAGTCTCTGTTAATAGGTTTAATAGGAAATAATAGGTCACAAGGTTTACATCAGAATGTGAGAACAGATTTACTAAGTTGGACTACAGTTCATTTAGTTCTAGTGCACTGTCTATGGCAGTGGCCTAGAAAAAAAATGTCTAAATATAATAACAGAGGAAATACACAGGCACAGTCCTTCCACTGTATCCTCACAGCAACCTGAATTCCGCATCTTACGGACTTCTGGGGCAAAAGCAAGAAGGGTATCTTTGTTTTTAGCAGCACTTGTGTCTTTTTTTTCCCTGATTAATTTTTCAAATTGTTTTTTGAATTGATAGAGACTTTTAAAGTCCGCAGTATTCTGCAGCAACAAACTCTCTGCCTTAACTCCAGATGTGTGGAAAAGCTGTTCCCTTCGTTTTGTTACACATTTAATGTACCTGGCTGCACAATAAAAAAAAAAAAATAGAGAAAAATATAGCGAATGGTCACTACCTTTTCACTTTTTATGCTACTCTATTTCATAAGTACTATCACACCCTTCACCCTCTCTTCTTCAGACCAGAGACTCATGGTTTCATTCTATATCTTTGATCATCTCTGCCACCTTCTCTGAATATTTTAATCCATTTAATTGTTGTTAAATAAATATGAACAATAAAGCTACACTAGAGATCAACTGCCAGGTACAGAGGTAGTTGATGTTAACCTAAGTGAGAACTGGTGACCTGCTGGAAAGTGGCCACACTACCATTTCTTGCACAGCACTGCTGTCTCTGTTGCTCATGCTCTTTTTTTTTTAAAAAAAATACACTTTTTTTCCCTTCTGCAGTCGGGACTTCCTTATTCCTTTCTAAAACTAAAAACAGGCACTTGTGGGAAATATAATTAATTGTGCTATTGCACAGCAGGAGATGTAAGTTATCCTTTAAATTATAGACAAAAGACCAAACATATTCTATGGCTTTGGTTTATTTAACACTATTATTTTGGGCAACTCAACAGGGTTCACATTACAGAACTGTCAGATGCAATCACACTACTTCTGCTAATTGTCTTTCAGTGAATTTTTAGCACCTGAGTGTTTTGCCTAAACCACTGCATGCTTTAAGAAAATGATGTATTGCAAAAGGAAAAGCATTGTAGCACCTGAATTTGTCATCCAAAGCTGAACAGTCAACAGCTTATTTATAATGGCACTGTCATCCTTCAAACCTCGGTGGAACCCTTAGTTAGTGAATAGCTATTTCGGGAGATATGTCTCATGCTTCTAGTCTGTGTAAATCTGAATCTTACTTCTAGTCACATACAAGGCATTTTCATGATACTCTATATTTGCATTGCAACCACTCCTCATGCTTCTATCAGCTAAAACACACGTATGAGTTTAAGTTATTTATTCTACGCTGACATTTAGGGTCAAAGGCTCAGGTAATCAAGTCATACAATGCATTTCAATAAAAAGTCCATTGCTCTACTTTTATCAGTTTAAAACAGGTAGGAATACCTGCCGGCCTACAGCTGCTGGCTGGACCATAGTGTGAACATACAGTAACTGTAGTTGGTGGCCTCCCACTCCTGTACCTAGGTAGATGAACAGCTCTCAGGATGTTCTTTGTGGTTGCTAGCCAGTGAAAAAAACATGTAAACTTTTTTTTGCCGTATTTGTATCAGCTGTGTTATTTCTAGAAGTTGAATAAAAGTCTGCTCTAGCAGAGACATGATGGCAGCAAAGCAAGAAAATAAGCCATCAGCATTAGCCTTGGGCTTCTCCCTGTGCTGAAATCTGTAATGTTCAGGATTGTTTCTGTAGCATAGTCCTTTGCTACTTTCATCACAGCACACAGCCTAAATCCACTAAAATTAGTGCATGCTCCATTGATCCTGGATGCATTTTGGATCTGGCCATGAGGCCAAGCTAATTTTCCATGTATTCTTTCCTTCTGCAAAGGCAACAAAAAAAGGGTTTCCTCCCTGTGTTCTCAAAATGATGCCGTGCAAGCATTCCGTAGATACACTACTGTTAACCATAAACATTTTATAGTGCACTAAAGACCAAACGTGTTAAAAGAGGCCTCCCTGGACCCCTTCACAATGCATTCAGCTTTTGATGCTTCAAGAACCTTGGTACCAGGCGTACCTGCATTTTCAGGTGGCTCAGCTGACTAAAGAGTAGATGCTGTTAATGCTGCAAGTCTGTTTCTGTGGCAGTTCATTAGTCAAATTTAAGAGGCTTCTGCAAAAGCATGCTGCATTATGCTGTTCTACAAGGTAGTAAATGCTCTAAGACTGCATCTAATAAGAGTCAGGAGCCTTCTCCTTTTGCCGCTCCACAGTTATGCCTTTTTACAGTATCTCATGTCAACGTATTAAATAGAAAACAAACATCTGTGAGAATGCTTTGGTTTATGCCTGGATAGAGTTACTTTTCTCCTTAGTAGCTGGTGCAGTGCTGTGTTTTGGGTTTAGTCCGAGAATCGTGTTGATAACACGCTGGTGGTTTAGCTGTCACTAAGTAGTGCTTACCCTGAATCAAGGACTTTTCAAGTTTCCCGTGCTCTGCCAGTGAGCAGGTGCAGGAGAAACAGGGAGGGAGCAGAGCCAGGACAGCTGACCCGAGCAAGCCAGAGGGATATTCCATACCATAGAGCATCATGCTCAGTGTATAAACTGGGGGGATTTGGCTGGGAGCTGCCAATTGCTGCTCGGGGGCTGGCTGGGCATCGGCCAGTGTGTGGCGAGCAAATGTATTGCGCATTGCTTGGTTTTGTTTCTTTTGGGTTTTGTTTCTCTCTCTTTCTCTTTCCGTTTCATTACAATTGATGTTATTATTATATTTTATTTGATTCTTAAATTGTTCTTATCTCCGCCCATGAGTTTTACCTTGTCCCAATTCTTCTCCCTGTCCTGCTGCAAGGGCGGGGAGCCAGCGAGCCATCCCGTGATACTTAGTTGCCATCTGGGGTTAAACCACAACAGACATGAAGCAGTTGCTATGAAGGGTAACCAAATTCAGACAATTCACATAAGCTCTACCAAAACATTTTTCTGATTTTCCATTATTTTGGCATTCCATGGGACTAATATACAAAATGATACATTTATATCTTCTTATTACTGTGCACACCATTCAGGTTGCATGGCCTGAATCACCTCTTCGCGTAGTTTTGAATGTAGCGTGAACCTGAATCTGTTGCAAGGATTGGGAGAAAGCACGTTTGAGGCGAGTTTGAAGGCACTGACTGCATCGAAGCTGTCTTGAGACCTAGAAAATCCAGTTCCACCTCCTGGGTTTTGTTACATGACTTTGAAGAAGCCATGTAATCCCCTTGGGCAATGGTTTTCCACTAGTAAAATGGTAATTGTATTACTTTTGTTGTTTGTTTGACAAGCTGTCTAGCCTGATGAAACTAAGCTTTTCTGGGTAGGATCCTAAAGTGCTCCTGGAGTTTATAAGAAAGAAAAGTAAATTGTCTTAATGTTTGGACAAACTTTATTAACTATTACCTAATTCTCTGCATTAACCTGAGGTTTGTGATAGACCCATATTCACTAAAATAAAATAATAAAATAAATAGGTAATTTTCCACTGAAGTCTCTACAGAGTCAGAGAAACTTTTGGAATACACTTTATATTAAAGTCTTTACCACCCACCTGTCACTCACAAAAAGCATATAATTTTGACAAATTATGCAAAAAAACCTAATCGCATTTTAATTTTCTAGTCCTTGCTTAGTTAAACTAGTGACATATGCAAATTACCCGCTGAGTCCTAAATTACTTCTTTCAAAGGATAAATAAATGCCCTTTCGTATTTTCAAATATTATTAAAAGAACTTCTTGATTGACAGATAAGAAGTCAGCTCTGGGATGTAATATCACTTTTATAAAAGTGAATTCATGTGCCTAGACATAAATGTCCAAAGTTTCACAGCATGGAGAAAAATTTCGGAGTTTGAAACTTGCTGAAACTCAGTCAAAGTATTATGGACTGGAAATCTTATGATAGCTGACTTCCCTATAGGATTGCTTATATTTTTTTTTTCTTGTTTTCTATCCAGCAGCAATATAGGAACATGATTACAAATCTGCACCCAGGCCTGCCCTTTAAAAGAATTGCTCTCAAGTAAATAAGAAGAATCATGGGTATGACCTTTAAAAGATAGCATATGACCAATTAGGGAGAGATTTTCTAATGTTCCCAAAAGCAGAAACAACTGCATGGAGCTGGAGTCTGGAGATAAAAAATTGTGACTATGATCTTCAATAGTGCCTGGACAAAGTTAGAAGAATGGCTGTTCAGAGGTGAGGGATGTCTGCATTAACTAAATCTAGGGACAGACCAGACAAGTTGATTTTTCACTGTTATTTAAAAATTATTAAAGTTAAATTAAGAATAATAAACATACTGAAGGAGAATATGGTTATTGTGGCCAGTAGTAAAGGTATGGCATCCCGAGTGGGAAGGCTGAATTGTTAGTGGAGGTTTCCAGTTAGGGACCGAGCAAGTTCCTGCTGGAGTGATTCGATTTCAATCCTGATTTCGATTTGCAAGTATGAAGCATAAATTAAGTGTGGTGGTATTGGTGCATAACCTTATTCTGAAAATAGTCTTGCATTGACCTCTTTGAACCCCCCCTGCCCTTAAGAACACTACAGAGCTTTCCAAAATTTGGTTTAGTTCTTGAACCAGACACAAGCTGAAGTGTTCTTCTTTGCCTTCCTTAGATGTTGACATCACACTTTTAGTGCATTGGACCAGGTACCACCACAAAAGACTTATCTGAGTCAGATAATCTCACAAAAGCTCAGATATTTATCTGTAGTGTGAATTCTACTTTAACTGGTAAATTGGAGAAAACTCTTCTGGCTCAGCAGACAATAAGTGTTAGGCACTACTTACCTTCCTTGCTTCCCAGACCATTTCAATTTAACAGAAAAATTCAAACAGTCCTAGGAACAGAGGCAGACTCTCAAAACTCCCTGATCTCAAAAGGCTTTTATAACTCTTCAGCTGCAGAGTCTTTCTCCCTCTAGTTTTTTGGCTACCTGAATTCTCTACTCCTTTCTGCTTAGGAGCAGGAGTTCAGCAGGAAGGAATGGAAACTCCCTGCTCTAAGCCAAATCTCTGGTTTGCTGATTCATGGATTCTTCTGCAAATTGTTTTTAAATGCCTGGAGGCTGTGACAGGTTGAACTTACACCTCTTGTGTCCTGGTTGAGCAACCTGAGGGCACAGAGAGCCAGACTATCACCGACCTGGAAAGAAAACAGATACATCTGTGTTTTATGGGAGATCTGATGGTAATAATTCTTGGCAGGGTACTTTCAGAAATCTTTTGCTGGATTGAGCCTTTTGGAAACCTCAGGCATCTAAAAATGTGTTAAAATATCCTTAAAACACCAGACAGTGTCTACCACCTTCCAGAACTCAAGCATTTTTGAAAATGTGTAGGTTTTGTCTTCATCTCCAGCTGAATTAAACTCTGGGATAGGGACAAAGGCCTGGCCAATTTTTTCCCCCAGTTTTCTATTTATATGTATAGCCTCTAAACTGGAGGCATTAAGAAGATATTTTCCAAAGCGTACGTTTGTTTAAGACAATCAGGTCTTGTCATGATCTGTTCCTGGCTCATTCACCATAGCCAAATCCCTGCTGTATTTCAACAGTACAATTTTATTCAGTGCTTGTTCATCAGAGACAGAAGAATATGAATTGAGGCTGTCAATATAATCTGTGCCAGAGACGAGAGGCAAAGCTAGGTATTGACGGTGCGTTAGTGAAATGGATTCAGAGCAGGTGGGAATATCAATTAATATGTTTTGTAGGCAATTTTGCAATCAGCTGTGTGGGCTTACATGCTAAACCTTGCCTTGCCACCAGCTCCGACTGCAAGTGCCAGTTCTTACCAACTGGGGATTAAAACATTATTCTAAATTTCTCTCTGAAACCATCTGTCTTTTCCCTTCACTATAGAGGAGCAAAGAATCTCTTATATGGAAGGGTATATGTAAGTACGGCATTCATAAGGTGATCTGTTTCTCTTTATTAAAATATATTGATAGAAGCACTGGATTTCCAGTGATCATTTCTTCCTATATCTACCCTCTTTTCCTCCCTAGATCACCTCAGCCTAAACCATTCCTGACAGAAATCTGGTTAATCCCCTCCTCGCTGTATTTACTGACAGACATTTGACGGTCCCTCAGATAAACTATGTCAGTGACTTAATGATAGCTATGAGGCAATGATATACAGGCACATATTTTTTTTAAAAATAAAACAAAACAGAATAAGATAACATATTATTTAGCTCTCATTGAGTTTTGACTATTTCACCCATGGTGGTGGGTCTACTGTACATTTCATAGACTGAATAACAAGTTTGTCACTGTATACACTATGTTACGTGTTCTTTTCTTTACAACAAACATTTCCAAAACTCTGAATATCTTACAAAAACAGTATTTAACTTCTGGAAACCTGGTTTTGACCATTTGATTTCAGTAACAAGATAAAAACTGTAAAACAGTAAATTTATACCATTTTAATTATATGAAACTCACAACTCAAATGATGCAAAAGCCAATTACTGTAATGCCACCCCCAGGAAATACAGATAAAAATCTTAAAACGTCCCTTTAACATTGTAACAGTATTTCATAGTACCAATACTAAAAACCAGAGACAATGTTCATTTCTCTTAAGATACAGCTGTCTGTAAGAAAATCTATAAAATCTTATGTAGGCATCCAAATACGTTTTGTGGGGCCAACAGGATGGAAAATGTTAGACTATATGATTATTCTAGTTTCAAAATCTGTTTTGCAAACTGCTGAGTACTGTTTCTGCTGACTTCTGAGGAAACTCCTGGGTGCCTGGCATTTTATAAAGCAGATAACTGTGAAGATTCGAACAGTTAAAGCCATGGGAGCTCGGCTTAGTTGGTAATGGTAAAAATGCGAACATGCATCACCTATAATGTTATTATCAGCAGCATGCTTTGCAATAACAAATAATGCAGCTTCTTTTCTAGGGAGAGCTAGTCACTGTGACAAGCTGTGCATGAAAATTAAGCACTGATAACAGAATTTTCTGTTCTCTAAGGAACTTACAGTAGACTAGATTGTGGGACTGAATTTGAACTCAAGTGCCACAGAGTAAGAAAGGAAACGTAATCCTTCATAAATCAAATTAAATAAAAATAGACAATTATTACTTTGAAAAATACATCTGACTTATTTTTTTCATTCTATTGAATTTTTCTTTCATTGACATGTATTTTCAACACCTACAATCAGCAGCTTGGGTGCTGTCACATACATCTCTCAAACCTTATGGACAGTCTAACCCCATGATAAGTACAGCAGTGCAAAGCACCAGACCGCACATCAGCTCCGGCTGGACAGATGATATTCTTCCATACTGCTGGAGCCATCAGGCGTTTCCTGTTACAGCCAGTTTCCAGGGCATTGCCTTAGCTCATACCTGTGACCTCATGCTAAAGGGTATCAGATTCACGTCAGCGTTGATGGGAATGTAGCACGCAAACAACTGCTTCAGTGCTTTTCAAGCCAGAAGCAGGCGCAAAACCATGTTGCATTCACTAAGGATCTGACTTAGCAAGTGATAGATTACAGTAGCTACTAGGGATTGCAAAGGCTCTGGCAGGGTAGCTGGGCAGAAAGAGGATCCGGGAGAGAGAAGATTGTCCTTTTGGAAGATTGCCTCTGGATATAAGCACGGACGTGCATGCAAAGTTGGCAGAATGTCATCAAGTTTGAGTAGGGCGATCCAATAAAATAAAAGATGGATATACATTTCCATGGCATCTCTGTCAGTGAAAGGCTAGAGTACATGGGGTTGTGCTTATGCAGTTTTTCAACAATGAACAAGATCAAAAAGGAATGAAAAATATGAAAGAAAGGTTTGGAAAATAGAGCAGGAGTTCATACTCCTTGTACTTTGAAGTACATTAGTGTTGATCCATCTTACCAACTTTAGGCACCTGTATGGGAAAAAAAAAGCTTATTGTTTGCAAGTGAGAGAGAAAATAGCCAGATGTCTTCAGAGGGAGTTTCAGCCCACCTAGGATCCTACCTGGGCCTGGAGTGGTCTATCTTTTACTCTTCAGTGCATTAAGAGCATCACTGTTCTAATTTAAAAATAATAGAATCATTTAGGTTGGAAAAGACGCTTAAGATCATCAAGTCCAACCTTTAACCCAGGAGTGTCAAGTCACCACTAAACCATGTCCCTACACATCACATCTACGTGTCTTTGAAATCCCTCCAGGGATAGGGACTCAAGCACTGCCCTGGGCAGCCTGTTCTGATGCTCAACAACCCTTTCAGGGAAGAAATTTTTACTAATATCCGACATAAACTTCCCAGGCACAACTTGAGGCCATTTCCTCTTGTCCTATCACTTGTTACTGGGAGAAGAGACCGACCCCCACCTGCCCACAGCCTCCTGCCAGGCAGCTGTACAGTGCAATAAGGTCCCCCCTGAGCCTCCTTTTCTCTGGGTTAAACGCCCCCAGTTCCATCAGCTGCCCCCCCCAGCTGTGCCGCAGCCCCTTCCCCAGCCCCTGCCCGGCTCTGGACACACTCCAGCCCCTCCGGGTCTGTCTGGGGGTGAGGGGCCCAACGCTGAGCCCAGGGCTCGAGGGGCGGCCGCACCAGGGCCCAGCACAGGGGGATGCAGTGTCACTGCTTCAGGCCAAGTGGGTGAATCTGGGCAACTCTGTTCAAATCCTCTGCTGAGTCAAGAGACAGGATGTCACCTCACCAGCTCTGTGGGATAAATAGCAGTGCCAGAAAAAAGTGTTTTGCCAGGGATTTCTGAAGTCAGCCACGAGAACATCCTATCTGACACCATCAGTAAGCATTGACTGTGCATTTTACTTCTCCTTCTTTCACCACAGTTAGCGTATCAATACAGCAGGCATATCTCAACACTATTTTATCCATTCCTGCTCTTACACAGCTATGTTGACAGTTTAGAAGGAAATTTTATGGTATCTTACTTCTCTATAGATATACAAATGTTCGAATGCATAGCCACTTAGTCATAAGTTAGTCTTATCTGGTTGCAGAGGGTGTTATTTGAAGGGAAAAATCCCACTGATCTACCAAGAAGATTCTCGATATTAGTATTTTAAAATAATAAAACCTTGCCTCTTCAGCACTAAAAAGGAAAATTTAATTTTCTTTTAGTATATTAGAGGACATAAAGCTAGCTAGCTATGCCTCTGTCGATCTGTGCTGACTTGTGTCAGCTAATGGGTGACCTGGCATTGAAGTTTCTCTTTCAGTCCATTAACCACCTCACTATTTGCATTAGTACCACTGACAGTTGCAACATTATAGAAAAGAGCTTTCCCAGACCTTAACATGACCTTTACATTTTGAATTCAGATGCACTGACACAGATCTTAAAATGAGACAGTTTTGACTTTTTGCATTTTCCCTGTTCCATTCTTGAAGTGAACACCTTGTTGGGTGTCTTTGCAAGCTTTCACATACCAAGGGCTGACTTGTCCAGGCAGTTTGTGCAGCCTATGCCCTGACCTTTTTTCTTGCATATAGTGAATATGAAGCAGGACCATGGGATTAGCCCAAGATATCACACTATATCAATCCGTGTAGCTCCATTTTTGGCAATGATCATGCATGCAGATCTTCTGTAGAAACATCTTCAGCTCTTAATAAAGGAGATGCATGTTTTCATTGGGCGAGAGTGGTTACAAGCGCAGTTTCTTAGTGGCCATCACTTTTTACTGTTCAAATAACTTCCAAAATAAACCTTCCAGCTCATTGGCATGAATTATGAATGTGCCAGCAGTGTTGATTTTAAAATACATGTCAACACTTTAACATCTGAACATCTATGTAAATGCAAGCTTTTAGCAGAATTTCAATTTAACAAATTACAGTTTGTGACTCTAATTTATGAGAACTATGTAAATACCTAAGATTTTTATAGCTGCTCCTGCTTAAATTAATCACAAATTACTAATTATGCCTTTTTCAGCTGCAGGATATGCAAATTTAGTTGCATAAAGAAACGGAGCTTTCAAGAATAGATTGATTTTAGAAATGTTGAGCAGTGTCGGTTTTGGACAGTAGAGTGCAGCCTTTCAACCTGCTACAGACCTAACTAGTCCACATCTGTTTTGTTTGTATTGAAATCCAAAATATGACGTAAAAAATAACATGTAAAATATAAAGTATATTTTTCCTGAGAGAATAATTCATATCCCCATCACTAGCTGTATACAGTCCATGCCTGTACACAACTGCAAAGCAAACACAAGTCAGAAATCTAAAAATATTCTAAAGGATGGGCTAGTCTGTCATACTGCAGCTCCAGCATGCCAAGAGAGGAGGAAGTCTGAGAGACGCCTCACTCACCTAGACCAAAACCATCCTTCTAATGTCAATAGAAACAATCGTTACAAGGGGATTTCTGCAGCCAAATGGACTCTGCCCTGAAGGTAAGTAGGACCAGGAAAGGTCTGTTATTGACAGCTGTAGCTGTGGGGGTTGGAAATTGAGCCTCTGATGTATGCACATTGGCTTTTCTTGCACATTTGTTCTCCTTTCCTAGCTGTCCCATGATCACAGTGTTGGATCTAAATACTGGGTTTTATCTGTCTGTCTATCTATCTATTTCTAATTTTGTGTTGCTGGTCAGAAATTTCATTCCATGCTTCCTTTAAGGAAGTTGTGCTTTCCTACAACTGTAGAAACACTACAGCTTCAAGCTTCCTTCTTTTTTAAAATCATTTGGTTTTCATTGCTTTTGTGATTCTTTGGTAGACAGCTGTATTTTTTATGCTTACAGTTCCAATCAGACTTCAGACAGTCCCCAGATTTCAGCTCCAGTATTTTCCTCACTTTTGGGCTCTATAGTACAAGACAGAGATTAATATATCAGAGAAAGTCCAGCAAAGGGCTACCAAGCTGGTCAAGACGTGGGAGGAGAGGCTGAGAGCTGAGCTGGAGAAGAGGAGGAACTTTCTTGCTGTCTGCAGCTTCCTTGCCACCATGTAGAGACTAAGAGAGAGAATCCTCTCAGAGGTGAACAAGGAAAACTGGAGGCAACATGCACATGTTGCAATAAGGGAGAATCCAGTTAGCTACCAGGAAAACAAAAGTCACCGTTTCAGGGCATTCAAAACCCATGGCCTGACTTCAGAGTTAGAGACAGTTTTGAAGCTGGTCCTTGCAACCTCTTAATATTACCTTCTAGGATTTGCTCCTCTACGGAGTCAGAATTCTTTGTAAAAGCTATTGGCCAGTGGTACTGGGGTTTAGGTGTTTCCTCTTTCTCTCCCTTTCTCTCCCCTTTTAAAGGTTTGCTGTGCTTTAATTTGTAATTGCTGGAATTGTAAGCAAGAGTTGAAACGCTACACAGTTCGTTGCTTATTTTATGCTTGATAAAATATTTAGATCCCTTCGATGCGATGTAGCCATGAGTCAGCAGGTTGCTACTTTAACATACTTCATTGTGTCAAAAGCTTGCATCCTCCAACAGTTTATTGGCAAAGAGGGCTGCCAGAATGTATTCTTTAAATGCAGAAGACACTGGGAACCAAAATACAGGACATACATACACACGTGCAAGGAAAAGATCCATAACCTCCATTCCTCCTCTTCCGTTTTCCCACCATGTGCCCAGTATTCTCAGTGTTTCTCTGATGGAAACTCCACATTCCTGCTGATGGGTTGGTTTCTTTCTATAACTGAATCTGGTCACATAAAGAACAATCATGTTATTTCATCTGTTACTGTAAAATTCATAGATTTTGGTTTTGCCCAGTCATGAGGAGTGATGTCCCACCTGGGCTTAAGCAGAACGGAAATAGAGGCATTTCTGATATCTGTAGAGCAGAATTTCTGCTAATGAATTTCCTTAGCTGATATCCCTAGATTTTTTATATTTTTTTTCATTTTTAGAAAATGATGACTAACGTTAACAAAAAGACCTGCTTTTCACCAACTGATTTGGAATTTCATCATCAATAGCAAAGGCACTGAATTAAGTTCATTTGGAGTTTCAGCCTGAGGAAGCTGTTGTAGAAAACGTGTAATTTTGAGGCTGCAGTGAAGTTTAGAGGGAGGTTAGTGCATGACATCTCCTAAACCTTCTCACTCCTTGGGCTACATCATAAGCATGTAGATGTGCATCATTCCTCCTGGGGAATATTCTGAGGTCTACTTGTTGAAGATGTGAAAATATCTTTTCACATGCATATCCACATTCAAATATTGATTTTTATGCTCTTTCTCCCTGACTGAATTTTGAAAGACAGCTTAAAAAACCTCAAACCTTCTAGGTCATTCTTTCTTATCTTTACAGAAAACACAGCTGTGTTGAGGTGTGTTTCAGCAGGCAGCAATATCTGAGTATTGAATGTGTCTCTATAACCTCTGCTTTGCCTTAGAGATGCTGGGGAGCTGGGCTGCAGCCTCCCAAGCACCTAGCATTTTATAGACATCCTACCTACTGAAATCATACAGCTCTTGAAACACTAATAAGCACAGAACTTGCATATCTTTTAAGTCTCTGAATCTAAGCGGATTCCTCCAGGTCACAAGCTGTAACAGAGATCAGTAAACCTGGATTTGTCATTTAATAGCCCCCCCCCAACCCAGCTACTGTAGCAGTAGTCCTTTTACTCTAAAGAACAGAAGAGTTTTGTTGGTGTTGCTGGTTTGGGGTTTCTGGGTTTTTTGGGTTATTTTTGGTTGGTTGGGTTGGGGGTTTTCTATGCCTTTTTTGTCCCCCTGTGCCAGATTTTTTTAAATACTTTGTTTCACTGTCTATAGGTCTTTCATTTACTTTTCAGGTCAGTAGACAGATTCTCCACTCAATATTTCATAAATGTTAGCAGTTAGTTAAAAAATTCCATCATGCCATAGCACTGAAGTGATCTTTTTACTTCCTGGCACAGTGTAGTGTGTTGTTCCCCTCCCCCCCCCCCCCCCCCCCCCCCCTTTTTTTTTTTTTTTAGGAAAAGATCTTAAAAGGTCTTAGTTATAATTTATTGAAAGTAATATGAGTTTCAATTTCTCCACACAAATAGTGTTGTACAAAATATTCATAATAAGCACTGTTTTAAACCATAACTCATAAAATCAAGTCTATCTCCAAATGTATTTTTCATTTATAGCCTGATAAAAAGTGAATCGCAGCTCCAAAGTCAGAACATAACTTAGTTTCATAAAAATATGACCACTTTGTTTTCTGTGCCTGGACTGGGAATAGGTTATAAATATAAGCAAATCCCATGAATATATTCTCCTAGGTACCAGTGTGGGTGAACTTATCTAAATAAATCTAAAAGGCAGATAAATAAACAAGATAACTGATAAAGAGTAGAGGTGTGAGCAAACCAGGAACACAGGCAGAGTATCCATGAAAGCTGCTGCAAGTTCAGATCTGTGATAGAGTTTTAGAGGCCCTTAAAAGAAAACAACCACCTTCAAAAAAAAAAGGAAAAAACAGAAAAAAATTAATAAAAAATAAATGAAAAACAAAAGAAAATAAAAAAGAAAAAGACACACACACACCCAAAACTAAACCCTGTCTCAAACTGTTCCTTCTTAATCTGCACTTTTGAGAGTATTAGCAACATTTTAGAGAATAACACAGTGCAAAGGCGGTCCCACTATGGCCAGACTAAGAGACTAAAGGAAATTGTGAAGCTGGGCTATGGTGAGTACTGGGACAAACTGGGGGCGATGCAGGGGTGAAGGAATTTGAGAATAACAAGTAACATTTGCAGTGAGTGCTGGAGTGAAATTCATCAGTTTTCTACCTACTGCCACGCTGAAGTAATCCATGGATGTTATGACAGCTTTTAAAAAAAAGGAAAAATACCAGGTTAATCACTTGCAAGACAGTTTTTCCCCATGCCCTGAGAGCATTATGGAAAAATACCCAGAAGCATTTGTGAGAGTGATGGAGAAGTTGATGAAGGCTGCTGTCACTGAAACCAACTTGTGTAGATTATTCCACAGTTGTTGCAATCACATTCTTATTAATATTAATAGAAATATGGATTTGGTCTTATAATGCATATTTAAATAAAAAAATGATGGCAAGGATACACCAAGCATATCTAGAAACATTAGAAAAGAGCTAAATTAAAGCCTGTGGTTTGCAAGTGGTCACGTTTTCCTCCATGCAAAATGAGAATACTGCCCAGCCAAGTGTGAGTGAACCCTGTCCAACAGGAGTATATGGTGTCATGGATGGGGTGATGCACTTCACTCAGAACAGAGAAGCAGTGATACATGATTTAACAAGGGTTGGTAGTAAGGGTGACAGTGGTTTAACAGGATTTGATGGCCAGGTACACTTGAGTATTTAATGCACAAAGGACAGGGTCAGACAAAACGATCAGGGAGACCCTCCCATTGGGCCGTGGGGTTCAGGGAGGATGCTCTTGTGTTCTAAAAACTCCTCTCAGAGGGGAGTTTAGGTGCAGCTGGATCCAGCTTAGTCTCAGACTTGACCAGTGGTATATATCTAAAGAATTACACGTGCACAATCAATCCTTTATACCACTTAGCTAAGATTTCCAAAGCTTTAGCATGCTATTAATCACTTGCTGATAATCTGTTGCGGCAAGGAATCTCGGCCTCAAGGCATAACCTCAGAGGCATCCCTGCTCAAGGGGACATCCCAGGGTGCAGCCCGCTGCCGTGCAGGAGAGCTCCATGGGCCCTGGGCTGCCCACCGGTTATGGAGTAAGATAACTGACCCCCCGTTGTATTTGCACAGTGACTACGGAGGTTCGTTTCTGTCAAACTTGGCTTGAGTTGGACCTTGACCACCACTGTTAGGTGGGTGCATCGCTCAAATTAGCCCTTGGCTATCGTGTCGTTACCCGTCTCCCCTCAGCCCACTCTGAGTCAGATAGAGCCGTCACGACCAGACACATCCATTTTGACCGCTCCAGGTGGTTATCACTTGAGCATTGCCATGGAAACAAAGGTCAGGATGGGCAGGGAGCAGGGAGCACATGGCCACACATGGTCAGATCAAGGATAACATACTTTGCTTATTGCCCTGAAAGCCTCCTTTAGGATATGTTGCAGCTCAGCAGTTACTGTAAAACACTTTGCATCCAGAGATTTGCAATTCAAACATCAACAGCTAACATAAAAACAAGCTATATAAGCTGTTCTTTTTTCCCCCTGAATCCATCAGCAAACTGTATGCAAAAAAATTGTGTCATAATTTTTAGCAAGTAACTATTTATTTCAAGGTCTTAAGGAAAGCTGATTTGGATGGCGGTTTTAGATGTTCTTTTTTCCCAGTAGCTAGTGCAGCCTTATCTGTCACACAGTGCAATTAATTACTTGATATAACTGATATATTGCATTGAATAATAATCATCTAAGTAAAATGGACCTCACACTATTTCCATTGAAATCAAGTTAAGTTCATGTTTAGGGTCAAGCTGTAGGCATGCTTTGAGTTTCTGTAGCTGGTATTTGCATGCCCAAGATAGGTACGATTGATGAAATAAATGTTCAAATCCAAAATATTTCACATTGCAGGACTGTTTGCTGTTAGAAAAAAATTGTTGAAACCTTAAAATGTCAAAAAAATATACTTCTGCTTTGGCCAGATCTCAATATTCTGGGAGGGGTGTATGTGCATAGGAGTATCTTCAGGGTTTTTATATATATGATGAAGATTATCTGGATAACGAGATGGTTTCATAGTTTGCACAGTTTGTACCATGTAAGCCTATCAGCAAAAGAAATCACCTTCCCTAAAAGCAAGTGCTGTTGGTGACTTGCTGTGTGTCTGTGACCAGGTGGCCCTGGAGCTGACCTGTGAGCTTTGTTTCTCTTGGCAAAAGATTGTATTTTTCCTGCTTTTAACGCCATTTTAGGTATGAAGAAATAGGTGGGAAACCTTTGTGCAATTTTCAGCCCCTTCTTGGTGTTCCTAAGATTTTGCATTTTCTTGGCTTTCTCTTGAAAACTTCACAGCAATCCCTTGCAGCAACGTTTCTATGCAGTTTAGGTTTGGAATGCTACGCAGTTTAAAAGACGCCAAAAACCAAAAGGTAATGTGTAAAGACTTCTTAACTGGGAAAATGAAAAAATTACTGCTAGTCGTATTTTATTTCTTTTAGATTACTTGTCCCTAACGTTAAGTTAAAACATAATCCCATCAGTTTAAGCACAAACTGTTTTGCAGAATAAAGGCTCAAAACCTGATTTCTTCTCTGAGTAGCAACTTAAATTCAGGCTGCAACCTCTTGTACATGCTAACTTCGTAAAGATGGTTACATACAGATTACCACAAAGTTATGCAACATTTCCAGATTTCAGGCACAAGATGGCACCATTACTAATGCTTTTCCCATATTATCTTCAACTTGATACATGACAACTTTTGACACTGCAAAATTGCAATAGCAACGTAGCTTCCTTTTGCACGTTGCATACATGTTTAATGCATAGAAACGTGGTGTATGCCTAACGGCCTCGGCAGTATCTCTTCATTTTAGTAAAGTGCTGCATATGGTACAGAAGCTGCTATTCTTGCCAAGCCAAGTCTTTAAAAGCTCAGGTGGATCAGGAATGAATTGGTGCCCATAGGTGCAGGTTTGCTGAGGGGGCTGCACAGGCTATAATTACCCCTATGTCCAGTGCTGCACATATTCAGGGTCACGCACTGCAAGAATGCTCACTTCTGCTTTTCCCAGCATCCATCGGATAATGTGTGTACAACCCTGTGCAAATTTATTTTAGCCTCTCTGCTCGCATGCATACATATATATTTTACTCAGTCTCCTTTGAGGAAAATGCTGGGTTTGTTTGGTTTTTGAACACATACTGTTGGGCAAATGTAACTAACCTTTTTTTTTAAAAAAAAAACCAACAACACAAAACCAAACAACAATGTCAAAACAAATATCTCAAACAAAAATGAATTTGCCCTTCTCCAATGCCTTCCTTAGGCCTTGAAGACCTCATGTATCTCCCCCCAACACCCCCCCCCCCCCGCCCCGCTCAACTCATATTTGAGAAATGCTTTAGTTATTTTGATTATTTTGCACATTTGTTGAAGCTAAATCAAAGAAATGTGGAAGATGTTATGTGTTTCCTAATGCAGTAGCCTGACAGATGAGGCTGATGCAGCTCTGTTCCCAGGTCTAGCAAAGAGCAAGGCTCAGCATGCATTCCATACAGGCACACACACACAGACGCACATACATTGAATAAGTTTATACATATGCATATCTCTGGTTACTCTTACCAACACAGAAAGAAAACACAACACTCACACAAACACTGTCAGGGTAAATAACCTTATTCTCTGGCTCATCGGGATGAAGGTCTGTAAGTGAGAAATATATATATTTATATATCTATCTGTGTGTGTGTGTGTGTGTGTATATATATACATATACATGTGTATACACACACACAAATGCAGTGTGGATCCCCCCAGCAGCTGGGATCAGACAGTCTGTCCAGTAGCTGCCCTTAGATCCCAGTCTCCCCAGTTGCTGACACCTGGCATGGGAACCCCCGAGGCCACACCCCCATCCCAGCTGCTGGTAGAGACCACTTCATTCACATACACATGTGCAGTGGATCTCTCCAGGAGCTGGTCCAGACCTATGGCTGTGACCCCAGTCACTGGCTGGGACCCCCTGATCCCTCTAGCAGGGAGATCACAGCCCCTTGGATCCCTCCTGTATCCAGCACTGAGTGATGGCCACCCTAATTCTTGCTCCTAAGTGCCTAGTCCTACTTGCTGGCTAATCCCGCTTGATGTTTGCTTCTCATCACCAACCAACACACACACCCACATGATGTGCACATCCCACTCCAGCTGCTGTCACCATGGACACATGGACCCTTGTGACCCCTCATCCCACCCCATTCACTGGCACTCAGAGGCCCATACACATGCACGTGTGCAGAACAGAGAGCCCCTCACCCATGAAAATATCTGGAAATGGAGTTAAAGGAGAAGACAGGACACACTGTGTCCATCAGGCGTGGGGCATGGCCACACACATGCACTATATGCAGACTACTGGCCCTCCTTGTCCCCTTACCCTTCCCACATTTGTTTACCTTGATCCCTTCCTGTCCTCACCTTTGGTTCCTCTCATCCCATAGTAAGCCTTGCGCAATCCCCAAACCTTATTCCCCTTCATCCCACAACCTCCATAAGCAGTCACCCCAGCAGTGTGTAAGGTGCTCACCCACTGCCTCGTGGTGTTGGGTGTCATCCCCAGCCCATGGAGCTAAAGCTCCCCTGGGACAGCCCGGAGAGGGACCAAGTCAGGGGCTCATGTCTCTGATGGGGTTATTTGGAACCCCCCTGCACCTGTCACCATTCCTCTGTGCTCATTGGTGTTCCTGGAGATAATCCTTTAGTTGCATAACCTGATGGGAAAATTTAGCCCAAATGCATAAAATTAGAAAAATATCCATCAAATAAAATCTCATCCTTGTAAACTGTTTCCCCTTGTAACTGTGTGGGTATTGACACCTGTTTGCAACGTGGATTAAACAGACATTTGAAAAGGCACGACTGTCAGATAAATATTTCACCCTAAAAAACAGATTTCATTTTATCTATATGAAGCCTTATGTACTTAAATTCTAACTTAGACAAGTCTCTTACACACACATTAAAATTAAATGCAGATTTGAATGCTTTGCTAATTTGAAGACTTCAGATTTGACGGTGTTCAGCCCTGCATAGCAGAGTGAAAATACATCAAGAAGTTAAAGACAGCAAGAAAAATGTAAGCTAAACTAAAGGACAGCACTGGAATAAGAACAAATGGATACAAATGACTGATCAAAAGAAAATAAAGCAAAAGAAAGGGAAAAAGAAAAGGAAAAAGAAAAAAGAAAAAAGAAGAAAAAAGAAAAAGAAAAAAGAAACAGGAAAAGGAAACAGGAAAAGGCAACAGGAAAAGGAAATGGAAAAAAAAAGAAGAAAAGAAAATAGAAGAAAAGTAAAGAAAAAAGAATAGAAAATAAAATAAAATAGAAAAGAAAAGAAAAGAAAAGAACAGAAAAGAAAAGAACAGAAAAGAAAAGAACAGAAAAGAACAGAAAAGAACATAAAAGAACAGAAAAGAACAGAAAAGAAAAGAAAAGAAAAGAAAAGAAAAAAGAAAAGAAAAGAAAACAAAAGAAAAAAGAAAAGAAGAGGAAGTTGGAAGGTGACTCTTCATTAGAGGAGCTGAATTCTGGAGTAGTTCTCTAATAGCAGTAGTTTGGAAAAATGATCTTTAAATGCTCGGTTTGATCGGAAAATAAAGACAGATAGGATAGGAACTAATAAAAATTCCATTGGGCCAGGAAATTACTTAGTGTTTTTTCCATCTCTTTTAAGCAGTCAGATTGTGGAAGATGCTGCATTAATCATGGTCCTCTTTGTCACAGAAGATACAAAGCTGGAAACCGTAACTCTGACAGGTGTCTCACACACGAACCTAAATCCTGCGCTCGTCTCTGAAGTGTGCCTAAAACTGAAGGTTTGTTTTGTTACTGGGGTTTGTCTAATGCTATTGGACACTAAACAGTTCTTCCCTTGTGTGGCAGAATTTGAGAGGTAGTGACTAGAGCTAGGCAAATAATGAATATTCCATTCAGTGAATTTCTGTACTATTTGCAGGTTTTCCCAGAGCACATTGCAGCTCCCAGTAAGCCTTATTATTCTGCAAATAACTTCTTTGAAAAAGTCCTGGTCTTTAGATTGCATTTCATTTCCTTGCAAATGCTGGTTGCTTAAAATTCAAACTGTTGTATTTAGGCGCATGGCATGTGAAGTGTTTTTGTTCCCTAGAGAATTGGTGGAAGTCTTAAAAAAAATCAAATTTCTGGTGTTGAAAGAGTCATTATTATTCAGATGACATTTAGTGGTTTAGGGTAAAACTCCAACTGTACAAAGTGCTGGAACAAGGCCATTTATACCAGCTCTATCACAGGTAAGCCATCGGTATTTTTCAGATTACCTTTCACTTTAGCTATTCCATTCTAACAAAGACAGCAATTTATTTTTATATGCGGTACTATGCATCCCTTGAATCACGCTAATGGCAAAGAACATAGGCTAAAAGGTTACTAGATTTCAGTCATACCTGCTAGGTACAAGTATATTTTTGCTGCGTACAATTTATATACACCATCATTTGTACAGCCATAACAAACAGAGGCTGTTCTTTATTCGCTTTTGTCATATCAAACCATGTGAAATTTAGAAGGCGTGTGACTAATTTTCTATTTTGATTTTTAAAAGATGCATTTGTATAGATATTAAACTCCACAGAATGAACAGATGTTCCAGAATAGAAAGAATTGCTGCAGTCATCTGCTGCCAGGGCTCAGAAAGGAGGTCCCTTAATGTATCCTCTGTCATCCTCTGAATTTCATAATGATGTCTGTATGATTCATAAAATATCTCTGTCCTGCTGAAAATCTCGCTCTCCCCAAATAAGCCTCCTGACTTACCAGATAGCCACCTCGGAAAAGTGTTTGCTGGATGGCTTCATTACCCAGTAGCTGTTCTGCAGTGTAGCTCACAGCACAGATCTCCTGACTTCAGAATGACAATGACTGCTGAAGCGGCTTAACAACTCTGCCAGCTGGACCAGGGAAAGAAGGATCGCTACAAACCCCAGATGATTGTGGGAAAGCGATGATTAAGGGAACAACTACATCAACAGCCTAATGTAGTTTTAGAAGGGTTGTATTGCCTCCAACTTGGAGACCTTTGAGCATTTCCAGGTGAACAGTCCATTCCAGTGGTTGTTGCTGTTAGAAGAGCAGCAGAAAATCTCACAATGCAGCAACTACCCAAGCATAACGACCTCTTTCTTCGTAAGTCTTAGAAAGCTTGATGGTTTTCCACCAAAAGTTCTGGCTTTTACTTATGTAAGTGAGCCTGCTGAAAAGTGTCACATTGCCCCATCCTCCCATCACCTGCAATTCATTCCTGGCAAGTGCCCCTGATGTAGCGATGTCTCCCAGCTGCCCTCACCCGAGACACTGGTGCTAAGGTTACCAAGCAGAAGGATGGTAGAAACCAAGACCATTTCTAGCAGGACCATAGAATTTCTGAATACCCTTGCACACTGATGCAAGCAAAGCCACAGTTGCCAGTTTTCGTGGTAACCTCCGGGTTGTTCTTTTCTTGGCCTTTGGCCAATACTTCTCAACGATTATTTTGAATAATATTTATGCTCAGCAGAGCTGAGCATAAATAAGTTGGTGCTTCGGCAGGAGATTCACACATCATGATGGTCAGAGCCTTGGGGTCTGTTGATCAGTTTAACTCCCTGAAGGCAACATGAAAGTAATTTAAGGAAAAGTTCTAAAGGAATAAAGTTTGTTCTTAAGGAAGAATTCTAAAGCCCAGCAAAAGCATCAGTATTCAGCTCTTCACACATATTGGAAAGAACTAAGGTATCGTGACCCAATATACTCCTCAGACTGATCCGCAGCTGTCTGAAAAGAAAGCCTATCTGGAAGCTGCAAATGGTGACAGCATTCTCTCCAACCCTTATGGATCTGGTCACAACCAGAATGGAAAGCAAGGTTCATGAGATCAGGAGAAGTAAGGGAACTGGAGTCTGATTTGGAACTCATTCCATTGGAAAAAAAACCCACAACAGTATAGGTCCCAGTAGCTTCCTCCAATGGTATTTTACCTGATGACTCTCTCATATAAATACGTAACTAGCCACTGGATCAGGGAACAGAAACAAAGATTTTCTTTAATTGTTTCCAAATTCGTTAGGTTATTCCTCAGGCCAGTGATGTCATTTGAGTGTTGATCCCACTCCTCAAAGTCCAGTTCCATTCTCTACCGATGGGTAGAATAAACCCCAGCTCCTCCAAATACATCCCACCATATGGAAATGTTGAATAAGCAATATCTTTGCTGCAATGTTTCCATTCAACAATTTTGCAATTTCAGCTGTGGAATCACACATTTAATACCTTACGGCTTGCTGGCTCCCCAAAAAGGCATAGCTTCTCTTGCAGTCCCCAGGGAGTCCTGCAGACATGCCTGTTCTTCCAGAAGACTTACCTTGAGTTCTCTGTAGAAAAAAAAAGCTTCTGATCTCGATGCTTTAAATTAATAAATCATTAGAGATATGATGCAATATTGGGAACAAGTATTAAGCAGTCTAATTGGCTAATGAATTAGGTATTACTTCTCATGAAGTGTCTGATATATCTTAATCACTGTAACATCTTGGGCAAATCCATATGGTTACATTTTGACTTAAATATTTTTCCTTACTCCCATAAAAAGCAGTAACAGTGCTGTAACTACGTTGCGGATTCTTTTCCCAATAATGATCTAATGGCAAATTTACTGTCACTGAAAGCTAATATTCACAAAAATAGGCTAATTGTATTTAATTTGTTTAACTGCCCCTGTCTTTTATAGCTGTCGTGAAACTTTCAAAGATAGTTGATGGATATAGGGATATCCTAACCTCTGTCTGTAAAGGAAGTGAGACATATATGAAATTGATAAGAGTGAAGCTTTATGAAAATACTCTCACTATATTCTGTTTAGAAACTATTGTGTTTAGAAAATTTATTTAGGAAAGGTGACACTACTCTGCTAGTATTCTGCAGGGACTCCCAAATATTACATATGGGCATAGCATAAACGTGGTGCATGGGAGTATTTTCATTAGCACTGTTCCATCAAAATGGACATTTCTAGGCATGTATGCTTCTGGTTACTTTAAAGCTTTTTTTCTCTATTGCTACTTTTAAATATATATATACCTATAAATATATATACATCCACCTATAAATATACACACCTGTAGGGGTGGGTGTGTATGTGTGTGTATATATATGTATTTACAGAGCTTTAAAGTATATACCATTAACACATACAGCACATACAGCTTTTAGCTTAATCTTTGAAGGTATTTGGACCCATAGGATGAAATGCTTTCATTTGGATTTCTACATGTCAGTATGCACTCGGTTGTGGTGGGTTGACCTTGGCTAGCCTCCAGATGCCCACCAAGTTGCTCTATCACCCTTTTTCCTCAGTGGGACAAGGGGAGAAAATAAGATGAAAAACTTATGAGTGCAGATAAAGATAATTTAGTAAAGAAAAACAAAGGGCACACATAAAAGTAAAGCAAAGCAAAAAAATATTTATTCTCTACTTCCCATCAGCAGGTGATGTCCAGCCACTTCCTGGGAAGCAGGGCCTCAGTATGTGTAGTGGTTACATGGGAAGACAAAGACTTAAATAACGAATGTCCCTACTCCTCCTCCTTTATCTCAGCTTTTATTTCTGAGGATGATGCCACATGATATGAAATATCCCTTTGCTCACTTTGGGTTAGCTGGTCTGGCTGTGTCCCCTCCCAACCTTTTGCCCATCCCCATCCTACTGGCTGTCAGCACTGAGGGGTTTGGAGAGACAGGCTTGACGCTGTGCAAACACCACTCAGCAGTTGCCAAAACCCTGGTGTGCCATCGACACTGTTGTAGCTGCAAATACAAAGCACAGCACTGTAACAGCCTCTGCGGGGAACGTTAACTCCATCCCAGCCAAACCCTGTACATCAGTACAGTCAGTGGAGCCTAGAGCTGAGCGGGGTCAGTGGCTGGGATTCAGATGCATGAACATAAATTATTTTGGATTTCCTTAGTGATCCAAGCTGGATAGATGCTTGCTTAGATGCACCTTGGCTGGTAGGTGTCACACTAAATGATCATTTGGGGTAGCAGGCAGAGGTCAGAGAGGACAACCCACTATTTCTAAAATAACACCAGAGACCTACTTTTAGACAAATGAATCTCTCTGTTGAATAACTCTCTTTTGATTGTAGTGGTCACTCGGACACTCCACTCATTTGAGAACACCTACATGAAGTTGTCTGTCTTGGGCTGAATTTTACCCTTAATCTCCCTTTCACCCACTGATGGCTTCTCCCAGTTGCCCACACGTGACTGCTTAGTGTCACCTGAATTGCCACAGAATCTGAGACACCCATGTAAGTCAGGCAGCTATGACACAGGATCTGCGGGAGATGCATCCTTCCAGACCAGAAGCTGAAAGCCAAATAGGATATTTTACAATATGTCAAATTACTCTAGACTTCCATATCTGAAATGTAACCCAGAACTGAAATGCTAACCACTACAGAGGACCTGACTTTTTCATCCTAATCCTGGTAGATGTCTGCACTGTAAGTAGTCATGATGCCCTCATGCCTGGTCCCTGCTAGAACCTGAAGCTCAGTACAGGGTTGAGAGTATGTGTGCTTCCAGTGTTTCTTTTTAGTGGATGACAAATGAAAAAGAGAGATTGCTGCTGAGATGCTGATTCTGAAAACACTTATGCACATGCTTAATTGTAGTCGAGCCTGGAGTCCATGTGACCACTGAACCAGTGCCCATTCAAAGCAGTGGTGCCTGTATTAACTGTTAGAGGTCCTAAACTGAAAAAAAAAAAATCAGTGCAATCACAGCTGGATAATGGAAGCCCACAGGGAAGAGGGATTACAAGTTTAGTGTGGCAATAAGAAAATATTGGGATTTAGAACAGTTCTTTAGTAAACATGCATCCGTTGGTTACAAACCAGAATACGAAAATCCACTTAGGGCAAATTAATACGTAGTTAATTGTACTTATCGGCAGGCAGAGTGATGTCTTGAGATAAACTTAATGTAAGAACTATGAAGCAAAACTAATAGATTCTGGCATCCAACATGCAAATGAGAGTTTCATGTTAAGATGTACCATAACCATATGTATTAATTTATTATAAACCACTGGGGGCTTTGTGTGCTCAAAACTGGGTACAGCTGGCATATTAATTTAGTTTAATTTGAGAAGAGCTATTAAGCTTTATTAAGCAATGTGGGAAAAAAAAAAAAAAAAAAAAAAAAAAGAGTAGCCTGAAAAATCTACAAACATTTTAGAAACATTCATGGTTTTTTAAGTCTGAATGTTAGTGAATGAAGCTGGTTAGCTTATAAGCATATGTTTAATTATTGAAAAACAAGTTGGATACACATAAAAACCATCTTCCTTTTAGGCATAATTCTGCTCCTACCACACTCTCTGTATTCATCTAATGCTGGAAAAAAGACATTTCCCTCAAACTGCACCATGCTAGAGAAGGCGATTGATTATGTTGTTGTTGCTGGGGATTTATATTTTTTCCTCCCCATGGGAATAGAATTGACTCCAATGCGTTTTGCTGAAAAGGTTGTGTCAGTCTAATGTTGCCAACATGTTGCTGGTGGCTTTCAAACAGCTCATGAGTTCCAACAAACGTAAATGCTGATTCCTGTCTCTGGAGAAGGAATAACCCCAGGCACCAGGCCAACCTGGGGACGAACAAACTGGAAAATATCTTGGCAGAGGACCTGAGGGTCTAGGAGGACACCAAGCTGACCATGAGCGAGGAATGTGCATTCAATGGCAAAGGAGGCTACTAGCCTCCTGGGCTTCATCAGGCAGAGCATTGCCAGCAGGTTGAGGGAGGTGATCCTTCTCTGCTGAGATCTTGTGAGACACATCTGGGATGCCGAATCCAGTGCTGGGCTACCCAATACATGAGAGACATGGCCATATCAGAGCATGTCCAGTGGCACTAGAGCACCTGACATATGAGGAGAGGCTGAGGGCTGTGACTGATCAGCCTGGAGAAGGGAGAGCCTCAAGTGGGATTTTATCGATGTGTTTAAATATCCAATAGCAGGGAGTAATAAAGGTGGAGCCAGGGAAAACCTCCCAGTCAGCTGGACCCCTAGAGACAGTGGAGGTCAGAAAGGGAGCTTGCCAGAAGCCAGTGAGTCACTATTCCATGGAGCAGCTGCTCAGTCATAGGGCAGGGGGATGATTTTGGGACATTCGCCTTTGAGTGTGCCATGAGAGAACCGTAGGTAACAGTACCAATGTATGCATATTTAATTTTTCTTTTTTACTGCTAACATACTGCTCTTCACCTATAAAAACCCGTGACCTATTACAAAAGGTTTCTGTAAAAGGGTTTCTGCAGTTAATCTGATGCAAAGGAATCAGGTTATCTGGCTGTTTTATATTTACCCTTTATTAGAAATACAGATAAATAGTTGACAAGCAAAGATTCCTCACTCTTTGAAAGTGAAAAAAAGGGACTAATCAGCTGTACAGATGAAAATCAGTGCAAACAATAACTCATTTAAAATTTTAATTTTGGTAACAATAAAAAAAAGTGCTATTTTGTTTGAGTTCAGACAAATGGAAGATTATGCATAGCGGTATTTGGTCCAGAAAAAGATCGAGAAGGGGGAAAGAAGGAGGGTAGCTGCAGAAATACTCAGCAATGGGTGACAAGGAAGGCAAAATAATGAGAGGGAATCCAGCCACAAAAAGACTTGGAATGTTTAAAAAGGCTAATAGATGAGAAAGGCAGTTCTGTGCAGATAAATGTAGTGTAATGATGACTTTGATGAGTCTTTGTTTCACAGCTCTTTGTGCAACATGAAATAGGGGGAGTGGAGGAGAAAAAAATGAAAACAGTCAAAGCCATGTCTGCAAGTGTCACTAATGAGTGATGAGGACTAGAAAGACAAAAGACAAATCTCTGAGCATTTGATGGGCCTTTATTCCATACATCTGTGTAAATTGTAAAACCTGAGGTGTGACTAAGAGTGGGAGTCCAAGAAAGTAGGAGATGAGGGGATATGTCGAGGAAAAAACAGTGCTCTAAAACTTGGGTTGGTGATCACAGTTCTAGCTGTAACCTTAATTACAACATAGGAACAATTCAGTGAGGGTACCATCAAAAAAAAAAAATTTTTATGTTGCACGTTTCATCTATGTGCAATGAGTTTTCATCCTCACTGGGGACTGAATGCAGATCAGCTACTTCTGCAGCTCTATGGAGGGGAAAAATATGGAAAAAACAGACACATTTGTAACTTCAGTGAACCTTTATTGGCTTAGTTGTCATGCAAGTGGAGCCACAAGCAAATCCTGGGGTAAATTTCAATGCAAACCAATAAAATGTCCTCAATCGCAAATAAAACCTTGCATTTATTATTAACTCTTATTGTATCTGTTTTGAGACACCTGATGGTTACACCATACAGCTAATGACACCCTCTGATGACTGTTTTTGGCACCTGTGTAGCATACCTATTGCTCCTGTATATGTGCTGTGTATAAACCCATTATTATTTTACTCGCCAGTAAAACAGAGCCAGGTTGGGGCAGCTGTTTAATGGAGCACTTTACAACAATTTAGGACAGAAAGTGAAGAAAACCACATCCCATTAATACCTCAGGGAGAAGCCTAGGTAGGCTGAAGGTAATTAGAATTTGGCCAGGACTCCAAAGAAAACAGTCTTATTCTTGCATAAAATACAATGGGATTTTTTTATTGACCCTGTTAGGTTTGTGGAAATAGTCTGTGGGAGGTTTGGAGGAGTTACTGATCTTAGCGTTATGAAGTCCTTGCATTCTTGGTTACTTGTACTTTGAAGTTTCTTTTTTAGACTTTTAACTCTTTGGATACCCAAGAAATAATAAATTATGTGGAAATAATGCAGTTATAAATAGAAAGTTTTCTGCTTGTTTTGGGTAGGAGCTGAAACCATTAATCCTGCCATCAGAATTGTTGCTAGGCTGCCACAGCTTCTGGGTCTGAACTTCCTTGAAAATTAAACTGCAGTGATGTTCTGTATTTACTGCGGACCTGAGATCTCTGACCAAGTGCGTTGCACGAAGAAAAGAAAATCACATCTGTATAAACATGTCACTGATTTATTAGTTGCTAGAAGCTATTAGAACACATCTGAATCTTTCCTTTCAGGATTTGGACATAAATTAGAAATCACTATTAAAAAAAATCTTCATTAATGTGAAGTTTGTTCAAATGTCAGCAGCTGGAAGGTTTCAGATGTGCCGTTATGCTGAAGAGGAACATTTTGCATGTTAAGGGACAATATTTTCTCCAAAGAACAGAAAGTTCTGGTGCAGATACAAATTTCTTAAGCAGTCTTGTAGGCTGGTCCAAATGATATGCTTCTATAGAAAAATGATTTGCACTGTCAAAAACAAAGCCTTTGAATCAAAGAGAACTTTTATCTTTACCCTCCCTAGAACACATTTGGGTAGAGACATGCAATTAATTCTTTTAGGAACTTCAGAAAGTATCACCTATTGGACCTACAAACTAGTCAAATTGCTTTCATTTGAATGCATTTTGGAATTGGCTCAACTAATCACTGTTAATTGCATTTTGGAGGAAAAAAGGAACCTGAATGAAGTGACTGCTTCTCATTAAAACTGTGCAAACAGCAGAGTGCTTGATGTCTGCTATTGTACCCGATAATTGTGGCAACAAGTGGCATTTATTTTTGCAAGTAACAGTAATTAAATCTGTTGCAGTATTTAAAAATAATGCATTTGCATTTTATTACATCCAAGCGATAGCGTGTTGTACTAGAGGCCGTAAACAAATATCACCCTCAACCTCTGCTCTCTTACACAAAAGCTCATAAACATTGTTAAAGGACAAAACACAACTTGTGTGCTTTTTCTGTAGCCAATATTGCGTAAAACGAAGATGACAGAGAAGATGCACAAGTAAATTTTTCCTATGCCACATCTCAACGGCATTGCCCAAGGATAGAGGTAGAGGAAGAGCAAGTTCAACATCTTGCCTGGAGAGGAGAGTGGCCAATCTGCCCTAATCTCAACAGTCAAATTTTCTCACCAGAAAAGGGGCAGAGAGTGACAAGGATAAAGACACAGCAGAAGTGGGCAGAAATATTCTGACATACTGTTTTTCATTGGAAAAATGCCGATTTGTCAAAGTGAAACGCTCCTTGGGAGCACATCGATTCCAAGAGGAGCGAGGCTGACAGCAGACCTGCCTGGTTTCCTGCCAGCTCACCCACCAATCTGCCTTCCAAGAAACTTTCTGTCTTAGTCAAAAAGCCTCCAGATAGTGGTGTATGTCCACAGAAGATCAGCCAGCAGACTGTGGATGAGCTTGAGGGTGAGATCCTCCAGGAACCCGGAGTGGAAATGCACTCACCTGGGCAGGGCTGCCAAGAACATATTTCAAGATACAGAAGCTTGTTCTTGGGAACATCAAGGCATATTACTGAATTTCATTTCTACAAATATTTGCCAAGAAATTTTATTATTTTTTTTAAAAATATTTTTTGCTATACTGTGACATTTTTCACTGAAGTGAAATTCTGTTTCCTGGCTAGCTCTTCTAGTCGGGCTGGTGGGTCTCTTAAGAACTTCAGAGCTTGTTCAAAATGTGAAAGTTTAGTAAATCTTCTGCTAAAGCATCTTTCTCCCAGCGGGCAAAAATACCTAGCTCAGAGCAGTGGAGACCTTTTTAAGATCACAAGGTCTGATGGACAAGGATAGTACTATGATTAACGCGGGGGCTTGGCATTCAGGACTCCATAATTCAGCACAGCACTGTCAAATAGGTATTTTGCACAGCTTTACACAAGCCACCAAGTCTCTTCATACCTTTCTTTTTTTAACTCATGAAACAAAGTAGGCAAAAGAACAACATTTAAGTTATTTATGACAGTGCTCATTTACTGTGCATCACAAATGACAGTTAGGACACAGAATATTACTAATAAGTATGGAAACACTCAATATTGTACGCATCCTTCAAATGCTTGAACTGGCAAAGTAAAATCTAGCCCTGGCTCTTTCTTCCTGCACAAAAATTACTGATGCAGGTTGTCACATCATGGTTTTCATAGCCTGGGAACAGTATGATGATTTTCTTTCAAGTGACTTTTTACCCTCACTTTTCTTTAGAAAGAATAAATCCTCCCTTTTTTGCTGCCGCTGGTTTCCTCTGGTTTTCAGTCTGATGTGAATTGGTTCAGCCAGAATATAGCTTTCAATATCCAGTGCTGTGCTGCTGATTAGTTTTCTGAGAGAGGACAGAGTGAAGAAGAACGGCAGGTTATATTGATTTACTTCTAATGATCTGTTTCTGAACCAGAGCTGGGCAAAGTGTTCTCCCGAAGGCACAAACAGCTGTGCTCATGGCTCAGCTCTGCATCACTATCAGGATTAAAAGTCAGTAATGGATTCTGTCATGTTACTGTAGCTTTCTGCATTTGCTTTTCAAGCCGCATATGGGTTAGCTGCTGAGGACATATATGACTGTTCCTTGCCATCTGTTGAACAGTCTGGTCAGAACAGCCTGGAGAAGGGCACCCATATTCTGTTATAAAAGCAGCATGTCAAAATAGCATCGCACAATCCTGGGGTGTTTAGAGGGAAATTGCTACGTGCAATGCATGCCTGTATTTTGCCGGCGAGGGTGTCTCTCACAATATTGGGTAAGACTGGGATCTGTGAAGCCGTGAATGCAGCACGGGTGGTCTGGGGCTGTGGGACAGCACGCTGTAGCACTTTGTCGGCAGCATGCCCCTGAAGGTCTGGGAAGGTTTCTTCCTGAAATAATTGGTGATGTAACAGGACTATAACTTGCTATAGAGTTGATAAATGATGCTCAACAATATGCATGTCAGACTTAAATAATCAGTTCTTATGTATTGATATATTTACCTTCATAGGTTTACTTTCAACTTACTATATGCTTTCAGTTCTACCCATCATATTAGCTCTGTGATTTATCTTTAGAGTATATTGTACATTTGAAACTACATAAACGTAGCCCATATGCAAGGATGAAAGTTCTGAGAAGCT
Source organism: Falco naumanni (assembly GCF_017639655.2). Lineage (NCBI taxonomy): Eukaryota > Metazoa > Chordata > Aves > Falconiformes > Falconidae > Falco > Falco naumanni. The sequence continues at coordinate 7,088,597 of NC_054055.1, read as the reverse complement.
TTAAAAAGCACGGACTACAGCAGAAATTCACCGGTGCCTAAATATTGTGGAGGGGTTTTGCTTATTTGTTTGTTTTTTAACTCTTGCAATTGAACATTGCTGCAGACATCAGCTATTCTGGAAATATTCCAATACTGACCCTACTTTGAACAGGAATTTTAATCATATGTCCTCCAGAGGTGCTTTCCATAGAGATTATTTTACAATTCTATTAATTTAAATGATTTTCTATCCTCATAAGAATGATAAGTAAGGTAAATGATTCTACATTATAAATTTAAACATACAACCCCCACCTCAAGACACTGAGGTGACAGATTCCTGGAAGGTGGCAGGATGCTGCTGGGAGTGTGCAGTCCTCCAACTGCGGCCACCTCTTCTACTTCACTGAGTCACTACTACCGACCGCATGCACTAGTGGCTTAATTAAACCTCTGGTGTGACCCATACAGCTCTTATAGGCCATGTGCCATCACACCGATCTGCTGCTTTCATTTTCTCTTCCTGTACTTAATCACTCTAGATATCAAAGCAACATGTTATTTATGAACACCTGAGGCACGTAAGGAAATAAACCAAGACCATAGCCATTAAGAAAGCCAACATTTTCCAATGCAACTGGTCAACTAGATATGATATTCTCAACTAGATGAAGGTATTTTTAGAGGATTATTTTCTGGGAGAAGGAGAGGGCATTAGGCAGCATTGTTTGAATAACCAAATGATTGTCCAACTACGTCTACATGGTTCAAAGCTGGAAGAGACCTGACTTTGCCCACTCTTCCAAAACTCTGTTATTAACCAGCTTTGATTAAACACTATGAACATGGACAGGGTGTTATGGAGTTTGGAGTAGTAAAAGCCATAGTTATATAGTTCTTTTTTCAGAGCAGGCATATGGGCATACAAACATGGGCGTCACCCAACCCAAAGCTGTCTTCAGGTTTTCAACCTGTAAATATTTTAAATATTTTTGCAGCATTTTAAGAATTATGAGATTTTTGTGGCTGACTTGACCCTGTAATTAATAATGTTCCGTGGCTGCACTCAACTATGGGCAAGCAGGTGTTAGGTTTTTCTCCAAAATCAAATGCTTTAGGGGAAAATTGTATATTACATACCTTCTGGCAGTTTTCACAGTAATGGTAACAAGGTTTTCTTTGCATTATTTTTCATATGATGCATGAAGAAAATACTGCACAGTGGTATATAAAAGAAGGATACTTTATATCAATCAACAAGCAGTTGTCCCCCAGGAACATTTATACACCTTCTTATTTTCATTATGGTTTATTGATGGGTTGGTGTTGCTGCAGTACAGAAGGAGTCTGAGTGCTCTTCCAGGAGTAAATGACAACACATACACACACACAGATCCTTTGTTCTCTCTCTGTGGATGTAGAATTTTAAATGCAGAAAACTAGGCATCGTCTTAATTTGGATTATCAACTTGCAAGGCTTGTCTATTACCCCTCTGCTGAGCATACTCTCTTCCTCTCCCCTTTCCCTTCCTGCTCCTGGAACAAATAAAAAGGAAACAAAAAGAAGAAAGAAAGTGGAAAATAAAAAAGAAGAAAAAAAAAACAAACCACAAAAACCAAAAAGGAAGATAATTATTTGCAAGAAATACTCCAATAAAAGAATTTGGTCTCTTGGTGTAAATGCTCTCTCAGTCCTTCAGATTCAACCTTGAACCTTATTCCCTGCCCACGGTGCAGAAAATGCTCCCAGTTGTCACTGATACCCAGAGGACTCCTCTTCAACATCCGTGGCACCAGACCTCAAGTCAGTCTATTCAACACTTCTGTGGTGGCAGATACTGCTTATCCTAAGCAGCTGGACACTTGCCAAGATGGCCATTTAAATTATTTTTAAGACTCACTATGGAGAATTGTAGAGTCATTTGGGCTGGAAGGGACCTTTAAAGGTCACCTAGTCCATCAATGGATATGCGTCAGGTCAGTCAGGGCATCTTCTGTCCTGGACAAGATTTAAGGCTAAAAGAATATATTTACTACAAAACATAAATTTACATTACAGGGCATTACAAACATAAATACATGCATGCATACATACATGCACAAATAAAGCAAAATGCTAAGTTCTGTTAATAATATTAAGGTTATGGTTGATTAGTTATCTATCAATAATTATTCAATTACTAAGTTGTAATAATCATCTAGATATGATATTGGCTGTTTCAACATGTCAGCTCTTTATTTGCCTTTCTCTAACAGTAAATTTCCAGCTTTTGTCATAGAAAGCAGTTTCTTTGCTTAAGATGATTGTTGCTGTCCTCCCTCCCCTGCATCACTATTGTCCTTATTTCCAAGGGGTCCAAGGGGTTTGGAGAGATGCTTGGAAGGAACTCTTCTCCTCTGCTGCCCTTAGTCTTTCCCTGTTCCTGTGATGGGAGTTCCTGCTACTCTGATGGAGTGGTGAGAACATTACCTTCTCTCATCCCCCAAGTTCTTTTATGAGTACAAGTACCAGCATTCTTAATTACATTTTTTATGTTTCAGTCTTCGTGTTTCCACCAGAACTTTAGGAAGCATACTGTACAACTTGATACATTGTTTTATGAGAAATTGCACTATGTGGTGTTACATTTATAACCAGTAATATTCTGTTAACAGAGTATCAAGACCAAGCAGGGTACTACAGATGTTGAAATTAGGAGAGGAATGCCTTTAACTGACCAACACATTGACTTCTGCCTGCAGACTCTTGGGGTTATGAGATTTCTCGAATATCTTGTTATACTCCTATAAGCCTTTTCTGGTAGTATTCATAAGGTTAGGGTCTCATTTCCAAAGCAGTGGACAAGGTGTCCCGAGCAAAGTTCTCTATTGCCATATGGACCTTGAGACTGCCTTCTGCCCACAGCTTCTCCAAGGCACTTTTTTTCTGAAAAGAAAGTGAGTTTTGCTTCTGTGACTCCTCTTCTGCATGCCATTGCATGTGTGCACCTTCACCACGTACTCGTATTCAGCACTGGGGTTTGCTGAGTCTCTTTACTCTGTGAGTCAATAGGAGAAACCACACGTTATCCATGAGAAAGATCCTACCAGGGAACCTTGAGCTGCATAAAATTGCAGAAACCATTCTGCAAACTCACCTGCAGCAGCTCATCTTTAAAGATATGATAAAGCTGTCCAACATTTTTTCTGCTTGTATTAACATTCTGTAATGTTCTGTATTTCTGTTTGCTGCGTTTTTAAAGCAATTGTAGGAGTAATGAAAACTTGCAGTAAGTTATGAAGTTGAGGGTTTTTCTCCCGCTCTGTTTTTTGGCACTACACCAATTCTTGTCACCTCGTTCCTTGAGCAACAGTATATTAAGCAATGTGACAGATGTTAGTCACGTGTGGTCTCTTTCTTTTTAGTTGCTCACTTTATGTCACTGTCAATCCTCAGGTGGTGTAAATTAGAGCAGTACCATAGATTGATGATGGCTTATGCCAGGGGAAAAAAATCTTTCTCTTAAACCCGAGCGATAAAAGCTCTTCTGAAACAAATTTGAAAAATCTCCTCCCTTGGCTTTTTATTTTATTTTAGAACAAAAGGCTTGAAATAACTGTTTGCAGCACTCCTTCAAATGCTAAGTAGCTCTTTTACATTTCTTCCTAAGCATGTACGCACACACAAATTTTAGAACTAAAATAAAAAAGATGAAAAAGAAAGGGTGAGTAGTCTTGAGCGATTTAATAAACTGTGAAAGGCTATGAATTATGGAAAAGCAGAATGAAATCATTAGAGACCTAAAAGCCAGGAAGATGACACCCACCTTTTAATGTCAGAACTAAATGGACCCATTTATAATCCAAGATTACCTTTGATTTTTCTCATGCTTGGTATTTTCACAAATTGCGAGTTTAAATGTACATACAGATACGTCAAGCCGTTTTCTCTTCCCACTGATTTTCACACACATTTAATGTGGGTCTAACCCCATTGCTCTTGATAGTCTATTGGCTTTATCAGCTTCCTGCTGATCTGAGCTGGTGTCAGTGAGACAGGAATCAGGTCCTGCCTCACAGCGGTGTTTCTTGATGAAATTTTGAATGCAAACTTCTTCCTGTTGTAGCAATGCCATTAAGTCATCTCAGATGGCATTCTGATGTGCAATTCTCCCTTTTTCAAGCAGCTGAGTGCGCTGTGAAACCAAAGGATGAAACTGGGGCTGTAAAGAATCTAATTTTCTTTCCTCAAAGCACAGGTTGTTGCCAGCAGAAGCACCCTCTGGTGCTTCTATGCTAGGAGAAGCTGCTTCTATGCTTCTCATGATCAGTGAGACTGGCACATAGCTGTCCCAGAACCAAACCAATTAACTTTTTGGGGATCATTTTGGATATTTTATACACATCTTTTCCCTGTCCCCACTCTGTTCTTGCTTTTGTTCATGTTTGTCTGATCCATGAAAGCTGCTGATACATACACATTTGCTGGGAGAAGGTTGGTCTTGGCCAATTGTCATTTCATGCCATAATTGGTGCTCCAAGGTCAATTTCTTAATTATTAACATGCAGAGAAAACGTAATCCTTGTTCCCAAATCTTGAAGAATTATCCTCCCAACTTACATGATAGCCTTTTAGGCAACTGCAGCAATTCCTGTGAAGCACTTTACCTTGTGTGCCTCAGCAGTGAGGACGGCCATGGTCGGGCCATCTGCTGCACATCATTCACACCATGTCATGGCCACGCTGGGATTGCTGGGAGGGCTTGGATGCACCCTGGGGCACAAAGAATAGTTTGATGCCCTCTAGGGAAAAGACACAGAGAAGCCCTGACACAAATGGCATTAAAGATCACAGCTGGTCAAAGCACAACTGATATAAATGACAGATTCTCCTCTGCTGGTGGCATAAAAGGGTTTGTTGGACAGACCCAGGACTGCAGTGAGGGAATGGAAGTCTGATGTAAAAAATGCATAAACTCTAGGGTCTTGCACTAGTTCTGATAAATAATTTCTTTGCAGCTTGCAGCTCTATTAACATAATTTAAACTGTTTTTTTTAATGCAGTAACTTTACTCAGATTGTCTCAGAGGGGCTGCTAATGTGCTGTTCCCCTTTTCAAAGCTATTTAATCTGGAAATGCCCAGAGGGCTGTAAGGAGACTTGAACTGGGGCCCGGCAGTAAGCAGTGTTGCTTGCCTATGGCTTTAGTTCTGGGAACGCATCGATGCGGCGTTATTGCTTTGTTGTGACTTCGGCTTTGTATTCCACCGTTGTAGCACAGAAAAACAGCAATAAAAGATTTCACCATGGGAGGTGAAAATGAATTCCAGTCTAGTTTGTCTCTTCCTGTCTAGTTTATCTCTTCCCTATAGCAAGACAACCGCTCATTTATATGACTAAAAAGGGCAATTATACCCGTTTCTAATCCATACAGTTTATGCTGTTTGTTTATTATTTTAATTGGCAGCGAACATTCGACACTTACGTATACACTGGGAAAAAAAGAAAACAGCTCTTTCAATAAAGTGTTCACTGTAGCTCTGTCTCCATAAAGAACAACTCGTAGTGTGGGAAAGTACCCCTGACTGCAGATGGATTGGAAAATGTGCTGGTTTGATGGTGCTAGGGACATTCAGGAGAAGAGTCCTCCCTGTAGGATTTTGTTATTCACAGAACTTTGTAGAGTTTAGTGCACATAACTTGAATAATACATCCTTGGAATGAACAGCCAGTTCTGGCTGAGGGAAATGTCTTTTCCTATGACAAATGATATTTTACATTAAAAAAAAAAAAAGAGAAAATTTTCACATTGCTTTTTTTTCCCCATAAAAACTCTTACTTTTCCATTGAGTGGAATGGGAAGGCATTGAAGTGAGGCCTATAAGGCTCCCTTTCTGACCAGCTATACTAGCCACACCGGTAAAGAGTTGAAATTGGAAATATTTATTAAAGATCTAGAAACTTTTGCATTTACTAAATAAATAAATAAGCAGAAAACATTGGCTGAAGTAGGCAAGTAGTAATTTTGATCATCTGCAGATATTTGAGGGAGATCAGTTCAAACGAAGGCTAGGAGAATTTCCATAAGCTGGCCCAAATGAAAGAAAAACTCACTTACAATAACATTAAGAAAAACGTCACTGTTGTCTGCTCCAGGCTGCCTTTAGAGCCAAGGCCATATTTGGAGAAGGGTTGTTAGCATAAATGGCAGAGGCTCACACCTGTGATTTTGAAGATCTTCAGATACGCAGCTGGGTCAATGGCGTCGAAGAGCAGCTTCCAGCAAAATGGCTGTAGGCTTAAACAACAGCAAAGCAGAGAACCAGCTGAGACCCCCGGCAGCTTCCCGAAGTTTGAATCTGGATCGACTAAAGAAAATATTAAAACTTTACACTGTAACATCAGCAATACAATTTCCATTTCCTGTTGCATAAACGCTCCAAAAGGAAATTGCCTGGGACAATCCCATTGAGTAGGGAGAATTAATTTGGCAAAGAAAAATCTTTTTAACTGTTGGGTCCTGGACCCTTGCTTTGTAAAAGCAGCAGCCAAAGCCAGGGTGACTGCTCTCTTCACTCAAGTAAGAGAAAACAAACTAAAAGGTGCATTTTTAGATGTAGAAATATAGATTGTATACATCTGTAGCAGAAACTTATAGTATAAACATGTTATATATGTTTATATAAACAGATGTGAAAGATGTGTGTGTGTACATGTATAAATTTCTGCATATTTTGTGCACATTGTAGATGTGTGCTTGTAGCTAGAGCCAGAGGCATACTGTACTGTGATATTTCATTGAAAAATAAGGCTTTTTGATTCTAAATTATTTTTCATTTCCTGTTAATTTTACTGTTTTTATACAATCTGCTGAAAGATGTCCCTGCACATAGCAAGAGGGATTGGACTAGATGATCTTTAAAGGTCCCTTTCAACCCACACCATTCTATGATTCTGTGATTTTGTTGGTGTAGGTTCACGAGAAACATGAAAAAATGGATAGAAGTGGACATCTTTATTTTTGTACTTCAAATGGTTCCTTTTGTTCTAGAATGTGTATTTTTTTTTTCAGGTTTGTGGGTTTTGGGTGGGGGGGGGTCCCCTTAAATTGAGGATTGCTTAAAATCAACATTTCTCAGCACAAAGAGAAATTATGGTAATTCAAAAATGTATTGGTATTTGTGACAAGCTTTATTTTTAAATTTGATGTTTGGTAAAATATGTGTATCAGTTTACCATATGTTTACCCCAACTGAAATAATTTTATTCTCACTTGCTCCAAATTGTCAGCAAGCTGAAAAATCCTGTACTTGCACAGTAATCCTTACAACAGCAGCCTGGATATTTGTCTTGAGCTACCAACTGGAAAAGAAAAACTAATGGCATCTATATAGCAGTTAATGTGCACTTGTGTTTAATTGGTATCAGCAACACTGTTAAAAAGAAAATTAAGTAAGGAGCCATTTAAGTAAGCAGAAATCTTCATTGTTGTGAGGTTGAGATTGTTGTTGTTGTTATGCAGGACTCATAAACTGGGAATAACTCCAGTACCAAACCCCAATATAAATCAGTTTTTGAAAGCAATATTGTTAACACCATCTTGCTTTTTGGCTTTCATTTTAGATCTACTGGAGCTTGGATACAAATAGATCATTTATATTCACACATTTATTTTTAAATAGTTTCATAATGAAAACCCTGTTCCCTTCCATTGCTGTGAGCATGCTTTGCTGTTATAAACAAGAATGTGTGGAAGATTAGTTGTACCTACTTGTAATGTAAATTGCATAGTGTACCAAAAGCATTGTTTATCCTCTGTAAATATTTTATTTGAATTTAATACTCTTGTAAAACTGTATTAACAGTCTTCCCCTGATTATTATTGTTTGGGTTTTGTGGTTGGGGTTTTTTTTTGTTTTTTTTTTTTTTTTTTCCCTTTTCTCAGCTTACCTTTTTAAAGCCTGGGGGCAAAACATATTAATTCACAGTGGAATTTGTATATTAAAAATGGCTACATTTTGCATTAGTGGGACTGTTGCTTCAGAAAACCTGGGACAAAGATGCACTAATAAGCTATTATACAGGTAGATCACTTCAAGGTTAAGCATGTAAGATCAATGGAGATTAACAGTACCAAAAAGCATTTATTGTTTATCAGTGCATCTATCAGTAAGGTATGATGAAATAATTTTAATCTATTATCTTCAGACTGGTTTCAGTGCAAACTGAGATCTAAAATTTTGTAGCTTCAAGCCTTGATGAAGAAGTTATCTGGTTTTTAAATGATATATTAAAGAAAAAATACATTCCTTTGTTGTCTATTCTGGCCCAGCCTTCCTATTGTAAAGTTGTCTAGACAAGAACAGCTAGATAAGCTGTGAACTATAGCATTATGACTGAATTGGAATAACTAATCATATTTCCTCTATTCTTATTGTCCATAGCTTTCCTTAGGGGAAAAAAAAAAAAAAAAAAAAAAAGATAAATTCTTACACTGATTTGACACGAAGTATGAGACAGAGTACATGTCAAATCAGAATGGATTTTTTTTGCTCACTTGCCAATTGAATAAATAGCCACAGCTGAGAACTGGCAGAACTCTCAGTAAATTGTTATCTATTAGTAAATTAAAAAATGAAGTTCAAGAAACAAACTGATACAAATTTATCAGATTTCACAAATGTTTAAAAGTTTTGAATTTCCATATGGTGGAATTTTGTTTGAAGTTGCTGAATAGGAAAAGTGAAATAATTTTGCATTGTTCATACCCAAAGACAACTTGAGAAATTAAATATACCAAGAGCATAGGTTACTGTTGTTTAGTTTGCATACAGAGCACTTACAGAATATTTAACAGCTGCAAATGGTATCCTCATCTCTGTCAATTAAAATACAATAATTCTGTTTTGAACAGCCGAGTCAAAACTGAAAAAAGTGAGTGATGGATCTGAATGTGAATGCTGGAATCTGAAAATGGGCTCATGTTGAAGGGAATTGCTGGAAGGGCTGAATTGAGTGGTACTCAGAAGTGGTTTTCTTGTTGAAGAACAAGTAGGTAGCAAGCTAAAAGGAGGGAGGTCTTCATATAGAATTATCAATATTATAAAAAACTTTGGCTTTTACTGCTGTTTTTTTCACACCATTTCAAAAAAGCAGTCACTGAAAATGTTTTTAAGTGCCTTTTGCCTCATAGTATGTGCCATACTAAATCTCTAACTTCAGCATTTTGAAAGTGCTGTTTGCCTTTCCCCTCACCTACCATTTAAAAACATTTACAAATTTATTTCCATCTGTAAGGGTGACAACACAATCCTTTTTCAGAATCAAGTTTTGCCTGTGGAATTGCTTCCTGCAGCAGCCTTGCCTTTGACTAATGCTCTCGGTGATCCTTCCTCACACTGCTGAGTTTTCTCAGGAGGTTTCACTGGTCTTGCTGATGGCGTGGTTAGTGTTAAACAGATGAGTTTGGTGATGTATATTGCTCTTCACTGTCTTATTGCTAAATACTGGGCATGTGCAGAGATAAGTCAGGTCTGCTGTCAAAGTTTATAACAAATTTTTTAGGAGTGGTAGGGCTCCAAGCTGTTCAAGCTGTAAAGGCATTGCAATGCTGTGAACAGAGAACCTCTCCTGCTAAGTGGTAGGTGCTATTTTAAGAATAGTAACCACCTCAGATTTGCCATCATCAAATATCACGAACCGTGCCAAAGAAAACAAAGCCACAATGGTTCTGTTTATTAACTGCTTTCACAGCTTCCATCCCACCATGGGATTTTTCAATGGACAAATGTTTGCTTTTCAGTGGTGTGTGCTGGTTCACTTCAGCAGTGATCTGGGGAGAAACTTGTACCTGAGAACAGTTTTAACCAAGAAAGAGAAAACTTCATAAATGTTGATGGTTTTGGATCTTCAGTACAGACTATACCTTCACAAATTGTCAGTGCACAATAATGTTTGTAGGTTAATTAGTTAGGGATCACTTGTGTCTCAGAGATTTAAATTCAGCTGTGAATTGCACATCAGGCACTCCAATTGATTTTGGTGGAATTACAGAAAGTCTAAGAGTCAAATTTGCCCTAAGAACAGATGAAAAAAAAGGCAAGAGAGATTAGTGCAACACAAACCGTAGCCCATTGGCTTATTACTGAAAACTCACTCAGCTTTATTGCCCTCAAGGGTGTGCAAGGAGGGCCCTATTAGAAGAAGTCCCTCCTGCAAGTGAGGAATAAAATAGCACCAGTGTGCTTTAAGTTATACCATATCACAGCCGGTGGCTAATGTTGCAAAGCTTGGCTTATGATTGCATCGAGGCATGGTTTCTCTTGGGGGGTTTAAAAGCCATAAGCATTTCCTTATTCTGCCCAGTTTGGAACAGAAATATCCAAACCATCTAACAGCTGAAGCTATTCCATTTCATGTGAGGAAGAGCTGCAGCTGCCCAGAGCTACCTACAAACACCCAACTGGAAATACTAAGCATGACCTTCACGGGTGGCCTGACACACTGTTGGGGTTCTGCCCCTTATTTTTTTAGGGACCCAAAGAGCACAAATAGGAGAAGAGTTGTTCATGAGAAATTTGGCAGGATGGGGAGAAACAAGGACAGGGATAGAAAACAACTGATGGCGCTCAGAAAGAATCTCACTAGCAGATGACGTGTTGCACAATTGGTACCTCCAAATATTGAACAAGAAAACTGGTTATGGTCTGACTTCTGTTCATACTTTTAGGGCAAGGGGAAAAGCCATTTATGGGGAGAATATAAGAGATAAGCTCCTCTCTTTTTAATCTGACCCTACAAATAATTGGCTAAAGTCATGGAAGATGCATCTAGGCAAAAAGCTTTGCAAGGAGGAGCACGATCACACTTGAGATTGCTTCCCAAAGGAATGAAGGCTGGATAACAGTAGCCAAACACATCTGATGCAACAGTCCCTGATTATCAGGATTTGTGTACGCAATCAAGTTATTCTGCAAATAATGCAGAACAAACACAAAGCATCAGAGCATTTTTCTGACCAAATTTCCTGCAAAGGGATGAAAAATATCACTAATGTTAGGAAGACAATTGGGTTCTGTCTACATCTGTCTCCGCTTCCAGCCCCTCTTTGCTGGAAAGTGTGACAGCTGTTTGGACTGAGGTCACCAAAGCTCAGCTTGGTGGTCTAGTGGTCACTGTATCTCCAAGGAAGCAAAAGCACCTTCAGTTCCTAGAAAGTCTGAATTTCAGTCCTGTTCAGGAAGGAGTCGGCTTGAATACTGCAGAGTTCCTGTCTCCAAGAGTCAGTGTCTGGGATACTGATAAGCTGCCTGAAGGAGAAGGGGTGATATTCTAAGTACGTTTGACACACTGGAGTATATTGAGTCTTTAAAGTTAAGACAAGGTCTTTTGTTTTAAGGGGAGCAAGTGATTTACCAAATCATGCTGAGACTAAGGCATTCTGCCAAAAATAACATTAACTCCTTTCTAATTCATAATCAGCGCGTTAACTGGTAGGTCCCACATCTCTGCAACATGCAAACTCAGCTCTTCAAATTACATTATTTGTGCATTGTGTGGACTTCCAGCTGCTTCTGCAAGTACCCACACTTCTTGGACCTGCAATTGCTGTGATTTTTAGGCATGGAAATCATGACTAACTTATTTTTTTGGGAAGCAACAAAAACAGAGAGGGAACTTTTCCATTCCAGAAAATGTAGTTTCTGTCTGTTTTCTAGAAAAAAAAAACAAACCAACAAACAAACAAACAAAAATAAAACCAACAAAACATCAGCAGGAAAAATTTAGTAGGGAAAGACAAACAAACAAGCAAAAAAAAAAAGAAAAAAGCTTCTTTTTTTTCCTGATACCTAAAGTTGGTTGAAACTGTTACAGTTTTGTTATTCTGCCCACCCTTTTCCCTTTGGTCTTCAGGGGTGTGGGGAGAAGGAGATGACTCTTTTTTTCTTTCTTTTTTTTTTTTCTTTTTTTTTTGTTTTCTTTTTTTTTTTTTTTTTTTGTCTTTCTTCTTTTTCTGTCAGCACTGCCTAATCACCTATTCCATATTTCAGAGCTGACATGCACAAACAGTGATAGCTGTGATGTAATGCCATGCATTTACCCACTCGTGTTACCGTTAGTGATTTTTAACATTTTTGTAGGCTCCTTGTCCAGGTTTTGAGCCACATTGAAAGCTGCTGTGCAGCCTCAGCCTTGTGATTTGTGTCTCCAAGGTGGAAACATAGTGGAGGAGGTGGGAGAATGGCACAGGGCAGAGCTCTGAGGACTCAGAGACAAGCTGACTGCAGAGGACTTCTGAGTCCCAAGAGCACCCCAAAAGCACACAGGTACTAGAAGCAGGCTTGTTATAAAGTCTCTGGTGCATCCTGCTGCTGAACTTTGTGTGAAAGGGTTTTCTTCCCCTAATAGCTTTGCAACCTGTGGCCTTTGTGTATAAATAGCACACCTGAAGCCTGAGTTTGCTTGTTCACTGTGCTGCAGATGTTCTGAATTGACCTGATAGACACCTCACAACTTTTTCAGGCCTGCCATCTCCATCCTCCCTCCCAGCTTTGCAGCCCATAGGACTGGTACAGTGCACTGCCAAACAAACCCAGCAGTTCCCTCCCACCCAGTTCTGTTGTTAGTATTTAAATTGTTTGTCAGACAGCAGAAGGACCAGGGCTCTCCAGCCCCACACTCCTCATTTTCAGTGTGATAGAAAGGATATACATGAACAAAGCTCTTCCTTGCATTCTGTATTGAGTTTTACTTTAAGACAAAAGAATCTGCATCTTCCTTTCGAACAAGGAACACAGTTACGTGCAAATAATTTACTGAAGAATTGACTGAGATAAATTCAGTCCAGTCTGTCAGTCCAATTAATTCTTGTAATCAAAAAATTAAAAAGAGGTCTAATAATCACTACAGTGTTTCACCTCATGGTATGAAGGGAACAGAGGGAGAGAAGAGTCCTCAAGTCTCCTTGACTAAATTTGCCTAATCCTTTGGTTTATCAAATGAAGGGAACAGCCTGGTGCATGACAGTGAACAATTCATTTCCACTCCAATGCGTACAGCAAGAGAAAATGCCCTTTTTAATCAGACAGATTAAATAGGAACTGTTTCATGCCAAATCAGCGACTTCAGCAATTAAAAAGAAACTGGACATGGACACAGAACCTGTTCCAATTAGCTTCTATTAATGAGTTGTTCGGAGTAGCTTGTGAACGCAGTAAACAAATGAAACTAAGGACATTTGCAATATGTTTTTCATTATCTTAAATAGTTTACTTTCTTGAAGATCCTTAAGAGCAGCTCTCTGAGTCTGAAACAAATTCAGATAATCATACTCATATTAACTGCTTTTATTCCCCACCCCCACCCCCCCACCCCCCCCCCATAGCTGATGTTTATGACTTGAAATCTCATTCTGTTTGTTGGCATATGCACAAAACATCCTTCTCACACTTATCTAACAAATTGCACTGCATTAGATAATAAGGGTATGAGCATCACCCAGGCGTGACACCCATAAATTTGTGTTTGTGAGTGAGAGTGTGCGTATGTAGGTGTCTCTACGGCTGAGGTATGTGGGGAGAGATAGATAGATAGATAGATAGATAGATAGATAGATAGATAGATAGATAGATAGATAGATAGATAGATAGAGGATAGAGTATGCATCCAAGGCCAGCTCCTAGGCATCTGTACTTGGGGGGTGGCTCTATTGCCTCTGTTGGACATCTTCAAACACCCCTGGCCTGAGCCTACCTCAGATCATCCCCAGACACTCTTTGGAAGACTGGTATTCATCTTGTGCTAAAACTACAGGAACTATAACAACAATCTTATGGTATGGATGATGTTGGACCATTAGAGAGCCTCTGCCCTTATTTTGTTTGGTTTAGGTACATAGATTTACCAACCAAGGCCTCAAATGGGCACACCTGGATGCCCATACTCATAGTGATTGATGACAGCCTTTTATTAGTAACTTTCAGCTGTCATTAGCTTTTCCAGAATACAAATTGGATTTGTTGTTATTCTTGGTGTTGGCCCTCAGAGTGTCTTTAGACATAAGAAAAAATTCTGCACCTCTTCCTTCCTGGTTTGCTTACATCTCTCCATGCTTCCCATCATGGCAACACTGCTTTAAACCACTTGATGCAAAAGATACAGCCATTCTCATGGTAATCTCCTTATTTTTCCCAAATTAAACTAAACTCCTGCTCTTTGCATGTGCTTCTGTATTAGTTGCTACCTTATTGCCACCAGTTCATTGCTCAGAGGTTCCTCATGTACTGGTGAAGGAGCCATACTAACTGGTTCTTCTGCTAAACTTCCTTCTGGCTCAAAACCTCTTCTTTTCCACTTTGCTTCCCGTTTTTTGCCTTTGATGTTATCTGTTTGTTAAAATGTACTGAGAACTAAATAGTTGTGTCTCCTGCTGTATCTTACCAACTTTATTGCAAAAACAAAATAGTCACATCTAGTGTCAGAAATCTTTCTGAGTCTTCTCTCTTCTTCATTCATCATAAACATCCACAATGGATATTTTTTTTATTTTTTTCTCTAACCTTAAATATTTGGGGAAAAGAGGATTATGATTTTTTTTTCTTGTTTGCTCATTTTTTTTTCCCAAACCCATATTTCAACATAAACAACTTGACTGCAACGCATTGCAGAAAGAAGCTTTAAGGTACAAAATTGATTCTTCCCTAGATTTCTAAACAACATTTGTGGAATAGTTTTGGGGTTTTTTAATACTCCCATAGAGGAGATAGATGAAATTTTCCTTATGGGAAATGCTCTGTTTGGGCTCAGATAAGCGTAAGGCAAGTCTAACCTGCCCCAAACCCTGTACAGGTAGATACAATGTGTTCTGCAAAAGCAGTCCTCTTCCTCACCCTTCACTGCTAACACTCTTCCCTTTATGGGAATTTTCAGTTCAGTATATTCCCTGCTCTCAGACCCCACACATTCCTAGAGTTAAACTTCAGACCGCAACCACATTTTGTTCATGTCTCGCAGAGAGTGTTAAACATTGTATATGTATAAAGTCATGATTTCAGACTAGATGCAAGAGCCAACCTAGAAACCATAAGCCCTAGCACTAGCCCAAGCAAAGAACATCCATCTTCATTGAAAATTAAATTCCTTTTTCAGCAGGAGAGAATGATACTAAAGTAAAGTTCAGGTATTCATTGAGGTGCTTTCAGGTTTATTATGTATGAGGTAGTTATATTGAAGAAGCTCCCTTGAATGTTAATTTCTTGGAGTTGGGCAAGACCTTGCAAAACCTAAAGGTTTGTCCCATCATCTTTAATGCAAAAATTGAAAATGTGGATGTTTTCAGCCCTTGACCATCATGCTGCTGTGCTGTGTTGTGCCAGACTCCGTTTTGTAACACTAATTTTTCAGATTTTTGCTCTAATGCAAGTATAATATTACTTTAGCAAACCAGTATTATTGCAATTTCATTTTAAGACCCCCATTTCAGAGAATTACGTCTCTGCTATTTCAGTCTTACCTGAGCTACTGTCTGGCAGGCAACAGATCCTCTTTTTGTTGGGAGGAGTCTATTCTGACTGGGTAGAGCTAACAAAAATGGAAATTGTTGGTAACCAATGACCTCTACAGTGGAGTTGCAAAACTGGCACTTCTATTTCAAACCTGTTTGTTGTGGTTTGATCTGTATAGCACAAAATGTACCAAGCCAAGCATCTGCTAAGAGAAAATGCATGGAATGAAAATGCAGAGAGCCTTCCCTCTGACTGGGGAGCTCTAGCAGCTGCATAATCCTGCTCTCACAGTTTGGCAGGAAAGGTCCAAAACTGGGAGGAAAAGAAATAAAGCGGCTGTATCCTTTTTGTGCCTCACAGCCCTCCAGACCGCAATAAAATTGGCAATGCAATCAAGTCTTTTCCCTCTGTACCTCTGAATTCAGAAAGTTGAGGAAAATCATCAGCATAGCTCTAAAACACAATAACATCCTGAATGGGGACTTTGAGTCTAGTAATGAATAATATATAATAGCGTTTAGAAAGGAAACTATCGGTAAAGACTTATAGCTAAAAAGGCTCTCTGCAAGAGTGGGCAAGGCTTATAATAAGAATAATAATGAGGCTTCTGTATGCCTGGACATAACTTTTTGTTTTCGCTATGCTTCTCAAGATTTCATTTGAACGTGATGTGGGTGCCTGCTTTTGGCAGCTGAGCAGTTTGCACTCTTGGCACGGGGTATCTGTATCAAAGAAAGAATACGGGCATGCAGAACCTGTACACGCTGTGTTTGATTTGACGTCGCTGGAGAAACCCTAACATCTGCTTTGCAGACTGCTCTGGAAGAATTCAGCTTTTAGTAACACATGTCTTGTAGGCATTTTCCCCTCTGTAATCTTCCTTATTCTAAGGAAAGAGTAGATAGAGATGGGCAGTGTTCATTTGATCTTCAGTGTAATCTGAAAATAAATAGGGAGAAGTGTCCTGGGTTTGTCACTAAGCATCAGCCCATCAATATCTGAATGTGCCGCGAATGCCAAAAATACCTATGCAAAAGAATATTTAATTGTCATGTACTCTATCACAAAGGATCGTAGACCATGCTATGGGACATAGCATCATCCCAAAAGGGACATTGAATAGAGCAAAGATCTTAGAAGGTGGCATCGGTGCTTTGCTTTACCTACTCAGGCTAGTATACCTTGCTTACCCTTGAAAGGAAGCTGTTAATGCCACTACACACCACCTACTCCAAAAAAGTCCTTGGTTATTCACTTAGGTATTGCATGACAACTAAGATCCAGTAATATCACTTGTAATGATGAAAGACTGAGGAAAAATGACTGGAAATAAAAATGCTTCTGCTTTTATGAATACAGATACAGAATTTTATTAGTTCAAATAGAAATGGTTCATGTGTTTATAAAGTTTCAAAGTGCATCCAAACAGACCATGGAGAGAATTTTCTGAAGTCTCTCCAAAACAGGAACTGGGAGGATTTTTAAAGCTTTGTACAGACACATCATCTGTAATAGAACAAGGAGAATTGCTTAATGTCACAAGTCCACTTATGATTTCAGGCCAGTTGATCTTTCTAGTGAGGTATCATTACTACCAT
This sequence comes from Falco naumanni, assembly GCF_017639655.2. Classification (NCBI taxonomy): domain Eukaryota; kingdom Metazoa; phylum Chordata; class Aves; order Falconiformes; family Falconidae; genus Falco; species Falco naumanni. The sequence continues at coordinate 7,071,536 of NC_054055.1, read as the reverse complement.
AGACACATGTATTACTAAATGATGTCTGCTTCCATTGCACGCTGCAAAGATTTTATTTTCACATTTGCCTCCAAATGCTGATGGCTCTGGGGTTAATTGGATGAAGGATGTGCAGCAGAAAAACTAGAGAATGGATTGCTGACAATCAGCTCTATAACTAATTTTGAAAATGTATGCATGTACTTCTACCTCAGCATAGTAACGAAGAAAGTACATAGACGCTGTAGTGTTACAGCCTTTTCTACACCTTGTCAGCAAATTTTGTAATATGATAGTGGTGTACATGCCTCTGAATGGTGCAAATAATGCATGCCATGAATAAATATTTTAGCAACAGAAGATTGCTTTCTTCTGAGTCTTCATTTGAGCTTTCTGTCTGCAAAAGCCATCAGTGTGCATACCTTGTGTACAACTTTTTTTTTTTTGGCAGTATTATTGTTGTTGTTATTAAAGAGTGCTTAGCAATGCTTAGCCAGTCACATCACTCAAACAACTGGCAGGTGGCTTGTTCTACAGATGGATAAACACTAGCACATGTTAAACTGCAAATATTTAGAAGTGTTTTGTCACATATTTGTTGACCATCCAGCCATCTGCCTGATTTACTTTAATGTATGGCCCATGGTGGTTTGACAAAGAGTGAAAATGGTGTAGTATTGGTAGTAAGGTTCTTAATCATCCTTGTAGCATCCCAGTGAAACCTTACTCACTAAAATCTAAATTAGATGGGCAGATGTATAAGACTGGGAAGTATTCCAGATAGTCTTTAAATATCAAAAGGTTCAACACCAGCTACAGTAAAAGTGTGATCCTTGACTTTATCATCACATCAAGTACTACCAAGGAGGTGCTTTGCATAACATAGTGATGAGGAATTCAGACACATGAAGGAAAGGAAAAATCATTGGTTCCCAGTAGGCAGAGTCCTATTCCTCAGTCTTTAAGGTACTGGAATCCCAGACTGATATAGCACTTACACCTACAGCACTCTTATCTAGCTTATGTACTACTCATGCAGGTATTTGGAACATGCATTTATAAAGGTTACATAGGCTTTCAAATAATTAATTTGGACTAATTTACTGAAGAAAAAAATTAAACCAGGGATATTAAACACAAAGACACCATCTGTGGCTCAGGAAGTCCTTGATACTCAAGAAGCTGGATGACTGTGTAGAGAAGTATTGCTGTATAGCTGCACTAGTTTAGACTGTTTTCTAGTATATATCCCCTTATATGTCCTCGTAGGGTATATGTCTTTTGGTCTGACCTGATACAACTGGTTTTCGTTACAATTCCACAGCTGAGTTACTGATGGCAATAGCCAGTGTTATGTACTATTGCTCTTATTTCTCCTTCTATTTGTAGTATATGGCTCCTGGGTCAGGAATTATCTCCACCTGCATATGTCCTTAGTGCTTGGCAGAATGAAGATGCAATCTCAAAGGGTGCTTAGGATAATATTAAAGTATAAAAGTTAGTTCATGTCCTTTAGGTAAAGCTATATACATAGCCTGGGTGTTCCTAAATCTGTTAAGAGAAGGAAATATAATAGTTAAGCACTGTTTACGAAATTCAGGGGTTTTTTGTGCCTTTTTAATTCCTAGGGGATTGTTCATTTGTTTGTTTATTTATTTATTTATGTCATGATAGAACACATTTTGCTAAATAAGGAGTTGGGAACAGAAAGATCCGTTGCCAGGAGAGGAACGTAATGAAATAACATATAATTATTTACTTATTTAATATGCCTTTCCTCCAATCTTTATAGCCTTCATTTTGGCTAAAGAATTACTGGGGGGGTGTGGGGGTGGGGGTGTGGAGAAGAAGGGAAAAAAAAACCAAGGTAGGTTTAGTATGCAACAGTCTACTGTATATACAATTCTAACAGAGGTGCCTGACTCCAAATTTTATGTCAGTAAACTAGGACAGTTGGATCAGGACTTTGGAAGCTGAGGAAGAAAACATGTCCTCTTAGCTCCAGCCTCTCTTTTATTCTCCTTTCCCAGTAAATCCATGCCTAAACCAGCCAGTCATTCACATGAGTAAGTGGCAAAACTGCGAAGAATGTTATCCGTAGAGATTTTCTTGTTTCACTAGTTACTTGTTTACTAGAAAAAACACATCATATAAATGAAGAAAACGGAATCTACAGTGGTTGTACGATTTTGTTTCAGCAGCATACCCAACTTCAGTGAAAGCACTCAAAACTATAGCGCTGAGCAGAGGAAGGGATTTACTCTGCAAAAATATACTACAGCTCTACTAAACTGCTCCTATATCCATTTTACAATTATCCTGTTTGAAAATAAGCTCTACATATGATGTCTTTGAGGTGTGTCTCTGCAATACACCTGCACCATGGTGAATACAATGCAAAGGACCTTTATCAGCCTCAGAAATTAAGTTGTTTCATATATTTGGATTTGCATTATTACACTGAACACATATTTAGCTTTTTCTCTCACTTGTGCTAAGGTCTGCTTCATGCATTGATTAAAAAACTGCAGTTCCTTAAATCAAGACTCACCTCATCCATGCTACTGGAGCTCCTTCATCACCAGAGGTGACTAAGCAATCCTACTAGGAAATGCTTGTATTTTAAGACAACTAGTTACCTCTGCACTTTATAACTTTTTTTTTATTGCTCTGTGCAAGGTAGCTGCAATTTTTACATTCCACATAGACTGGGTCAGTAAGAATCCAAGTTGTAAGGAAAAAACATTCATTTAACAATTAATGAGGTAAAAAGGCTTCAATTAAATTACTAAGAAACATTACGGAGCAGGCTAAAGTTTAAAACTGTTATTTAAATTGCTGTCTTAGGTCATTAAGTATATTTTTCTGTGTTCAGAAACTCAGAAGCTATTAAAAATGTTTGTGGAAGCAAGAAATTGGGCCATTAAATTTCTTCCTTTCCCACAAAGTGGTTTCAAGGCTTGGAGAGTTTTTGAGATGATACTTGGGCAGCTTAGAGCTCAAACAAATGTGGGGCCTCTGGCATCGCTGTAATACTTGAATATCTTTCTATATGCAGGTTTACCCTTTTGAACTCAAGAGCACTACCAACAATGTGCAAGAGTGATTGGCAAACTGATGGGTTTTCTGAACAAAAGCTTTACTACATTCTCTGCACTTCTTCAAACACAGGATCTGGGTGATTGTCCCATCTCTCTCTTTCCTTGATGCTTTTCCAGTACAAAATCCACTAATCCCACTTTATGACAACTGAAAGTGCCTGATTTTAAAAAACCTGAGTTACTTCTTACTCTTGCCCTTAGCTTTCCTTCACTTTTACTGAGCAAGTGTGGCTGCCCTGACCTGTGTGTCAATGATACTGGAATTGCACTCCCACGGAAATTGTTGGGAGCAAGCAAGAGAATCAGCTTAAGGTTCAGTTCTAATTTTAATGTAGAAATGTATCATGGCTTACAAAGTGTCTCATTGCTTCCAGAAATTATGAAATTAATCTAAATATTTGTACGTGCAGGAAACATAGGCGGCTTCTTGTAACCGAGAATCACTCTAGTAATTGGAACAGGTAGTAAATTGTACTTTCATAACCTGCTATAAAAGCTAAGAAAAGGTAGTGGTAATTACCTTATCTTTTTCACTTTTCACTTTATTATCTCTATTAGAGCTGGGGAAATTGGCACCTGAGAACATATGTTTCTGATCTTGCTCATACTCAGTTTTTTGAAAGCAGAGGAGAAATTTAAACAGAAGTCTGTTCTACAAGGGTGGCAATCCTGAAGGATGGATCTCATAGGAGACTTTTGTAAAAAGATTGATTTTGTCTCAGATAACTTATTAGATGCTTAAAGGCTACAACTATCAGCAGGATCAGTTACAAATGTTAACTTTGCATGAAATTTTAGTGGACTGGGAAAGTCTGATTCTACCAACTTGGTGACTAATTTAAAAAACTAAAATTACTTTCCTACTTTACACAGTTCTTGAATGTCTAAGTAGATACTTATACTGGTTCACTGGATCCATGTATGGGTAAAAAATCAAATGTACCATATATATTCTCATGTGGGAAGCTGAATATCTTAAAATAATCAGCTTTTTAAGTGCTGAGACACTGAAAAATGACACAACACGATGAAGTCCACCTTCCCGCCATGTCCAGAACATCAACTCAATCAAAATATTGTAACCTGAAAAAATTTACATATACTGTTGTGATGGTTTATTTTATACTAGCATATAAAGAATGTGAGAAATAGAATATTAATTTCCAAATATGCTTTTCAAGTAGTGGGTTTTTTTCGTTTGCTCTGTTTTGTTTTGGTTTGGTTTGGTTTGATTTGTTTTGGTTTGGTTTGGTTTTTGTAATTAGTTTTGCTTTCTAGTAAAAGTAGAACTTTTGATGGAAATATTTAGGATTTTGGAGATTTTTTTGACAACTTGATTTATACCAGGATCATTCCTTTCTTTCCTTTTTTATATTTTATTCCTTTATAGGAAAAAAAAAAACCCACCCAAAAGCAAAACAACCAACTTCGTGATATATGCAATCTATATACATTTAAAAGTATCTTCATAGAAAAATCAGTACAATTCTCTGTTTGTGAATATAATAGTGCTATGGTTCATTTTTTCCTATGAAACTGCACAGTGCTATACCTTATCACAGTAGTTTTGTTTTGTGCATTCAGTTTTTTGTGTTTTTTGTTGTTTTGGGGGAGTTTTTTTAATACTCTTTACTTGAGTTTTCTAACACCATGAAGCTCCCTGCATGCCAAGCATAAGTAGCATCTCTCACATCTCACTTTAGTTACCAAAAATTAGATGCCTTCCCTAACCTCATCTTTTAGGTTCCCTCTGATGCAGGCTGCTTAAGTCAATACAAAATTGTAAGTATGAACGGTCCTCTTAAATTACCTATTTGTTCCCATTAAGGAACTTAAACTAGACTTGTATTTGCAGACAGAATATTTCTTTTGTCATCAAAAGGAAAGTTCCATCAAAGGAAAATTTGGGTTTCTTTAATCATTACAATCAATTTCCTTAAAAAAATACCCACTGTTGGACTTCTCAGTAAAGGTTCCATACAATCAATGGAGAGAACTGTGCTAATGGCAGTGGTCTCTGCACCATGCTTTGTTATAGTTTTTTATTTTTCAGTAAGGATCATCATAATCATCGTGTATGGCATTTGTACATTTGTCAAGGCAAATAAAAAAAATATTTTCAGTCAATTTCGCTACATATATCTTGAGTGTTAACAGGTTCTAGAAGTAAATGTATTCAATTATGGTATTGCACTTGTATAAAAACAAGGAAAATTTTTTTTGAAAATTTATTTATGGGCACTATATTGACTTTTCTATCCATCAGACACAGTGTGATCAACTGAAGAGCAAATTTCTCTGCTTCCACTGGTAGCAGGATGGAACTCTCTTCTACTCTTCTGTCTCTGTATTATTCCTTGTAGACTAGCTAATAAAAAAAAGCATTCTGTTTGCCTGTTTTCTCCACATTTATGAACCAATGATGAAAATATTTAATACCTCTAAGAATGTAGTATAATATTCAAGAACTTGACCGAGATTATGTCAAATCACTTCAATAGATTCAAGTCCCAAATGTCCATGGTTGGCTCTGCATTCATAGAAGAGAATTGTGCCAAGGTGTTGCGTTCCTGCACACAGGTTAGCCTGCTTCATGCACTGACAAGACTAATTACAAACCTCTGAACCTGATATGTTTTCTTAATATCCAACATGGCTCTTACTTTCCTCATTCAGGCTGAAATATGTGGCTTGCTCTTGCATAATTCAACAGCAGTCTTCTCTGTGGGTGGCACTGTTTTTAGTAGTTGTAAATGCCTGCAAATTGCTAAAGTGAGTGATACGACATGCAGCGGTTTCCTTAGAGTTATTTCAATGATTATGGAAAGAAGGAAAATAAGCTTCGTTCCAAAATGTCAGAACACTAGAGGAGAAACACCAGTCATAATTTCTGGAGTAGTACAAAACAATTTTCCTAGTTTTTATTTTGTGCATGTCCTCTTTACTCACTGGAAAATAATACAACATATAGATTCCACTTATTGATGTTGTCCAAATTCACTTTTCATCTTGCTATTCAAACTGTTCAGATATTTCCTCAGGAAGCTGATACTTTACATTTTTAAAAATTTGTTTGTTTCAAATAGAATGCTGACTTACTTTGTTATTTGGTAAAAATAGATGTATTTGGTAACTGGCAGATAAAGAACATATGAAAATACACTGCAAAACTTAATCTGCATAGTTGGGAGTATTCCAAAGCTGTTAAATGGTAAAAATACTGGGAAGAAGAAGAAAAAAAAAAACAACCAACCAACAACCAACAATTTCCGTGAAATATATCCAGTTTTATTATCCTATGAAATAAGAAGGAATACAAGTATTCATGAAGACAGAAAGCCTACATTTATGCTTTCTAATTAAAGGTATAAATCGTAAGTGTTGAAGATACATAGGGGCATAGTAGCCCTAGGATCTCTATGTAGTCAAAACTGAAAGGCAGGTACTAACAAGAAATCAACAAGCCAGCTAATGATTTAAATAACTTGTTGGAAACACAGGAAAAACATACTTTATTTCTAAAAAGAGATCTTATTTGGGAAATGTTTATTGGACTTGGGGAGCATTTCATGAGTCCCAAGATAATTTTGATTTAACTAGATTAAAGCAAAAATAATTCTGCTCCTCGGTTTCTAATATTCCATTCTGTGCTTCAGTACTGATCTCATTTTTCTCTTAATCCTGTGATGCAGTATACCTGCAAAATAGTAAAAGAGTGTGTGTGCTCCGTGATGCAATTGTGTAAACAATGTAAATGAACAGTTCATGAAATCTGTAGAGTGGTGTACCCTAAAAGACACTGGGTTTGAAAGGATTTTGAAGCAGGAACTGATCTGACGTCAGACTAGATGACCTCCAGAGGTCTTCTCCAACATAAAATGTTCTACGACTGTAACTCTGGGCTTGCAGAGTTAGTCTGCGACTGATAGTCTGAGACTATTAAAGACTTCCAGGTAGACAACGAGATGGTAAAAGCAGTGGAGATTTGACAATGCCAATTGAACAATCAACAAAATTCCATGAGGTCTGTATCCCCATGATTGTTCTGGAAATCCAAAAAGAAGTACTTTGCTTACATTTGTCACGAATGTGGAGTTCTTGCCAAATCCTAATTACAGTGATTTGAAGTTTAATTAGCGCCTTGAGGTCTGGGATCAGTAGAAGTCGAAGCTTCATTTTTAATGCTGGTTGTAAATTTTCTGACGATTTTCCCATTCAAGAAAATCCATTTCCACTAAAACAAAGCCCTCTATTGAGATATGCCAATTCTAACAAAACTTTTATCCTGGAACGTTTCTTCAGTCCAGAATTGAATTTCCATATATATGTATAAGTGACAGATGAATGAACTGCTGAATTTCAGCTCCGAATAGTTAATCAACTCACTGCTGGAGTACTTAACATAAATGTCAAAGACCAATGTTGAAGTCTCATACGTGAATTAAAAAAAAGAGAACTTGAGTCCTCTATATCAGTTTAACCATTGCAGAGATCTATCCCCTTTTATTTTTTTCTTTTTAGGCTCATGGTATTTTTTTCCCCATTAGTAAAACTGTATTATTACTCTTTTCTAAATCCAGTCCTTCCTTATCTATGTTTTTTATCTCTTGATTTTAGGAGTGAGGAATTATCTTTATATACTACCATGGCAAGAGAAGAATTTTTACTTTATATCAAAATGAAAATAAGATTTCAAGATATTTGACCTCCAAATTATGACATGACATGTAAAAATGCATTTTAGGTAATTAGGGATAATATAACATGTTAATTGCATTATTCCTCTTCCTTTAGTTCCTGTGGGAAAAAAAAAAAACAACCAACAAAACAACAAAAAACCAAAACAAAAGACACAGCAGTTTAATGTCAAGGTTAAAACTTAACCTTTTTATGTATTTTACCCATATTACAATGTAAATTTTCTTTCCACTTCTTAGTTATACAGAGTTGATCTACAAAAGTAATATATGCCTTGAGGCATCTGTGTAGAAATGGTAGATGAACACAATGTTCTGGATCCTCGTTTGGGCTATTCTATGCTATTCTTGTCTGAACATGATAGATTCCTTTTTCATATGATTTATAACTTGTCATTACAGACACTGTACTCCAGACAACATTAATCTATCGATGACTCTGAAGTGAGGATGTGATTGATACAGTTACAGAAACCGGTGACACAGGTAAGCTCTTCTTTTCTTTTTTCAGAACTTTGTTACTGAGATAGCTGTACCTAGAGCGGGACCACAAAGCAATTCTAACTTCTGAGGCACAGGATACAAAGTTCATTGAGACACCCATTTGTTTAATGATTTTTCCTTTCTCATTTTTAGGATAAATCTCTCTCATTTTCAGCTTTTTTTAAAATATACTTTTTAATTAAGCAAAAATATTTGATTTAATAATTTTTACCAGATTTTTTTTTAGCAAATGTTGGGTTGTTATCTCTAACCAATCTTGGATTGATTTCTTTTGTATTTGTTAATGAAAAGACAGCAGCATGCCTCCTTCCACTTTTCTCAAGGATTTTATACTGAATTTTCCTCTGCTGTTGCATTGAGTTTTTAGAAAGATACCAATGAAGTGATTGTCTTCTCTTGTTCTGAAACCAGCAGTGGAAATGGCACTTACGAATGTAAAGACATGAATAAGACCCAGCTTTGAAATTCTGAGTTATTATGTTTCTACATCTAAGATGCTGTTAGGGTCACTAATAACCTTCTACACTATTCCTCCTAGAAAAAATATCCATATATCCTCCACTCAAGTACTGAAGTAATTGGAACAAGCAGAAAAGTACTTCTTAATTGCATTTTGCAAGGGGTGCAGTGGGGGAGTGGGCAGCAAAACCAAAGGGATACATTTAGTCTGTAACTGTCATGCTGCGATCTGGTTCTGCATTTCAAGACCCTTCACAGAGACTACATCAAAACTTGAAAGGAACACTTCATATGGTTTGACTGCACTGAGATTATAACTTACTTGACAATGTAATGGAGAAAAAATCATTTTTGCTTGGTCAAAACATGACCTAATTGACTGACAGCATTGGAACACATCTCTACAACAAGTACAGATGGAGTTATGTTAAAATGTGCACAGGACAAGAAGGAAAGATGAGGGAACAAGAAAAGATTATTGGCATGTAAGGGTCTTGTCAGAAGGATTAGGTGAGCACAGAGAGAAGACAAGCTGTATTTACAAACTAACCCCACTGATGAAAATGGTATGAAAAACACCACATAAGCTAAGCTAAAACGTGTAAGTGCGTATCTCCTTTCCATCGCCTTGTTAGGATCCTAATCTGTCATATTCTTAGATGGCTCCAGCCGTGTCATTACTGCATCCAGTGGAATAGTTTATCCTGTATTGAACGTACAGATGGGTTCAGTCTGTGTCGAGCGCAGGCAGAAACGCTGCCAGCCTAACGCGCTGGAGCCGGCTCCGGGCAGGGCCCCTCAGGCCCAGCCGGCTCCAGCCCCCCCGGGGGCACCGGCCCTGCCCGCAGCCCGGCCCCGGCCCGGGCTCCTCCCCGCGGGGCCACGGGCCCTGCCCGGAGCCGGCTCCGGCGCGGCCCCCGCGGGTCACAGCCCCCTGCGGGCACCCCCTGCCCCGGGCTGCGGGGGGGAGCTGCTCCCCCGCGGGCTCCGTGGGCTGAGGGGCACAGCCTGCCCCGCCGGGGGCTGCCCTGCCCTGCCCTGCCCTGCCCTTCCCCGCGGGCTGCCGGGGAGCCTCTGCTGCGGCGCCCGGAGCCCCCCCCGGCCTCCTCCGGCCCGGCCCGGCCCGGCCCCGGGGGGCTGCGGGGCTGCCGCTCGCCCCTCCCCGGCCCCCCTCGCTGCCGCCGCTGTTCCCCCCCGCGGGGGTTTTTCCCCTTCTCAGCCCCTTCTCCCCGCGGCGCTGCCCCCGCGGCTGCGGGGCTCGGCCTCGGCCAGCGGCGGGCCCGGCCTGGAGCCGGGGGGCAGCGGCTCTGCCGGCCGGGGGGAGCTGCCCGCGGCACCGACACCCGGCCCCCGCCCGCGCCCGGGCACGGGGACCCGGTACATTACATCAACAGCTCTCAAAAGCGATCCAGAAACAAACAGAGAAACAAAAAGCCCGACTCAAACAAACGAAAAGAGAAACGCCCCGAAGGGGAACACAGGTCTGTCTGCACAGCCATCGCAGGTGTATGTTGACTGAACTCCCCAGGACCCCTTCCAGTGATGCTCCTCAGAAGTCACAAGGCCGCACTCCTTAACTCCTCCTCCAGCTGGTGGATGGAGGGAGATTGCAGTGTGAAACAGGGAAAGTTTCAGAGCAGGAGCCTAATTTTAAGCGCTGCCCTTTGGAGAACTTGATCTTTCTGCAATGACCACAGTTAAACTCAGGGCCATTCTTCCTGCTGGAGCTAAAGCGACCCTTGGTGACCATCTCCCCTTTTCACCCCTTTTTCTGTTTGAGGTTTTTTGTTTGTTTGTTTGTTTGTTTTTTACCTTTCTGCTGATTTCCATGCCTCAGACATTCAAATACAAACCAGGCACCGAGTAAGCAAGTTGTAACCACGACTTTCGCATTTCAAATTGTGGCTATACAAAATGGCAAAATCCAGAAACTTGTACCTGCAGGTTCAGACCTCCTCGTAGGAAGGAGTGTGTTATTGTTGAACCTGAAACACATTCCGGTGCGATGCAGAGCGCTGCGGTCTTGCCCTGTAAAAACCTCCCAGCAAAATGCAGTGCTCCCACTAGCCATCCTCCAGGGATCGAGGACCTATGGCTTTCAGAAGAATTTAGTAGGAGGTATTTGGCAATATTTGTCCTGCTTTGGCTGAGTACATTACGCTCTGGTCCTTGGAGGGGGAACATTATCGGAAGTGACTGGCTTCCCACAGACTGTGCAGCATCATCTGTTTGCTCACAAGTGCATTATTAGCAGCTGGGAAGCTGAGCATTGCAGCCCTGGACCTGTTGCTGATTTGCCTTTTGCTGATGATTCTCTCTCATTCCTTAGCGCGAATATAATTTTCATTGCTTGAGGTTTGGAGCTCAGGTTAGGTGTCCTGTGTGCATGCTCAACCCTTTCCCTGCTATGTGAAGTCACATTTTTTGGAGCACCATCTGCCCATGAGAAGGAAAATCAAAGGCATTAGTGGGGTTGAGATGCTGCATTCAAGAGTTTTCCAGTGTGACTAATTTGGGAATGAGGAAAAACTCAATTTCCAATTAAATTCCTTCAAGCTTTTTGCTGCTTCTCTATCTTTCTGAGCTAAAGCAAATAATTTGGAATTCCCCTCTGTTGGTTTTTTTTTTTCTCCCCCTGAGAACATAAAACTGCTGACACAGAAAAACATCTTCCAAGATTTAGACCATAATGATGAACATGATTCAAAAAGTAAAAAAGCTGGTTAGCTCTGTAATTTTCTACTCAATATTACAATTATTAATTTTGATAATTCTTATAAAACTACCAGAATAATTATTTATTTATCTTTTAAATCAGACTAAAAATAGACAACAATATTTTTAATGACTTTCAGGATATGTCAGGTTCTCAAATATACATCTTCTGGTATCACTTTGTGTGATATGTTTATTTTTTCATTTACTTAAGGATTTTGTGTATTTTACCAGTTAATAAAGGTTGGTTCTTGTTCATAAATGATGGAGGTTTATATATTGGGTGGAAAAATTCAGTTTGTTTATCTCCAGGAATTTGAAAAAAAATATCAATCCTTCTCAGTTTCTAGTGAATGAATAATTAAATGTAGATTTGTTTCATACTTAAAGCATGTAAATCATAGAATCTTAGAGTGTATTTGGCTGGAAGGTACCCATGGATGTTACCGGATCTGAACCGCTCCAAATAAAGTCAGTTTTCAATTAGCAGTATCTTCAAAGGGAAGGAAGAAGCAAATTGTTAACTATTTAGCTTTTTCTGGTTTGGTGTGTTGGTTTTAGTTTTGGGTTTTTTTTTGTTTTTTTTCTTTTTCTGAAATGAAAAATAATGTATGTTATGCATTATGCGGATTTTTTTCTTAAAGATATAATTTAAATTCACCAGGATCACTTTAAAATGTAAAATTTATTGTGTTCTAGGACCAAGTTAGTTGTGAAATCAGAAATTAGAATTTCTAATGCTATTCTGTGTTTTTAGAAATAATATTTCTTGGCTTTTCCGATTTAAAAGAAAAAAAAAATAATCCTAAAACTAGGCATAAATGAGTCACTTGGCTCCATCACAGCTTGCATATGGAAAATGAGCAACAAGATAAGTACCTGAAATGAACTTGAAAGATTAACAAGTAAAATGTGCAAAGGAAATGTTTATTCTTCAAATTAGCTCACATCTCTGCTAACGACATGGCAAGCAGAAATCTATTAGTTCCTTTAATGCAAGTAACTTGACATTTTGACAGCCAGAGAAGCCAGTCATTCCTAATGAAGCCACTGATCAGTACGTCTTCTGCTTTTAGTACTTTAAAACTTTGATCTGTACTTAAAGAACATATTTCTAACTAGAAAACTTAATGAAGAAGAAATGTTTATCCTAATGTGATCTAGGACAATACTTTGCAATCTGCCTTGAGGAAAACAGAAAATTACTCCAACTGGGAGTGCATTTATGAATCAATGTCAGATAAAATGCTTCTTACTTAGTCACATCATAACATCATATCTCTGTCCTAAGCGGAACATGACGAACAAACCTCAGCTCCCTGCTTTATCTACATGTATGAAAAGAGTGGTACCAACGTAGTAATAACTGTTACGGCATCATGTTGTTCCTAATACAGGTATTATTAAATATCTATATCTATCTATCTCTATCTCTATCTCTATCTCTATCTCTATCTCTATCTCTATCTCTATCTCTATCTCTATCTCTATCTCTATCTCTATATCTATATCTATATCTATATCTATATCTATATATATATAAGGATCTTACAGGTAGTTATAGATGGGTTATCCTTCCATGCTTCTTGCCTCTGTGTAGTAGCATGCTCATGGTTATGACTGGACTGCTGCTTACGAGTTAGTCACTGTGATCACCAGTACCTCATGGTACACAAATCTGGAAAAGAATGTGGATCCTGAGTGAGTCATGCAAGAAAAATGAGAGTTTGTCTTGTTAAAAACTTTGACACTTCCTTTTTCTGTAAAAGCCAACAGTCCCCAGGCAAATTCTGTTTGCAGATTTAATAGCATCTTCTTAAGTGGTATTTTGGTGATTTCCTTGGTAAAAAGGTTGTGACTAAGAGATTTTTCTCAGGAGCAGGACCTATGCTGGAGGCAAGATCCAAAGTACTGTGAGTTCTCAGGAACTCGGTATTGATTGTCCTTTTGCCTTTTAGCCATTCACATTGGACTTGTCAATTTATTTCTGAGGACTATAACCATTCTTGCGACCACTGGAAAAAGAAGAGGTGCTAGTAAAGCCAGAAGCTCCTATTTTAGACTAAAAACATATTTGGATTCTGTGTTGTATGATAGAAAGGAACATTTAGCTGTAGTAATAATTAAATACCCATCACAAAATGCAGTGCCTGGACTTCCAACTAGTTTCTTATATCAAGGATAGGAAAGATTTTCTTAGTTGTAAATGGAAGAAAACTAATTAGTGTTAATTTGTTCACTGCATGTTGATGCAGCCAAACACTTTTAATACCAATTAGACATATTCAAACAAAATACCATGCTAAATTAAAGATTAGTCTATAAGACAAAACAAAACAAAAACCAACAAGCTTTTTAGCTCAGTTCCTGATAGACCTTCTGGGTTTATCCTAATTTATTCTTACTTTTAACTGGGTTTGCAATTATAAAACGTCATCTGTAACAATCATAAAATTATAACACAGGACTGCACAAGAATTTTCAAACTAAAAGCACAGACTTCTATGTCATCACCACAGATTAACAAAATGAGAGTAAATAAAAGGTGACACACTGTCAAAGTATCCAGAAGGGCAAGCAGCCCTCTTATTAAGAGATGTTCCCTCAGGAGAAAAGAAGAGTCATTGATTCAGTGATTACATTCACTATACTAAGGTTGGATTACTGCAATCACTAAATAAATGACCGTAGTTAGGGATATAATGAGAATACAGGGCTGAAAATAAGAAGCTGAAATAGCAAGGAGAGAAACTCAGTGAGGTCAAGGCAAAAGGGAGCAAGCAATATTATAGGTGCGTTTGAAAAGAGGTAGCTGCTCTGGCCAAGACTTATAGACATGATTTGTGATTTGTGGATGTTTTTTATTTCTAGAAATTCAACAAATTATCTTAACAGTTTCACTCAATGGATTTTTCACACTTCTAAGACAACAGCTGAAGCCAAACGCATCAGATGCAATTTGCTAGAGAAATCTGTGTTATTATACACAATATTTGTGAAGAAGGTTAATGTCCAATTTCCTGCAGCTTAATTTTTGAAATAATTTTCATGTTGATGCTATGCGTTGCCACATACTCTCTTATGTGACTGTCATACTTTATGCATTAAATTATAAATGAATATTGAAATGAGCAAAAGACTAATAAATAAAAAACTTCACTGAAGCTGGCATTTCCTTAAATGACAATGGTGTTAATTAGGAGGTCTGGAACTAATCCAGAGTTTAAGAGTTGCAAAATTTTAATACTTATTTTATTTTATTTTTTAAATTTTTTCTCTTTCTTTGTCTTTTGAGATCTGACAGTGTATAGTAGTGATTCATATATCAGGAAGACTTCTGCTTTTTTCAAGTAGGTAAAAAAAAAACACGATAAGGAAGGTAGCATGTGATTGCAATTAATGTGAACATTGATGAAGCAGTGGTGAATGCAAGTATATGTAACTGACTTATAACTGCATTTGAATGCTCTACCCTTTGACTCCACCATTCTACTAAAAATTCTCATACAAGGTCATTGCCCTGTCACTGCTGATGAGGATGTCCCAAAGGGAGAGAAATTTCAGGCACTAGACAAACTGTAACATTTTTTTACACCTTCACTCCTCTGATGCAAGTCAGGAACAATATTCATTCCGATGTCATTGCTCTGTTTTATGCTCTGTAATTTCACCCTTACAATGTCACCACTCGGTTTATGTTTCTTGAATTTGTCAAAGATGAGGCTACAGCTACTGAAGCAAAGCTGAAACTGCATCACTCTCCAGCACACATAATCTTCTCTGCTGCTGGGGGAGAAAGATAAATCTCTTGCACTGGAGATTTTTGTTTGGTGTTTTCTGCTTCTTGTTTTTTTGGTTTTGCTCTGTGGGTTTTCCATGTCTCAGTTAAAGTTGCGGTTATGTTCTTACATCTTTAATCCTTTATTCCTCCATGGAAATGGATTGGTTTTGTTTGTCGGTTTGGTTTTTTTTTTTTTTCAATTAATAAGGACTTGCTTTATTTTATATAAAGAGAGAGATGCATTCCATTGTAGAATAGTACTGAATATGCGGCATTACCATAATCCTCTAATTTCTCCTTTGTGTTCTAAAATCTAAGGCATTACTGAGGGGAATCTGATGCATATCACCTTCGTTCTTAAAAGTCCAAAGGAGACATGGGAAGAGCAATAAGGGGATGAAGAGCAATACAGAAGTGGATTCAGATTTGCCTTTTACTTCACAGAGATTACATGGGGCCAGGGAAATAAGTGTGGAAAGAAATCTCTTTATACATTAAAGTGATCCTGAAAATAAAACTCCAGGGATGAGAGATTTCCAATGCAGAATATCTGAACTTTAGGTTCAGCAGTGAGGGAGAGTGAAGGACACCAGGAAAGCATCATGGCACAGTGGGACATGAGAGCGGTGTCTACTAGCTGAAGCTTTCACTTTTGCCCTGACAATTCAGAAAAATCCAATGAACTCTTCAGGTGATACAAAGCCAAAGTTTAGGAACATTTTTTTGCAGTCTTTTCAAAAAATCACTAGTTTTGTTCCATCAGATCTACACACAAATTCCTTGCAGTCAGGCACAAGGTACTGCGCAATCCCTTCTGCTGGCTTCTCCTTTTAACCACTGATTTATCTTTAATTTCAATATACAACACCCATCCTGTATTTCTTAAAATCCCAGCTACACTTAGAGAGGGGAGACAGTTTTATGTAGCACCAATCTGAGCTCAGAGCATCTCTCAAAATACTTTAGAAAGTAATAAGATTAAATGGTGACCATGCTGGACAAAGAAAGCCATTATGTATGCAGCGGTGGAGGACTAAAGACACATGCTTGTCTTTAAATCTGGTGACTTGGTTTACATTCTGTGCTGAAATGGTCAAAGCCTTACACTACCCGTGCTTGAAAAAAGAGATGGACTTGACCTTCTTTGCAAACAATCTTGCCCTTTTGTAAGATGATCAGAGAAGCATGAACTTCTGTACTGGGAAAAAGATAGTAAAAAATTACCCTGTTATTGCAATATGTGCTGGTTGATTACTTGTAGTTAGAATGACTAATACCAGGATTCTGAGTAACTATATGTCATAGCCTTGGTGAGGTATGTTTATTTTAACCTCTTATTTTTATTGCATTCCCCAAAATATCGTGGGCAGAATAATTGAATTTGGTTAATCTCAGTGAGCCAGAAACACATCTTTTGCCATTTATTTTCTTCGTTCCTTAAACACAGCCATGTGAAACAGCATGGGAGAGGTCTAGGAAGAAGTGCTTATATCCCATTTTGCCTTGCACACTCAAGTCATTCGATGCTGGAGCAAATTATCCAACCCATCCTCCCCTATGGCCTTGCAAATGAGGATGCAAAGCTGAGATGGGCTTGTAAAATAATAGCACGGTTTGTGTTTGTGTGGGGGATGATCAAAATAAATCATTTTTTTTTCTTCTTGGATGATTTTGTTTTGAAAAATGTCAGATCTAATATGAAAATCTCATCTATGTGAAGTACATAAACTTGAGGTTATTCCAGAGAAGCCATTAAACTGTACCTAGAGTCTTCTGAGATCATAATTTGGCTTGTCTCGATTACTCTTTTTTCCTACTCCAAAATTCATGCAATGAATTTAATTGACTTACACAAGATATCTTGGAATTTCCCCTTCAACATAAAATAGATCCTCAAAGATATTTTTAGTGGAAGATTGGTATGAGAAAGCAAGCTCTTAATCAGTTGCTTATGGCCCCCACATTAGATGATGCTTACTAGCAGAGAGCTGAATGGGAGACCTGCCAAAACTCTTAACATGATCTGGGTTATCCTGCTTTATACAGTCAGACTCCATACAAGCTATGCTTTCCCTGCATAACATTTTCCCCTGAAATTTTTTGCAACAACTGGTTGCAATCATGGGAAGTAAATTTCTGTCTATAAAGGAGGCTGGGTGATTTCAGCCACAAAAATGGCTCTAGCAAACTTGTGGATAAATCATAAATATTCACTAGGTCCAGCGCCAGGTGTGTTGGGTAAATTTCAGGCACGGAGTAACACTAGATGGCCTGGGCAACATCTGAGGCATTGGACTTACTTGTTCATGCACGCTTACATGTGCATGCATGATTTCCCTCTCTGGGCCTGGATTTTAATATTTAAAATATGGCAATCAGGCTGAGCAGTTTCATTTATTGATTATCCCACTTGTTTCCATCTGGAAAAGATGCAGGGGGGTAAACAGGATGAAGGTGGCCTGCTAATAGAAAGTGGAAAAAATTGGTGATAATTTTCCATCAAGAAAAGTTTGTGTTGAAAATCTATTTTCATTTTGGTTTTGCTAGTAAACCGAATATTTTGTTGCTTTTGATTTTTGTTGTGGGAATAAACATGCTGAGAAATAAAAATAAGTTTAAGTACTGCATTGTTTCTAGCATGTCTAAGAACTTGCTCAAAAAGAACAGGAAACTTACTGTTGAAAAAAATAATGTTAAAATTGCTTTTCTATAGACAAAGATTTGTCCAGAGAAATAATATGGGATTTAGACAGGAAGCATGCTGACTTATGAATGGAAAAACAGATTGCTCTTTCTAATTTCAAAAGAGATGAAATTGGTATGCCTCCACCTGTCTTGGTTTTGTTCTTTGTTTTTTCTGTTCCTCTTCCTCCCTTTCTCTTAGTTATTTTATGTTTAGGGGCAAGCAAAAAAAACCCTAACAAACAAAACCAAACAACCCCCCAAAAAGCCTCCCAATCAAACCCCATAAAATTCTTTTGAAAGAACCTTAAAGGATTTAAATAACTTAATTTTAAAAAAAAAAAAAAAAAAAGTTGCAAATATTTTTCCTCTTTCTTGTGTGATATTCCCGCCAACGTCCAGCATGCAGAAAAAGCAGAATCTTCTTGGGTTTTTTTGTAGGTTACACCTGTTTTCTTCCCATTTGGCCCATAGGCCAAGTCTGTAATTTATACCGTGGTTTTGAAGATCGAGTAGCTCAACACCACTGAAAACAATGACTTTTCCTGTTTAATGTGCAAATATTTATGCAGTACATTGGAAAATAGAATAATCTCTTACATATTAAGCAATGTCTTAGCCTGATATTAATATATTTTTTAGTACTATTTCTATTTGGTTATACAGTCTATACATAACCATTTGGTTATGCAGTCCTTTTGTGGGAACTGTATGAATCCAACTGACCAATATGATTTCTTTTTTCTTTCCTCGAATTCCTCTTTCAGTCTTTAACCATCTGTTTGTCTACAAGTTTTCACTCTGAATAAGCATTGAAATATTTCATTTAGCACTATTTACATAGCTTTTCCTAGCAGTTTAAATACGGTGGCAATCTCTCCAGAATTTAAGCATGCTTTTCAGCCATTCTTGCTGGTTTTGTGATAACAGATTTGTTGATAATCCATATTAAAAGTCAGTTATTTGTAATGTGGAAAGTGAAGGGGGGGGAGGGGGGAAATGAGTATTCATAAACCTTGAAACTATATAGCAATATGCTGGCTTTTGGTTTATGCCCAATACCTCTGGCATGGACACTGTGAAAACTCTGTTGGCATCACATTTTATGATAGAATTATTACTTAAAATTATGCAACAGTCTATATGGGAGGCAGCAAAATATGAAGGATAATTAATGTTTTTATTTTCTTGTAGATCATACATTTAATACTTCAGCATTCAACTCTACATGGAGCCGGTGGCTGGCTTTTTAGGCGTTACCATTTTTATACATAGTTATTATTTTGGGCAATTACTATCATCCAACCTGCCTCACAAGAATGTGAGCAGTATTGTGATAACTGAAGTCTATTTTGTGCCATTCAGGAATGGAGATCTACTCTGGAATGGATTGTCTGAATGTTTATAGGTCAGCTGAAAGCTATTATAGAAGCTGCCAGATAAATCTTCTAGAAGTCTGTTTTCATTTATTTACAACACGAACATAATTTAATTAGTGGGACTATTTTTCTGGTTTGGAAAATAAAAAAAGACATCAGTAACTCACAAAGAATGCATACTCCGACAGACAATATCAATCCAAATGGTCCAGTAATTTTTTGGAAAGGGGTCTAAAACACAAAATCATTCTCCGATTTCACAAATAGCAGTGACCTTATTCTGAGAAATAAAGGCAGCATTTGAAATCCAGAGATACCTTTGGTAACTGAATATCTGCTGAAATTTGATCAATTAAGAAACCTCTGAAAAAACTTAGGGATAGGCTTAGGGTCCAACCAACTGTATTACTTTGAAAGGGATTTAAACTTCCAAAACCCCTACTATGTTTCATCATTGAATTTATTTCCATATTCACTGGTGGATTTCCACCATAATGAATCTGGGCTGGACATTGGCCATGGGATGGAGGGGAGGCAGAATGCTCCCAAGGTCAAACTTTTGTCTAGCTTTCACTTGGAGGTAAAGTCCAGAATAATTGTCCCCTTTCTCATTCCTAAATCATAAATTTTTGCAGCCTGATTGTGAAGATTTGGGAACTGTTACAGTTTAGAAAACAGGAGGGAATCTTATAAACTCACTGTCATATCTGAGTTTATTTACCCATCCTCTTGTCTTGTTTTGGAGCTGGGCTCCATATCTTTTCCCCATTAATATTTTTGCCTTGATATATTATTTTTTCAAAAATGCTAATTTTCTAGAATGAAAGGGTTCACATCATATTGAAAGTTTTTAATGTGACATTAAACCCTTGAACTACTGTTATGGAAACTATTTCCCTAAGGCTGTAAGTCTGAAAGGTTGTTAAAAATTTGATTTTTAAGATAGTACCCCAACTAAAAAATAATAATATATAAACAGCACTTAAACCCTCGACTGACTAATCTTATAAATCCCATTGCTACTTAATTTTAAATAAGTAGAAATACCTATTAAAAAATACAGAAGCTTAATTTTCATAGCAGGATTTGAGAAGAAGCATGGAGATGGTAGCTCCTATATCTTTTATGCTGGTTGAATCTGCACATTTGTTGTATCTGTGGCTACATGGAATGAGTATTAATATTCAGTTCATTTAAAATGGTTGTAAAGGAAACGTACTTCACCTTTAGGGCATGAACCCACGTAGGAGGCCGTGAGTGGAAACAGGTCAGTAATTGTGAAAAGGTGATTCAGGTGGTGTGGTTAGATAATCCCAGGACTAATTGGACTGAGACATTCATGTTAGGAGTATAGTCTCCCTTGACTTGCCTCCAGAGGGCAACTCTTCGGTCATTATCTGAAAGATTTTCCTGCTCTCCCTGGCTTTAGATGAACGTCTAAAAAGGTCTCCTAGCTTCTAGACTGCTAACTTCTTCAACACAAGAGTATTTCAAGTACGTTTGACAAATTTCTTTCCTCTAAAACCATACTACCATGCTACCAGGTATCTTCAGTAATGTTCTTAATCACGTACTTAATTTCTTCTCTGTTTTCAGCCTTTTACTTTTATGGATGGCTCCTTTGGTTTATGGCTTCAGGTTTAGTGTGGCTTTCAGGATTTTTTCCTTCTTGTCCTTGCTGTCTTTTAGGAACCTTGTACTTTTCTGTGATTTGGGGCATTATTCTCAAAACCCTTATTCAGTCCTGAGTCATCCTTTCTCCTCTTAATTTCTTAATGTACCACTTGTGAGTTGCTTAGGAAAAAGAAAAGAAAAAAAAAGTGTTGACTTTTCCCAAAAGCAATGTCGTCAGATATCCTGAATTGAGGTATATCTCTTCACTTGTCTCTTTCTCCCCTTCTTTCTTCCTATTAATTTTTCCTTTAATAACTATTATTAACAGTGTGCTATACTGTGTGCTAAGTGATTGCATATCCTTTTAATGCTACCGAGTTATCCCTGGAGAGCACAGCAAACCTCAGGTGTTCCAGCTCTGGATTGTGGCTTCGTTGGGTAGATGTGCACTTGTGGCCCTCCAAAAGGCAGCTGAACCTTAGGTTGTCCAAAAGATTACTTTTGAGATTACCACAATGTTTCTGCTTGTGGACTTAATCCTCTCTTTGTTAACAACCTGAATAATGCAAAAGCCTGCGCCAGGCTGGAGGGGACAAGCTATGTGCTTGGAGGGCTGTCATCTGGAGGAACCTCAACAGGCTGGTGGAAGCCTCATGAAATTCAGCAAAGGCAAACGCAGAGTCATGCACCTGAGACTGAATAACCATCATACACTCAATATTTATTCAAAACTGATCATTCTTCCTTTAAAAAATCATTTTACTGTGACTGAGTGAAAATGTGCATGATTTGATGCATAGTGTGGCATTTTGTGTATGTTTAGACACTTTGTAATGGGGTTTACATAATCACCAGTCCAGCAAATTATCTGGCTCCATGAAAAGAGACTACAATTTGTCTAGATCTATATTTCATACCTCTGGATTTTTTTGTGTGCACAAATGTAAGCAAGGAAGACTTTTATAAACAATTATCAATATTAGAAATACATCTTCATTTCTGCAGGATTTCATGGCTATTCTGAATATTCTGATGAAAAGGCAGAGCTAAAAGCTATCACTGTCCATTAAATAAATCTAGTGTGATGTTGGTGTTTGAAAACTTTGGGTAACCTTAATAAAGGCCCGAATTTGGATCACAGCTGTGTTCAATTAATTTAGTTGTTCGAAACCATAATTAGGGATTTTTTTCTATTTTTGTGTGTGTTTCTATAAGCTGTATTTTTTTACCTGATCCACATGGACCACATAGACTCCTTAGAGAAAAAAAAAAAAAAAAAAAAAAAAAGAAAAAAGAAAGATTATTATATTTTGCAACTGGATTACTTTATATAACTTAGCTAGTTCACAATGATAAAGACAGAGCTGTACAATGTGTGTGGCACGTCAATGTTAAGTTACAGTAACTTCAGCTTTTCCAAGTGCTTGATATGCCACTTGAAATGGATTCTCTCATTATCCTGAAGCATGGCAACTTGTCATAATAGAAAGGCCAACTATGAAACTGCATGAGAACATTAGACTGACATCATTTTACTTCTGTGGCTTTGCCAATTAGTCTGTGTAAATATCACCTCCTTGAGAGACTAGAAGAATGAGAGACAAACTCATGGATCTTTCACTCATGAACCACAAAAAGCTCACATAAATAAACACCTTTCAGCAGACAGGAGCGGTCCCTGAGAGTAATGATTCTTTGTGCAGCTTGAAACCCTGTCATTTCAAGCCTTAAATTACTTTTATGAACTATACAATGATTGAGGCTATGTAGATACTACTTCATGTTGCAAAATTTTACTCCAGGAACTGAAGCTCCTTTAAAACACTTTTCTGCACGGAAAGTCAATGAGATAACCTTGAAAACAATGACCAAGCACAGCTTCAGGGTCAGTTTCTTAATGCTGCAAATGAGTATGAAACAATAGATTTGGAAGACACTAAAAACTTTTCTGGGATACTGTCCCCATGGGGAAAAGTTTGTGACTGACATCACAGCTGTTAGAGCCACCACATTTTCATGCAGTGAGTAGTTTCTTCCTGAAGCCTTGGCCCCGAGTCTTGTCTTCATTCTGTGTGTCCTCCTGTCGTGGAGGTCAATCTCTGGTGGGAAGGGTTGCTTCATTTAACAAATATGCTTGTGTTTGCAGTGCAGATCTCTGCAGCTGGGCTAGATGCTTCAGTCTTCTTGCATCACCTGCACAGACACTGAGATGAAACATGTCTTGATGACCCTGTTTCTTTTAGTCTAAGATGCAGGATGCCTGGTTCAGAGATAGAGATCACCTTAGAACAGATAATTTTGTCACAAAATGTCATATGGTTTTTTTTTTTCCCACTTCATGTCAAATTTTGAAGCACTCAAGAGGTGAGTCAAACCACCGTGTTTATATAGCAAAGCTAAGGCTGAGAAAGACCCTCACAAATATCTGATCAGATCTTTTCATTAATGTGCCTAAATGTCTTACCCAAGGTCTTCTGAAGTAAACCTGTACATTTATTTGTGGTAGATTATATCTCCTTGAAAGATATCCAGGCATTGACATTAGCAAACAGGGAGTCCCAGGTGCTATTTACTCTGGCTCAAAAAATGTGCGCCCTGTTTCTCGTATGCACGCGTTTAACTTCAGTTTCCAACTGGTAGATTTTACCAACATTTTCTTTTTTTCTCATGAAGTAAAAAGTAATCAGCTGTCAGAAATCCCTTCACTGTACACGTTTGTTAGCAGATCACAGACTACTAGATAGACAGAGTTTAATTATTAAACAGACAGAGGGTTTTAATTACTCATTATAAGGTGTGTCCATCAGTCCATGGAGGGCGTGGGAGTGTGTGTTTTGCTTTGTGTTTTTCCTTTTTTTTATCAGCTCTTTTTGGATATTTAGCTTTCTCTTGCAAGTATACCTGGCAGAATTTAACAAATTATATACCAGGGTCCTGGAATCTTTTTTTGGAAATCTAGCGACCTTTCAGAGTCACTAGATATGAGGATGCTGGGATTTTGCTTAGCTTGAGAATGTAGGTAATATTAATTCATCATAAATGATCAGTTTTTCATATGCCTCAGAAATGCGCTATGTTGAAATAAACCCCACTTGCCAAGCTTTAATGATTTGTTCATCTACAAGATTTACCAACTGTTACTTTATACTTAGTTACACATTAATTTTTAATTTAATGAATAACACTTAAGCTGACACAAACCCTCTGAAATACCCCACGTGAAGCACTCTCAGTGGCTGATGGTTCTCCATTTTAGGTGTCATTTTGAAATCTGATGATGTGTTCCACTTGATTTTATATTTTGTCATTTATGGTATTTTATTTTATATTAGGGCTTTATTTGAACATCCTGTGGGATTCTATCCAGCATTTCAGTATAAACCAGACCTTTGTTCTCATAAAAAAACAATAATGTGTGACAGTATGCAACATCTGTAAAACTGTTTGCGTGGCTTTGTTTTCATTATCAATATGAGGTCTTGTGGTTGGCATTCCACATTCTTTCGTATGATTGTGCTTGAGATTTAATTGAAACTAAATGGCATAATTAATCCTTATTTGTCTTTTCTTATGTACTGCCACAATACCAGTTTATTTCTGCACCTTTCAGATCTTTCAGTGTTGTTCCACTACCCGTTAAAGATCAGCAGCACATATTCAGAGAGTTCTGTTTCTCACAGATCTTAAGATTGTTGAATTGGGATATTTGGAATGGTTAATTTAAAAACTTTTAGCAATTTCTGTTTAATAGCTACTCTGATTACTAGTGGAGAAGAAATATTTCTTTTTTCAATAAGAAATGTATACTGTGCTCCAGTTTAAATCTGCATTTTAAAATCATGCCGACATATTTTTTCCTTAGTTTTTTTATTATTATTATTATTATTATTCATTCTGAAATGTGTGTGAAAGTTTGAACATTTGCTGTAGGAAGAGTAAATGAACATCTGATTCATTCTCTATCTGTTGTACCTGTTTTAATTAATGTCATTCAGATTGAAATGATGAAAAGACTAGAATTTGATCATAAAAATTGATTTGGAGTTTACAGAGGCCAATGGAAACACTCTTGTTGGCATATATGGACTTCAGAAAAAGAAAAAAAATACCTCTATACATATATAGCATAGGGGGGTTTACAAGGTCTGTGGAATTATCAGCACTAGTTTGAGATGTAGCAACAGGTGAAGAGGTAGAAATAATGTACAGAGAAGTAGAACTGTAATCTCTGAGAAACAGGTCTAATTATGTGGAATTTTAATATCCCGTGGAGCGTAATTTGATGAGTGGGAAATTACCTGCAATGCATCATTTGCTGCTGAGCGCTCTGCCTTGTTCTCTATTCGGGCTGTAGGAGTCATAAAGGAGAAAAGGTGGGTGACACCTGAACTATATCTGTAGAAGTGAAATAGTTTCCTAATCTTCTTTTTTTAATCTGCAATCTATGATTTAAATTACTTCATGGATGCAGCAGTACAGAGAAAGATATAATCTATTGTATCAACTGAAGCACTACAATTAATTACTGAGATCCTTATCTTTTTTTTTTTTCTTTTTTTTTTTTTCTTTTTTTTTTTAATTAAAGGTAATGACATTTATGGTCAGTGGTAGTGCTAACAGTTTTATGTCCTGGAGCCTAAACAGGTAATCCCAGGGATTAGATAATTTGGTAAAGACATTAAGCCCTTGCTTGCAGGGTTTGGGAACAATCAGCTGCAGTAAAAGAAGGTCTTTGTGAAAGAGCAGTGTCAGGAGATAAACTCTATACTAGGGGCTCCCACTTCTGCAGCAGCAGGGTGACTTTCAAACTTCAGAAGTTTTTATTTTATACAGAAGAAAAATCATCTATTCAAATTTAAGAAGATAACTTGGGAAACTTCAACCCACTGTAGTGCTGTCTTGCTGAGTCTGCAGAGAGTTTGGAATATTATCTTCTGGAGGTATTAATACTGGAGAGACCGTTCCAGAAGTAACGGGAGGATAATAGGATATTTAACAGTCTTCCAACACATTTCTCTTGACTGCTGTAATATCCAAACTATCAGCATCACTATATTGAAACACAGGAGAAAATTTCTTTCCTCCCTCAAACCTTCTACTGCTCCTCTGGGGAAGAGTTTAACCCAGTGTTAACTAACATGAGGACACCTCCATCCCCTTCAGAACTTTACCGTCAGTTACGTTACCAAGTTCTCCTGGGTATCCCAACACTATACTGGTGAGTGTGGAGCAGAGGCCCCTGAGTTAGTGTTGCTCTGACCCAACGCATCCATCCAGTGCACTCCATAACTGTGTGGGAGGTGCACCAGGTCTGCACAAGCTGCATTTGTGTGTCGTTAAGATAATTGGTTCTCGTGGCTCATCCTCTTCCTTTCTAGTTTTAGTGGACACAGAGACAGCTTTGGCATCCTAGCCTCCACAATGCACACATACTCCTCTGTGTTTGGGGAGGCACCTAACCTCAGGATCACTGGGAGTTTTTCATGTTAAAATTGTATATCAAAATTACATTAAATCTATTTTTTCTTTATGGAAACACACAACGTGAAATTCTCCCAACACCAAGAATCCACAGTTTGCACACACTGTGGATATTGTGATTAAAACCCCCTAGAGAGACTTTCTTAACAAAAAAATGTTACTTATTTGTAGTTTTCAATATTTTTTTCAGGAGTATTTTCTTGCTAGCCTCCCTTAAAACTCTGGTATCCATTCATCTCACTCAATTACTATATTTAAATTCCAACTCCACTGAGTTCTTGCAAACTAGTTAATGTTTGTTTCAGCTCTTCAAGATCCCATGATGGGAAGTATTGTACATCAGAGTAGTGGTGCCTATTAGACACAGTTTAAGAGATGTGGAACTGAGAAAAGAAAAATGCAATTGGAATACCTGGTGACTTGTACATACTAGGAAAATTACTAGACTGTGAAATCTTCCTTCCAGGGAATTCTTGTTGTTGCAAAGTATTTCAGACTAGACTAAGCAGTGTTTGAAACAATCTCTCCCTGGAAACAGGATGATTTATATGATGGAATACATTGTTATCAAATAAGACTGGCAAGTGGCACTTCCCAACCAATGTGTCTATGGGTTTATACTGCTGACCAGGGTTAAACCCCAACAGATTAAACTAGCAGAAGACATGGGTGAAGTTTTGCTGCTGCCTCCCCATGCCTCCAGTAAAAACACCATGAGAAGACCGCAGACATGTCCACAGCCTCTCTATTTTAAAATGCTTGGAGCTCTCTGGCTGGAGCCAGATTAAGAGAGAAGGTTTACATCTGCAACTTTTTCAGCATTCTAGTGGCACAATAATGACATTGAGACTTCCACTATTAATCCAGAAAGAAATGCAGTTTTACAGATTGTTTATTTTCTCATACATACATTTGAAAGCATCCTCGGGATGGTGTTGATTGCCTACAGGCACAGAAAATTTGGCTGTGAAACACAGCAATCTTGTTGCCTCCTCATTACGATTGACAACCATCAACTTATACCCCTATCAATCATAAGATTATTCTTGGAAGCTTGTGACATTTGATC
This sequence comes from Falco naumanni, assembly GCF_017639655.2. Classification (NCBI taxonomy): domain Eukaryota; kingdom Metazoa; phylum Chordata; class Aves; order Falconiformes; family Falconidae; genus Falco; species Falco naumanni. The sequence goes on along the minus strand of NC_054055.1, from coordinate 7,044,075 downwards.
CTTCTGCTCTTTCAGAAAAAAAAGAAAATTTTTGACATAATTGTGATCTGATTGGTTTTTTTTTTCTTTCTTTCTTTGTTGTTCTTTCTCTTTTTCTCCCACCCCTCCTCCTAAGGTAGATAAAATGGCATTAATAGAACTGGGTTTTCACAGTGCATCAGCAAAACAATCCCAAGTAAGGGCAAAGTTCAGAAATGGAAACAAACAAAATATCTGTATAAAAATATCTCAAATACTGAAAAAGCAAAGAGAAGCACAGATGGCAACACGAGGAGCTTTCCAAAGCTGTTTTTAAAACCCTGTCCTTCATTACTAAACTAATATGACCCCGTCCTCACATTGAAGAGATTAATTGAGTGAATCTTACATTTCTGGATAGAGGAAAGACAGAAAAAAACCCAGGATATTTGCATAAATCAATCATACGGGTTATTTAAATGTTAAATTTCAGAAGGAACCATATTTTATATGAAATCAGGCTTTCAGTTTTCTAACACAAAGCCTGCCAGCAATCAATACTCCAGCAGTGTAGCATGGTGTGCAGGTTTGTATAAACCATAGCTATCCACTCTATGTACAAGTGACTGGGCAGCTCAACAGGCAGTGATAACTTTGGACCCCTGGATCATTCCCAGCCCCACCCCCCCCACCCCCACCCCCCCCATTCAAACCAGGTACACCATGCCCAGCAATTCTGCAGTTTTCAAAAGGAGCATGCAGTTTAAAGAGTTTGAACATGTCACATGCACCACATTTTCTTGTTAAAATTGAAAAAACTCGAATATGTCTTTGAAAACTCAGATTTTTCTGATTAGTCTTAGGAAAAGCAGCATGACTTTACTAAGGCTGCAGAGGCAAATTTACACAAACTACCCTATCAACTGTCCACAGAACTTGTCAGTTGTCTACCTGGCAGGGTTTAGTAAAGCAAGGTTACCATGATGTCTGCTTTTGGGTGCATGTCTGCTTACAGGGACAAAAGGACTTTCAGTATCTAAGGAGGGTGAAAACTGTAAGAAACATATAGATCTTGGGCCCCTCTGATTTTCCATCTTCACAGCTTTGTGCCAACCTTGTAGCCAACTTGTCCATTTGGAACATTTGAATTGTAAACTGGCTTTTGGCTTGCACTCAATATTAGATGAGAAATCAAATGTCCAAATTTCAAATTAACTCCCGAAACAAACCTACCTTTCTTCATCCTGTCTATGGCCACTGAAAATTTGTCAGAGACAAATTGTGATCAAAACCCTGGGGAACTCTGCACAAAAAAATGTATGGAAAAATATTCTTCCCTAAGAGTGTATATTTAGACACACTGCTCTGTTGCCTATATTAAAGCTTCTCGTTAAGTAGGCAGAAGCAATCAGGCTCTTGAGAGACCTAGCTGATTAAGAGTTTTATCATTTATATACCATAATTATATGTAAGATATCATGTCAGGGTTTACCTTGAACATAGGAGAAGGATCATGATTTTGTAAATGGGTAATAAGGCAATAAGCCCTGTAATGTGTTGATTTGTTAGATTAGAAATGTGCATACAGTGCATAATAAGGATGTTTTAGCATTAAGTATTCTTACAAGACGGCTATGAAATCAAGCTGTGCTGACAGCAAACGTTTTTAGATACTTGCAAGGCCAAGCTCTGATAATGATACTTTGGTGACCCTCAAACCCTCATTAATGTTCACGTGACGTAAATGCAATGCTTAGCCAGTAGAATATGATATTCTAACATATTCTGTATATATATCCATAAATGAATATGTATGTTTTGAAATTGTTTTCCTAACAACTTGTTTCTGCCAACCCAAGGGATTCTGAGCATAAGAAATTTTATTCAAGGTTGTGCTTTATTCATGGAATACTTGCCTGACTTTAGCGAAAAGGAGGGTGAAGCTGTACATTTTATTTCAGTTTACTATGCAAGTACACAACTCCTTGTATAGTATTTACCACAAATTCCATGTGGTGTTTAGAGGTCCAGACTAAAGAAGGGTGGTCCATGGATGTACCTTTTTCAACAGCTACTTTAGGGCATTTCTGCTTGTCATTAAAATTTCCTTTTAGACCCTTGTTTGCAAGTGTTGCCTCTAATTTTGCATACTCTTTTCCGTATTTCATTGTTGCATCAAATCATGTTCAATTTGTAACAGATTTTCACTGTTGCTGCTTCTAAATGTAGACATCTGATTCTTTAATTTCTTTCTGGATGTTAATCCTTTAAGATTAATCTTTCCAGTCCTTTGTTCCCCAGCAATCATCCAAGAGTTCTTTCTGTTTTGCTTTGTTACGCTTTTTTTTTTTTTTAAATTATTATTATTTATTCACTTTGTATGTAATGAGAAGGTTCTCTTGTAAGCATATCCTCCCAGAATCTGCAGATATTAAAATGCTCCATAATGTAAAACTCAGTAGTGAAAACTAATGGCACTTACACTTTTAGGCCATTGTTTTGCCCTTCTGCCAAACTTTTTTTGTTGAAAGACCTTTGGGTTGTGTTTTAGATCCCATGTTCTACCTGCACTTTCTTGTTCTGAGCTCATCTAGTCTGCTTGAGATCCAGTCTTCTGGGGATTCCTGTGTTGTTCCGTGGCATTATGCATATGAGGTGAATACGTCTCCATGATAGTAAATCCACCAGGTCTCTAGATGGGTTTAATCCATTCCCAAAAGCTCACCCCAGATGAGGACCTAGGAATAGGAACTGAATTTGTTTCTGACCAGACCACTGAGACACACAGTACTAATAAACCATTATTTATATATATATCTATAAATAGTATAGTATAGTACTAAAAAACACATTATAGGCATGGGTAATGCTTACAGAATTCACAAACACCTCAAAATTGTTGTCTACTTATTTTATTCACTGAAAAAATTCAGATCTGTGTTTCACCAAAGTATTGGAAAATGTGCACTAATTAAAATGAACAAGGGAGAAGGCCACTTCATTTTACAATACTGCTGCAGTTCAACATTTCAGTTTTTTCCAACCTAAATGTGATTGCTTTTCCAAATCTAACCAAATAGGTATTTTTAATCCAAACATTAAAACACCAGAAGTAAGGCAGGCTGCTTTGTGTTGAGTAAAACTTTTTATTTGACTGAAAATGGAAAATACAGTGAATTAATCCCAAGAAGATAATTTTTAGTTGTCATTGCTTCAATTAGGGGATCAAATTTTAAGCAATATTCAAGCCAGAAGACAATTAGCTTGTTTAAAAAAACCTGGACTATACTTACTATAATTACATTTATCTGAGGAAACCGTAAGTCCTCAGAAACCTATCTATAGCTTGTCACAGCATGACAAATGACTTCAAAGAAAGTTAGCAGCAACAAAATTATATTCAAGAAGGAGCTTGATCTTTCACCCTATCTGGAACTTAAGGCTTGCAAGAGATCTGCAGTTGTTCTTGATTATTAACCATATATCTTCAAAGCTCTCCAATGGTATCCTCATCAGCCCTGCAAAGTAGTTTTTTTCTGGCTGTGAAGCTTGATTGCATATTCCCCCATATTCTTTGTCAAATTTTCCTGTCTGCACTGTCATTGGGCTTCTATGGAAACTGTCATAGGGCAGTCAGAGCTTAGGGCCATCGGAAGAATCCAAGATCATTGAGAATATTATTTTGTTTTACATTGGATATCATAATCCATATTTGTCTCTTATTGAAGAAATAAAATGCTTAATTTTTTCTCTTTCCACCTTGCAACATTACATAGTTTTATGCTATGGAAAATGTCCATGTGAAACAGCTTCCATGACGGATGGCACAAAATAGCCCCAACTTTCATATTTTGTAACAACTTTGGAGTTCCAGATTTGGCAGATGTTGGATAGTCAGTTCCCTGGCAGTGTTTCATCTATTTTTCTGAAGAGATTGCTGTGATAACTGCACCATGAGGTTTTGTATCCTTCCAGGATTCTTTTCCCAACGTTAACTTATATGTTATGCTCAATCCGGTTTGTAATAGCTCCTTCAAACAGTCCCATAGCTAAACCAATATCCTCCTCCTGCTGCCCTTGACTTTAGTGGCAAACCTCCCTTTTGCTGTGCTGTCACGTAGAATCGAGATAAAATAACTAAAACACTAATTTCAATTGGTAATCAAAAGTATTAGTTCCCAGATAAATTCACAGTAAGACATATTAGCAACTGTCTTTAATAATCACATTCCATTACCAAGGGAGTTCAGATAATGGAAAGTTTAGTCTCCTTCAATTTGTGTCTAGTTTTGTGACACATTAGCACAACTGATGTTTTAGCAGCTTGTCACTGGAGTAATGAATTCACAAATTAAACTTGCTTCATTTCATAGAATTTTATAAACTTATTAGTTTTAGCATATTCTTTCTTCCCTGTCATATTTCTTCAGTTTTTATCAGTGGACACCTGTCATGTTAGGTATCCTAAAGATGAGACTTCTGCTGCAATTTGCTTTTTCATGTCTTCACAATATGGTCAAAGTCTGTTGATATTAAGAGGAAGGTTTCAGCTCAGTCAGGGGATGCTATATCAGTCCGTCAGCGTTCTGACCATGCATGTATGTTCTGCTCTTCAAACAAGTTCATGCGTGGCTGTCATTACCCACAGAAGACAGCTGCTCATAGCTGCAGACTGCCGTGCATAACTGCACATTGTCTGGTGGCCTGCACACTCAATCCATCCCTTTTGTGCCTTGTCTTCCTCCTCTTCCTCTGCACCGGTGGGACATAAAAGACAAGGGTGAATCACAGGCAACAGAACGCTGCTATTGAACAAGCATTGTTCAATTAGATTCAATTCATAGTTCAATTAAGACTATTGTCTTAACAGTCCCCAGGTCTGGTCCATAAGAGCTGGGACTGAGGGGCCAGGGGGAAGGTACGTGGCTCTCAGCACTCAGCTACGGGCTTTGGCACAGTCCAGCTCCACAGCTTCATCAACACGTTTCCTTCTGATCTCAGGAAGGGCATGAAGGTGCCATCAGTCCTGGGAAGCAGAAGGAAATTGAGATCTTCTTTGCCAATTGGTTCAGTACTGGGATGGCGACATTCAAATGAGATGCTGTCAGATGACTGGTATCTATGCCTATGGCTACATCTGTGTCTATATATCTATGTATATCTATCTGTATCTACCTAGCTATCTACATGCATGTTAATACACACAAAAATCCCTAGGAGTCTTAAATAGTTTGCAATAACCCTTTTTAGAAGGGAGCAACATGCTGTGTACTATCTTTGCTGAAATTGTATTTCTGATTTGGCTTTTAGGTTTGTTTAGTTGCACAGAGTTCCTGCCCCAAGCAACACATGAACTGTTCTTTGAGTGAGAATGGTCCTATTTTGGCTGTAAGCTGACCAACGTGTGCCTTTCTGCTATTTTTTTAATGGAACGACTTTTATTTATTTTAAACGATGGTTCTTGTTTTTTAATCCTTTGTTGTTCCTTAAGTACTTAGCAGTCCAAATATAATGGTCTCTCACCTGCCACCTCCTCTCAGTCACGGTTTGCCTTGGATCAGCTGCGAAGGTTTCCCCAGAAAACAGAGTTTAATGCTCAAGGAAAAATTGCCCAAATGTCTGGAGAGAGAAAGCATGTTGAGGACTTGCAATACAAGTAGGAAAAAGTTGTGGTTTTTTTCAGCAGTTCAAGGACTTACACTTCTACCTTGGGGCCCCACCATCGTTTACATGCAGTAAACACAAATTCGAGTCAATTCTTTGCCTAGAACTTTTGCCTCTCACAGGGCATACTAAGTTATTTCCTACCTTAGCAGGCAGTTTTGCTATTTATTTTTGGAATAATGGAACAGGGGCAGCAGCTCTCACAGCTGTCATAATTGATTTTTCTTCCATCACCAAACAATCATTCATTAGCACTAAATAATAGCATTCCAGACGATCCATTACTATTTCTGTCATTTTGAAAAATAGCTGACGTACATCGGTCCAGTTGGGCTTGCCCAGCAACCACATTGCAGAGTTTGCTGATAAAACATTTGATTTCATTGATCGAGCTCAGTACAACTTTAACAAGGTCCTGGCTGGTCACTTTCAGTAGGTTTCACCATGCTATAATATTAAAATACCATTTTTCTTCATTTATTTATTCATTGCTGACCATGTTGACACCATATCTCAACCTCAGATGCTGCAAGCTCTTGAGACTCAGTACTAAAAACATTGGGTTAGAGCAGTTGGCAGTTCATTTCCAAATATAATGACATTCTGATTTTCAGGCACTTTTCAAGAAGGGTTTTGTGTGAAATAAAGGGAGTTGGATAGACACAGTGTAAAGCAGCCTATATTAATCTGCAATCATTTTTGGTAAATTAACCACTTCTGAACGAAACTGGACAACAGAACTGCAAATATAATTTAGCTCAGCAGCTCCCCAAGCAATTTCATTTGCCAGAAGTTGGCAAACACTTGAATTAGGTAGTATAGTGTTCTTCACACACACACACACACACACACGCACGCGCGCGCGCACACACACACTCTCTCTCTCTCTCTCTCACTCTCTCTCGGCTAATTTTAGCCCACATGGGTTCAGCAGCCCATTTTACTGCATACTAACCTAAGTGCTTGTGTTCTTATGAAGGAAGAAGAAAGTATAGGGGCAAAAAGGACCACCAGAACCAAGAGGAAAGCCAAACTCACCCCCTTCCCAACACCAGAACTGCCTGAGGACACCTTATATCTATCATGGAAGTTTAGTGTAATCATGTATATCTTTTTAAAAAATGATAAATTATTTGGACTTGGGGCTGAGTCTTACTCCCTGTGTAATAATAGCCAACTTTGACTCCTTGATTTCTGGGGGGCATGTTGGCTCCACTACCCAATGGAGACCCTGCCTTAACACCACCTCTGGCTCCATCCACTGTTGACATATTTGACAGTGCTCTTTATTGAGGAACAGCACCCATGTCATGACAGTTGATTTCAGTTCCTAGGGTATCTGAGAAGAACAACTCAGCTGAGACATGTAACAACAGTGGGATTTCAGTATTTAACTTTGTTGATTTTCAGAAGTTCATTCTAAATTCTTGGTTCAATGTCTGTTGTGGTCCTTTGTCTGTTTTAAGAATTTTGCCAGGAGGTACTTTCCTTATAGTGGAGCTCTAGCCCTTACTAGCTTTGATAAGAAAAACCTGTTGCACTTCATAGTTCTTAGCATTTGCTTTTGGGCTCAGTCCTATAAATTCAATACACAGAAAAAGACAAACAGTGAATGAGAACTTTCCACTGGCTTCCGTGGAAGTCTAACTCTCCAGGAAGAAGAATGAAAATTTGTGATTTACAGTTCAGTCCTTGAAGCAGATATTGTTGTTGGTTTAATTTTTTAAGATTTTTTTTAACTGAGTAATTTTGGAGGTAGCTATGAAGAGATTGGGGTGAGCGTTAGTTTGATATGAATCCCTTAAAACCATAGGAGCCATACTAATTTATTCCCATACGTTGTTGGAAGCAGTACACTTTCATATGTAGTTTTTCAGTAATTCAGCAATTTTCTAGTTCTAAAAATATGTATGTGTAATAATATGACATGTTTAGCACGGATGCTTACATGAGTATACAGAATGTTTTCTGTAAGAAACTATTCAATAATTATCCCATCTTTGTTAATAACTGTAGTTACTGGTGAATAGCTATGAAATGGTAATAAATCTGATGCTGTTACAAACACGAGAACTTCAGCAATCCACAATACAGGCAACACGTCTACAAGTCCATCCCTCTGTCCTGTCAGGGGATCAGGGGATCACATCATGCAGTCATAAACCTATTATGTTTATATATATATATATAAAACAAGTATTGTGAGATCTTTTGCAAAGTTCATTAGGTTTGCTCCTCTACTCTTGTACTAAGCCCTCCCAGAATTTTGTTCCCTTGATAGTCTGAAGCCTTCTTCTGGTTTGTGTCCTAAGTTTATTCAGACTGTTTATATCCACCCTATTTCTTACTAAATCTTCTTCTTGACCTTTAAGGGAAATAGTTATTTTACATCTCTGGTGTTTATTCCCCTGACAAAGTTGTTTATGAGAAAGCATCATGTCCTCTCAGAAGCTTCTGTTCTATGGCTTTGTTCCATTTTGTAAATGTCCATTTACCTCCTATCTATTTTAGTAGTCTCTTCATAGTTTTATTCTGGTTTGAATTAATGTTTCCTAAATGTGAGCAATCAGAATACTACACCATATTCAGGATCTCAGGATTTTCCCCCAGTGTTTTGTTCTCTACTTCATTTTCTACCCAAAAGCATAACCTTGTTATTTAAACTGCTAAATTTCACCCCATTCCTCTTATTCCAGGCTTCACAATTCAGTTCATCTTCCACAATGTTCCTCTTTCTCTGTACAGATGATGCCTTCCCACTTTGCATCATTTGCAACTATGACTAATAAACTACTTTAGGTCATGCCATGATTACAAATATTAAATTAGGCTATTTCCAAACTGGCCCTTGAGGTATTCCAATAAGTTCTTTCCAACCCAGTAGCTTCCTTTTTCTCTTCTCTTTAATTCCTTCTCCATTTTATAATATTTCCGTTAATCCCATTTTTGCCATTTTAATTAATTTTCTGTTTGGCAGTCTTTCAGATCGTCTTTTAAATTCTAGACAGACGAAATATTACTGATGTCCTTTAACCTAAAAATGTAGTAAACTGCTGTATCTAAGAAAGGTGCAAGGCCAGCCTGGTTTAATAGACGTTTAGTAAATCCAAATGTATTTAACTGAAATGTTACACATTTTCCTTCCCCACCCACCCCGCTTTTTTTCCCCAGGAAACAAATGGCCTGCAACAGGGCTGCTTATAAGGATTAATTTTTGGATGTCATCAGATAAAGTAGCACCTTTTGTAATTCTCTGTTAAATTTTGTAATCTCTCCTGAAAGAGTTGATGAAAGTACAGTAAAAGCAATCTTCTTAGACCATTTTACATTACAGATTTTGGGTTTCTGTGTCAGCCTTAATTTGCTTCCTCTTTCATATCTTCACTATATATACCAAGCATTCATTAGTTCACCCATATAACCATTATAACATTGTTTTTTACACAAATTTAATTTACTAGATCTTACTCAATTAACTTAGATGAAGGAGAACCACTGGTTTGCATGCAGCAACCCAGACGTCCAGAAATAAAATGCATGTGAGGAAAACCCAGAGGCAGATTGAACTGCACAACTCTGCTCAGCAGATTGTATACCTGGAAGAAGCTCAGAGCAACAAGATTTTACTGAAGTTCTTTTGTGGAAAAAATAAGTGTTTTCACATTTCTGATGTTTGTGGTCAAAAAAATTATTCAGTGACTAACAAAGGAAGGTCAGTGGCTACAGTTTAGGTTAATTTCTTCTCCTTAGTTATCATTTGAGATCCAAAAAAAAGCTCCAGTCCTAAAAGTGGGAAATTATTCAGTTGTTGACTATTACATGTTTCTTATAAAGGATTTTTCTTTGTATAGAGAGTAGTCCCAGTGACCAAACACCATCCAAATATTAGGTGCAAATAGTATGCCTGTGATACAATGTTAGCTGCATCCTTTTACAAATGAAAGGCAGAGGTTCAGCTATTCCAGCTCTATGAAATATTTAAGATAAATTCTAAGTAGCCAAAACTTTTTAGCTGCATCTTAGAAAATATTTTTGAAACAGAGATCTGAATCTAAGGAGCGTTGACCTATTTCAAAGACAACGTGGAAAATAGAGATGAAAGGAATATCCAGAATTGTAGCTGGGATCTTCTGTGCAGAAATGAATGCCCTTGGCGGAGCAAATTTCTTGCCTCTCTTTACTTCTGGAGTGAACCAACTTGTACTCAGACTTTGTAGCACAACTGAGGGCTAACAAGACAGGGCCATTTCAGATTTTGCTTATAGTATTTTTTAATAGTTGTAGATGTTAAAAGATTTCAAATTCAAGTACTGCAAGAGGGAACCCCAGGATTGCTCAGTGGTAGGGACCCTGCCATTGTGCTGTATGTTTACCCCAGGAGCATATGTTTACCCTCTGCCTGGGCACAGAGAGAAAAAAGCATTTACAGAAAAAGGAATTAAGGCTTCCTCAAAAGATGCCAGCTCTGAGCTCCTCCCTTGAAAGATGCCAGCTCTGAGCTCCCTTGGTTGTTTCAAATATAACCATTTAGTTCTGCTGTGGGGGCAGGAGGGGGCTGGCCGGGTAGGTGGGATAAAAGAATAAACACACCAAACCAAACAGAAACAACAACAACAACAACAACAACAACAACAACAACAACAACAACAACAACAACAACAACAAAGGAAAAAGGAAAAAGGAAAAAAAAAAAGGTAATGAGAAAAGAAAATCAGGAGGAATAAAAAAAGAAGTGAGGGGTAGTGATACCCATACAGAGACGCAACCAAATCTGTTGCCTCTCATGTTGGACACAAATTCTAACCACAACATCCCAACTCCAGAGTTCTTGGCTTTATGTAGGAAGAGTCAGTCCATTTGTTGGACTTTTGAGTCTCCATTTTGAGACTTGTTCCTGCTCCCCCCCCCCCCCCCCCCTTCTTTCTTTTATTCAACTTATGTTGGAATATCTTTTTGAGAGTCAGATACAGAGCCAGAAAATTCCAAGTGAAAATATGGAAATGATGGGAAAATCCTCCTCTTTTCTGTATACACACACACTCATACACAGGTGAACCCAGAGAGACTTTTAAGATTCTCTTGCTATATGCAACATTTCATGATCAGTATATTCAGAAATGTCATTACCATGTTCTTACAAAGAATGTTTTATCAGTAATCTGCCATTATGCCATAGCATCAATTTCACCAATAATACTGTGAAAAGTTTATTTTTAATTACATGACTACATCAGCTAAATCTTTAAACAACAAATGAAAGACAACATATTAGAATGTAAAATTATGATTGCTATTATTTCATGCAGTAAGCAACAGATTTTTGAGAAATATTAGTGGTTTAGTTTCCCCAATCTTTTTTCCATTCCTTTATCCCGCAAATACCATTTTATTTCCTTTTGGTTTTCCTTGTTTGTGTGTGTATTAATACCATAGTGCAGTCAACTTAGCATATTGAAAGTGACCTCTGTCTACCCTTTACAGCATTATTGTTATTTTTTATTTATATTGACTTGCAAACAAATATGGACTGCTATCTCCAGGTGCCTGTGGGTCAGGAAGGGGGAGGGAAGACAAGAATCTGAGAAAATGAGGTGTGTATCTTGAAAGGAGAGATGCAAATCTCCCTCCTGACCCATAGTCCCTTTTATATAGGACTCTTACTGGTCCTTCCTCCCAAACTGGAACATATACTTGTAACACTGCCACATGTAACTGGCCATGCAGCTGTGCTCTAACTCCAAAACAAGGATGTATCCATGTCCTGAAAATGTGTGAGCTAACAAAAGCTTCTTGGTTAATTGCTGCTTTTCCACAGTGTAATAGATGTTTTTCCAACATCCAGAAGTGTGATTTCAATTAGTGTGAGGTTGGGGTTTTTTTTAAGAAAAAAAATCTCTTACATTTTATGAGATAGCACAGTATAAATCTAGTATGAAACTGAAAAATAAGGTTTTAGAACTGGTATTTTATTTTGAAAGTGAACTTAAAATACCTTCTGTAAAGAAACTTCCAAAAAGAATATTAAAAATCTGCTTTCGTCAGAAACTTTGGAAATTTGGTTTCATCTTCAGAAATATTTTTTGTAAAATTGCAGCATCCCATCATGATACTTCCTTCATCTTTAAGGACATAACTCTATTTCTTTATTACCACTGGATCCTTCTTCAGGGCTGTATAGTTTAAACTTCATGTAAATATAACAAGCATTATTAATAAACACCAAACCAAAGACAGCTAAGACAGCTGAAGGTACAATAGGATGCTTCCAAAGACTTGAAGATATGCTAAGGATATATCACCTCTTCTTTCCTAGCTTTATTTATTTATTTATCTACGTGATCAACTTATTTATTGTAGTTTTTCTATAAAAGTACAAAGCATCCTTAGAGGAAACTAGCCGATTCTGATGATTTGTTACTTGTTTCAGGCATAGCCTGGTTCCTCCTCCTTCCTGCTCACACAACCCAGCATCTCCAGTGGCTCCTACAATTCACACCCCGCACGTCAGGACATTAGCCATGAGGGCGAATTAACTTTTTGCAGGAGGCAGCTGCAGCTGGGGTTTTATTTCAGTATCAGTGGTGAAGTAATATCTAGTACAAAGAATTCCTGAATGGAAATGTGTACTTCAAAATGCCTGTGGTCTCTTCTTGTCCTCAATGAAAGCAATTCCAAATGTGTCCTGACCAAAGGTGAGTCCTCTCTCCTGTTACCCTCACTCCTAATTTCTGCTATCAACTGGTGGTGAGGCTGCCTCAGGCAAAAGCGTGACCTCTGACACCAAAGCAGAGCTAACATTTTTCCTGATGTCAGAAAACTTCCCCCCGCCCCCCAAAAAAGAACAGCAACAAAAAGAAAACTTAGTGCAAAACCTTACTTTACTTTATATCACCAGTTTTACAACATGAGAACCTTTAATCTCAAGGAATGGGGTTTATGGGTTAAAAAAACCCACAAGCATCATCTTGCAGTTTGAACTTTCAGTTAGATTTTCACCTAAATGCTTTTAAACATTGTTTAACTATGATTTTTAATATAAACCCAAATTGCTCTTAAAAACTCTATATCATCATATAAAATACATTTTGCATTGGAGATATAAGGTGTCCATTTAATGGATTCTAGTAATGACATATTGATCCCTCCTTCCAAAAATCCTGTGCTTTAATACCCTTCTAATCAGCCACCCATCTTTTCTTTTTCTCTCCAACAAACAAACAAATAGCCCAGATTCTGCCTGGAATAATGTTGCATTTCACCAGGCACGCAGATGAGTAGATATGTAATGAAGTACTATTTTTTTCTGAGAAAATGAAGAAAATCCAGTGAATGGAAAATTGGGGTTACTGTGTGTGCATTGCAAAGTAATAGTTATTTGAGTACTGAATCCGCCAAAAGGAAAATTTGAAAATGATGAAGTGCATTCATACAAGAAACTAGAAAGCTGGGAGAGGTGAAAAGGGGAAGCTGGCAGACTTGTGCTATGCTGATAGCAAGTGTAATAGCAGAAATGATTGCTTTGTTTCCCAGGATGGGGAGGACAGGCCAGAGACGTTGCTACTGTTTGTTTTACACAAGGAAAAAAAAAATAAATCTTCATTTCCTCTCAGCAGGGACAGACTGTATAGCTCCAAGGGTGATTTACCTTGAGAAAGGTAAACAGTTCAGCAAAGGTTCGCCTCAAAATGTCGTGAGACACACAGAGCTGAAGCCTGGCTGAAATCAAATGAGCAATTTAATGTCTGATATATCCTCAAGATACATCCCCTTGGCCAGGGAACTGCTGTGGGTTTGGTGAGTCAGTCACTGAGCTTTTTCCTCCATCTCCAGTGACAGTACTGTTACACCCTGCCTATGAAATTAGTTGACGCTCATTTATTGCCTGGCTGTCGATGAATGTAGGTAGAGTATGAGCAGCTACTCACATTTTTTATTGTAAGTATACCCGATGGTTACAGTACATTCTCGAGTCCGAAATAAGGAAGTGGGTAGCGCCTTCCTGACTTCGAGTAGAAAACTCCTAAATAACTGTAAGTGCTTCAAGGGATGTTTATGCATTTTCCATTAAATGATCAGTGGATTAAATCCTTCAGCATCCTTAAAGCATCTTGTCTTATTCTGTTCCTTTCTCCTGAGTGACCCACCAAACAAAAAAATAATATATTAATTTTTTTCTCTTTCTCCATGAACACGTACATCCCCTTCTCATTATTAAGGAAAAATAATAATAAAAGGTTGAATCTTTTTAAAGTAAAGCAACACCTTTTTTTGAGGGCTGGACTGAACATGGCAGAATTTGTCCTGTAGCCCTGAGTCGGACTCCTATCTGCTGGGGAGAAAATCAAAACACATTTCCTTTGAGTAATTAGGCAAAATCATCAAGCCAGAATATTAGCCAGAGAGATGTTTGGGTTTTTTTTTTTTGTGGTTTTTTTTTTTTTAAATTATTAATTAATTAATTTATTTTTAAGGCATAGAAGTAATTTGGGAGAAATATTTACAGTAGTTGCTTATATAAATTAGCCATTTATAGCCATCTCCTTTGAGAAATGTGCTATATAAATAGAAAATACTTGTAGGTATACTTATTAAATAGCTAAATGTACATTATTCGCTTTTGTATAATAACAAATGTAGCTATTATTAAGCACAGCATGCTGTCATATACTAGAAATTTCCACTCAAATCAATAATAGAGAGAAATTAACCCCTGTAGCAGGTGACTCACTCCCATCGTGTGGAGCATCTGTCTCACGATGACACAAATCACTCCTCAACGTGGCCTATAATTCCTATACCGTTAAGGATAAAAAACCTTTACATGAACAATTTGGACAGGAGGATTAACTCTTAGATAAAACCAGATGTAACTATCATTTCATTACATTAAACTATGGGCAGTGCCCAACAAGAATTCCTGTGTAATCAATATTTAGAAGTCCAGTGGAAGCTTTCATAGGAACATGAGCATCATTTGCCTGCCCTGTGACTTCACGATGCCTTTACAAAGCCATCTGGTATTTTGTGTAAAGTCTATCCAAGGTGCAAGTACCTGTGTATCTTCATCAGATACAGCTGAGTGATTCTCTTTGGCAGATACAGTTTGCAATTTCTTCACACGGCTACTGCTGAAACGTTAAAAGCAGACACTGTATGTTGAGGAAGGTATTACTATCCTTCTGACTCTCAAAAACATTACGCCAGGAGGAAAATTTCCCTGGGTCCCAAATATTGAGGTAGAACCAGGACATTTTCTGATTTACCAGGACCTATCTGGACTTATTTGTATTACTCACCTGTCCTCACTGCTAAATGCAAAATCCAAAATCTAATGCTGTCAGTTAAATTTCAGTGATATTTATGCCCCTGTTCATTAGCGAGTAATGAAGTTAAACAAAGTCTTGATACAAATGCCATGTAGGTCATTGAAGACACAGTTCCTGGTGTCAAATCATTTTTTGTTTGGATCAAATGAGAAGAGGCAGCTTGACGCTATCCCTGATGCAATGCACAAGCACACAATCTTTTAAGATATAATAGTGCCATTTAAGCATCCTTTGGTTGTTTTTTTTTCCTTTTTCCAGTCTTCAGTCCATATCACACACTATTCACATCCAAGACTATTTAAATTAATTTTTCATTTTCATTCATTTTCATTGCTAAGGATGTTTTTATTAATCTTAAATATTTTAAGGCAAATAAAGCTGCAGCTGTAATGAAAGGTATGACAGTTCTGTAGAGCTCTAAGAAGTACAACATTTAAAGGAATAATTAATACAATAGCATTGCATGAAAATTGTGATTTAAAATTTAATAAACTGACTTCTCTGCCCAAAATACCTGAATATGAATTCTGGGAATTTTTTTAATTGTTCAAATCAAAAGTCTGTCCTCTTTGTGAATAATAAAACCAGTGTTTGTGGGGCAATATCCCGGTGATGGTTGAAATAATGTAGACTTTATTAGATTCCCTGCAGCCTTTCATTTTAAAGTTTTCTGGTTTTATGCTTACTGCTTAATCTGTATTATGAAACATCCAGAGTACTGAACTACTCCAAAGCATATATTGATCTATCTCGGAGTTGTCACTGAATGATTTTAGCTCTTCTAGAAAGAAAGTAGTTTGGATGAAACAAATAGCTGCTAGTTAATCTCATTTAGGCTGCCTTTCCAACAAAATTTGGATGAGATGATCTTCTGAGGTCACTTCCAACCTTGGCTGTTCTATGACTCTATGATTAAATATGCATTTTCTAACAGTAAAAGCCATGCTATCATCCAAAAGCCACTTTACCAAAACTGTTTGCCTTTAGTCTCATGCATTATCCCCTCATCTGAGTTATAAAACAGTCTCCTTTATACTGAAATCTCTCAAGGGCTGGGATTATCTGCCTTCCTCTTTGTATAGGGACAATTATGTTGGTTTGTATAGGGACAATTATGAAGGACATACTGATTCCATACACATAAAACACTGTGTGTTAATGTTAAAAGACTGAAATGACTTTTCACTATTTCAGGCTTTTGTATGGTTTTACAAGTCATGAAGACAAGTGCTGAGACAGATTATTCCTGCAAAGTCTTTGCTCAACTGTACCATTCCAAGAAATTTAACTAGCTAGCTTGAATAATGCCCCATATCATAAAACATGTACCTTTTTAGTTGAGTACTTGTTGGAAGAAAAATTCAAACTCCAACATATTTAAGTTTTTTTTCTCATTCCTCACTAGTACGCAAAACCCAAGAATCCTGGGGTTTAAATCAGTCTTTATCACAAGGACGATTTTTATTAAAATAAGGTGCTATCAAATTATTTCTTCCTGAACTACTTTTATATTAACTTGATAGATTTTTTCCAGTGAATTTAACTTTCCTTTCTATAAATTATTCTCCTTAAAATATTTTTTCTTAATATTCTATTTTTTTTCTCCAACAAATACATACATTTCTTAACTCCACACATTATAGCAATAAAAATCATGTAATAGCTAAGGGCCAGGATGGGGCCATTGGTTAAAAAAAAAAAAAAAAAAAAAAAAAAAAAAAGGTCATATTTTATCTTTGTACTGCTTCACTTCCTAAATTCTGGTTTTTACAGGGATATGCTTTGTTTTCTTTGCGTGTAAGGATACTGTTGTCCAGAGCCTAAGGAGATGAAAAAAGTAGAACACAAGATTGGCTTACAAAGGACCATGAGTAGGTTCAGGGAATCCACTATCATTTGGAGTAACCTTTGGATCTTTCTCAGGGAGCTCAGGATACTGAAAAGTGAGGAGTTTCCAAAGCAGTTTAAACAAATCCAGAGAATCCTTGCAGAACTACAATATTTTGAAGCAATTTTTCCCTTGAAAATCAGGTGAGAAGGTGACAAATGTTAAAGCTGCCAGTGGAAAGGAAATTCGTAGGGGAAAGTTGTGTTATGGAAGTTTTGAATCATACACAATTTTGTTGTTTGGTTGTTGCTTCACAAGAAAAAACAGACCCCACTGCACTGCTCTTATTTGTTACTTGTGAAGGTGGGTTTCCCCAAGCTGTGTTTGAGCACCTACTTCCAAGTGAGCCAGTGTGCTGGAGCCTCTGAAAACCCCTGCTGGGGACCAAACTTCAAAAGAACTAGTAGACCACCAAAACTAAGGCAAATTGTTAGGAGCTACTGAATCCAGCAGCCTTACAGAGCTCCATGACCCCAGGGCCAGCCAGGAGCAAAGCTGGGTGTGATCATCTCTGTTTCAAATCTCATAACTTCAACACCTGTGTGTTTTCTCTTCTTCAACTTAGCAAAGTGATTGCAGCTGAAGAAAGTAAACCACAAAGAAAACTTAGTTTTTCTTTGTAGTTTTCTTAGTAGTTTTCTTTGTTTTTTAAAAAGTTAGTCCTTCCATGCATAATTTTTGAGAGTTTGTACTCTACTATTATTATTATTTCCTCGTTTGAGACAAGTTTGTGGCACTTTAATTGTTATCCATTAACCTGTTCAATAAAAGTCACCTAAAAAAATATTTCATATTTCAGCGTGATTTGTAGTCTTTGTCCATGGCAAAGCATAATGATGTCAAAATAAATTTGAAAACTAGACATGAGAAAGCTGTCTTTGAATGGAAATAAACAACAAATATGTATGGTGACAGGTTTTGTGTGCTGCCATCAATGGAACGTAGATTTCATAAAGAAATATAATGAGTTGATTGTTGAGTACTTCATTTTGAATTACAAAACATATGTATAACTATTAGAGGAAAGGCACAATTAAAGGTACAATTAGAACAAAATGTCTCAGCCTTGGAAAAGCTTGACTCTTTACAGAGGTTTGGAAGTTTATAATTGGCGTATAATATGAAAGAAATTGTTCAAAGTATTGCAAAATGCCCTCTCTGTTCTCTCAAACACTCATAGGCTGTGCTTGAAGGAAATTAAGAAATTGTGCCTGTACATAGCATTGCATTCAGCTAGTTATACAGCTGGTAAGTCAACTAGAGGACAGGCAAGATTCTTTCTAATTGTGAAAGAAATATCTGACTTACAAAGAGATTTCTTACCTGTGCATTGGTGATTTCTCTTTTGCTTGCTAAATGCAGCAGTTTAATGCAAGGTGATTAAATCAGGACATCGAAGGAAATTTAGCCAAAGTCTTTGTTCGCCTGCAGTGAAAGCAGAATAAATATCTGCACTATTAAAGCAGCAAGAGCAGCAAGCAGTGAGACACTGGCAAGGTAAGCATTACTTATCAGTGAAACACACTGGCTTTAGCAGAGCAAATCTCCTATTTCCCTCCAGGGAGAAGGGGAAGAAAAGTAAGGCTGATCAGAGGGCTGATAGATGAGGATGTATTTCATCTCCCCAGAAGGACATCCTGCCTCTACTAAACTTTTCCTATCTCCTTGTTGTCTCTGTTCCCTATCTTTGGCGCTTTTTAAAAATTTATTTATTTATTTTATTTTTTATTCTTAAAGATTTCTGAGAACAGTTCAATGTGATATATTAAGAACTGGTTTGTGCTGTGTGTTTTTTTTTTTTTTTTTTCCTGCAGCCTATACCAATCTGTGTCTGTTTTCTCTAAAAAATACTCCTTGATTGCTTAAAGAAAAAAGGGTACTTCACAAAGCCTGAGTAATTAAGTAAAGGGGGAAAGTAGCCTACAGAAACTGTCTGTCGATGTTCAAGATTACAGCCGATAGCAGTGGTGAAAACTACCACCTGCCATCCACCAACACTCTTAAAAATACATCAGCCCCTTGGGACCTCTGAACAGTTATGAATACAAAGATTAATTAGCTTTTTGAACTCAGAAGTCCAATTTCTTAGATTGTATTTAGGTTTCCCATTAATTGTTTTGGTGAGCGCAGTGTACATAGCTATGTGTGTACTTTGATGACTTTTCTCGCTGTGCTGTTTGTGAGCATCTCTCGCATCATGTTAATGTGGTCCACCCCATTTTATAGATAGAGAATGGAACCGAGCTAATTAATTACTAGTCTAGAAATAGAGAGGCCACAGAAATCTGGGAAGTTAAAGGTTTTTGTTGTGGTTTGTTGTTGGTGTTTTTTTTTTTGTTTGTTTGTTTGGTTTTGATTTTTTTTTAACAGCCTCATTAACGCAAGCTTTTTAAAAATTAGAATTCCTGCTTTAGTGGAGCAAGAGTTTTGATTTCATTTCATATCCTATCAAAATTAGAAGTATTATAATGGTGTGATAAAAAAGTTATAATGAAAGCAATTGCAGCTGTCCTTTTTCTCAGTTTTTATCTGAATATTAAAAATAGACATAACCTTCCAAACTTCAACCTCTTCCAGTTTGGTTATTCCTTCCAATGAAAAACCCATTTCTTGCACCCACCTATCTTATTCTAATGATGAGGCAGCAGAATTGTTTCCATCATTTTCTTAATGTACCACATTGCAAACTCAAAGATGTATAAAGGAAGTTTTCCATGAAGTAGTCATTGAACCACCAGCAAGTGTTCAAGCCTTGACTTAACAGCAAGATAGGTAACAGCAGACTTTGTTCACCAGAATAAGAAAGATTCATCTGAAATCAGTCTTTTTGGTTTCAAGATCTTTCCAGAATCAGATAAGAGAGGTGGAATTACTGTCAACTTTTCACTAAGACAATACTGTCTGAAAATTAGTATTAGCAGTGCCACATATCTGTGTACCTTATATTGCAGCAAAATATATTAGATGTTTTTTTGTTGGTTTCCTGTTGTCCAGAGTATCCTTTGTGCTTTATTGATATATAAACCCCCCCCAAAAAACACAGTCCTTGACCAAAATATTATAATTAAGCTTGAAGTTTTATACTTGATTGTATTATGAACTTCAGATTGAAAAGACAGAAATAAACAACATGGGTATTTTTCCATTTAGGGCTTTTCCTTAAAAGTTTAATACCTTGATTTTTAATTATTCAGAATTCTATGGAACTGAAGAAACTTCTTGCAGTGAAGAACGTGGTTCAGCCTGAATGGAAGTACCATGTGATTTTCAGAAAAAAATAATATTCCATAGAAAATGGGAGATACCAAAACCTAGGTATCCCCACTTCCATATTTGTATACTTCTTAACAGAATATTAAATCTGTCTCAAGGTATACTGAATATGTATAGCTTCAAGAAAAGAAATAGGAGCCGTCCTATCCAGGATATCAGATAAAGTAGTGCCAAGTGTAGGTTCAAGACTTTTAGGTTTAGAATATATACGACTTGCAGGTACAAGTGTCTTGTTCAACAGGCTACTGGATAAAACAATAAAACCTTCTCATGTTGGAAATTAATTTGGAAGGTTTGGGTTGAGTTAGGTTTCTGTTTGTTTGTTTGGGATTTATTTTTTTTCTCCAGTGCTGTAATGATTTATCTATCAAATTCAGTCTGAATGCATAAATTATTTCAGATCTAGCCCAACATTTTAGTTAATGAATGATTTATTGAAAATATCTGCTTATTCCCATCAAATAAAATATTTTCTGAGTTCTAGGCAGAAGGTAGTACTGTAATGTTGAAGCAGAGCACTGTTTCCAGGCAAAACACTAATAGGACCTTCTGCCACTAAGTAACAGTGGGACAACTGTTCTAGATTTGTTTTCAAATAATAATTTATGACAGAAAAAGGTGAAATAATGACTTCATTTGGGAGTTTAAAGAAATTCCTGTGCAAATGCAGTGCAATTCCTGTGCAAATGCAGTGCCAATCCAGATACCTTCCACAGTTTTTGTTTGGTTTGTTTGTTTGTTTTTTTTTTTTCATTTAGATTATAATTGGGCTGTATATTTTTACGTTCAGAAGACTAAAATAATCCACAGCATAAAAAACCAGAACAAAACGAAACAAAACACTAAACAGGTAACTAGCTTCAAAAACTACACCTGTACTTCCAGGAAGTTTTTTATACACTCTGTGAACATCTGTGAGATCGATTGCAACAGGGTTTTTTTGCAGTACACTGTGACTCCAGGAGGCTTGTACCAGGAAGTTTATAAAAAGAATCGAGTTTTTAAATCTCTGGGACATGAGCATTCCCCTTACATATATTACCTGAAATGTACAGTTTTTTAACTACTCTGAGCAACAGAGTAGAAAGAGTCATCTGGACACCAACTCAGGATTTGTATTTAGCCGATTAGATTCTGAATTCAAGGAGCAGGGAGAAAAATCCCGCTGATCTTTAAGTCACCGGGAGCATCATTGTATCTGTCCATTTTTTGTACTGAGGAATGTATATTGCTAAATAGATGCACAGTTGTTTTTAAAAATAATACATGGTCTTAAGGCATGGGGATCAACTGAAACACAAAGAGCGAGTATGGTCAGCATTCAAACACGGTGCTCAGCTTTACAAGAGAAAAGCTGCACACAATTCATCAGCATTCCTTTCTGCTTTCCAAATCTGTTTTATTCCCATTTCAGTCTGTGGCTTATTTAGTTTTTAATTTGTTTTCCACAGACACTGTGTTTAGATGCATATAGATTTCACTGGGGTACCACTGAGATATGATAGTTGTGATGCACAGAAAACAGAATTAAAATGTACTCATTACTCCGGCATTTTTTTCCTGTCATTGCATGATTTGTATTTCCACAAAGTGAGGTCTGAAAGAACTAAAAAAAAAAATAAAATACGTCCACTTATTCAGCATATGCTGGCTGCACTCCTTCCCTTGGTTCTCTTGGAGCTTACAGCTCTGTGAGGATGATGATGATGTTTGCAGGACCAGGTTGTATCAGCAGTGTTGAAGATCAGAAAGGGTTGAGCACGCCCAGCTCATCGCGATGTGGCTGAAGCTGCCAAACTGCTCAAGGGGATCTTTTTCCAGTGGTTTAATTTTCTTTTTATGCGAGGGATGATACTTAAGCCACCAAGCTACTTTGAGGGTATGTTGATTATTTGAAGTTATGAAGATATATAAAGCCCAATACAGTCTAAATGCTTAGCAGTTTATTGTTATTTCTGTATCCTATTTATTTTAAGAAGATAGAGAAAAATGTATGCCATGTAAAATGTAGCCACATTAATGAGCAAATGAGCTTCTTGACCAAGTGAGCAGCAAGCAGATAACACTTCATGCTGAGCTTGGCGCAATGGGAAGATGGTACCTGACACTTTAGTTTAATGCTGCTGTGAAATGTGGATGACTGGTGCATCCCTGCTGAGTCATCACAGGTTTCTTCTGTGCCACTTCAGGGTTTTTTAATGTTTGTTCTTACTCTTGTAGAAACATGATCTGCTGAAATCAAGAATGTGAGGCTGTAGTTTGTCCTTCAGGTTCATCACAGTTTAAGTAAGGAAATAAAACATTAAATTCACTAAGCTGAGAGGTAAACTGAGCAAACTAGAGAAGTCCTTTCTAGTTGAAATGCCCTTTTGATTGTTATGGTAAATGGTGGTGAAGGTAGTTAAGAGAAGGGAGAAAAATCAATGCAGGTTTGCAGATCATCCCAGAATGTATTTTCTGGTTACTCTATGGATAGCTTCTTTATCTAGTAAATACCCTGTGTGTACTTTAAAAGTATTTTACATGAGTTATATCTTGCTTTTTATAGATTAATACATGAATGTATACTGCATTTTTAAAACTGTGCACAAAAATATGCCTTAGTACATCTTTTTGCTAAAGAACTGTTGATTGGGATTGTCTTATTTCATTGCATGGTAGCTTTTATCTACCAATACTATCCCATCTAGACAATGATTTTTCATTTGAGTGTTGGTAAATATATACTCTGCTCACCATTTTTATTCGCAAAGACTACATTTATAATATTCTGTTTGCTTGTAATGCAACATGGCTAAGCTTTAAAAAACTGGCAGTGCCCTGAAAGAGCTCTGATAATTATGCAAAAGCACTGAAATGAAGTATTTTGTGTTATTAATAATTCAACATATACATCCTTCGGGGAGAGAGTAGTTGGTTTTTAACATGGCACTTCTAAATCCTGGCAGACACAGTGGACACACAAATTACACGTGTATTCCACAGCTCTTTATACTATAAACCTGGTTACACTAGCCATGATAGTTTTCATACAGCATGAACCAGGAACAGCTTCTGAAATTCCAGATTACTTCAATATTATTGAGCATTTGCAGTACTTAGCATGCACATCACTTTAGTAGGAAAAGCTTTGGAAAGGAGCATCAGCTAAAACTCAAGGCTCTCTTTCCCTTTGAAAGGATCAAAGATCTGGCTAGGAAAATACCAGCTTGCCCTGCCAGCAAGCATGCTGAGCAAGCTGAGTACGTTTCAAATTTGGAAATGGTATGGGAAGACACCTATAACATTGCATGACTTAGCTGTCTGTTTCTACCTTCAATAATTCAAAGGTATCTGGGGAGCATACCTCAAAGGAGATGCCTGAAACCTGATAAAAAATGTGATGCAGTTGAAGTGCTTAATCATTAGTTCGCGAGGAGAAAATAATATTTAAGGATTGCGGTTGATAACTGTATCACACACACATACAGTGTGGAATCCAGAGAATATGAAGAGCCATTCCACTCATCCATTTCTGGTGCCTTCCCATTAATTTTGTGCTCTCCAGCCCTGGTAGAGTTGCCTGGTGCCACAATGATGTCTTTGTTCATAGTGGTTTTTAGGCAATACTCATGCTGATCACAGATCGCTTGGTTTCCCTGTGTAGAGCATTGTAGCGTAGACCTGGATCGTGGTGAGGGCAATAAGCTGACCTCTGAAGTGGGCTGTAGTAATTGATTTGACTGGGTGGCAGAAAGCTCATCATCTACTGACCTGTTCATGTAAGATCATGCTGACATCTTTTTAATATTGTGTGTCACTCTTCATTCATTCATCAGAAAGAACATTTTACTGGCCTGTGACAGTCATCACACCAGTCAGGGTTTCTTTCATAGACCTTTAAAAGGCATCCCTTTTCCACAAAATTTCTTCACATCACAGATA
Organism: Falco naumanni; assembly: GCF_017639655.2. Classification (NCBI taxonomy): domain Eukaryota; kingdom Metazoa; phylum Chordata; class Aves; order Falconiformes; family Falconidae; genus Falco; species Falco naumanni. The sequence continues at coordinate 7,020,042 of NC_054055.1, read as the reverse complement.
AACTTGTTATCGTGGCTTTGAGCTTTGGCAGGGGATGTGACCCTGACAGTCTCTGCTTTGTTTCAACATTTCTCATCATTGATATGTTTTGCTTTATTAGCAGTGAGGGTGACTATTTCTTCTCAGCTTTGCTCTTCCTTTTTCAAGGAGTTCTGTAAAGTAAAATAGAGTTGTCAAAGAAATGGTATATAAAATACTACAATTAAACATTTTATATTATAAGTGTCAGAATAAAAAAGTATTGAAATTATGGAGTTAAACTATTTTATTGTGTCAGCACAGGCTAAAACCAATGACACTCAAAATTTAAAAAAGGCATGGAAAAGAAATACTGAAATATTTTTTTTTTGCTTGGGCAAAGCTGTGCAGTCTTTTGAACTGAGTACGGTTCTTCTGAAAACTTTACAGCAATTTCTAACTCATTTTTTAAAAATAGTTCTCTGATAAAAAAAAAAACAAACAAAAACCAACAAACAAAAAACCAAAAAAAACCCCAAAACCAAAACACCTGAACACCCAGCTCTCTGAAAGATGCAGATTGTCCTTATTGAAAAAAAACAAACAACCCAACAACTTATTTCCATGCACCTAGGCCAAACTTTTCTATCCTTTCTCTTATAAAGTAATAGTTTGCTCTGCTGAAACCTCTAATGGAAAAAAAAAAGAAATAAAGAAATAAAGAAAAAAAGCAGCACTTGCAGAGTAAGTTACTACTCTGTGTGGAAAAGCATGACACAGCATGGTCCTGTGGGAGTAGTAAATGCAGTGAAGAATAGGAAATTAAAAGCTTCACATTTGCTTCATAAAAATACTGGCCAACATGCTGTTAAGATGACAGATACCAATGGAGCAGATTTAATGATATGACATTCTGTTTTAAGAGGTAAATAAGAAAAACCAATAGAGAAGAACAATACACCAATTACTTGTAGCCAAGTTAAAAATGAACTGCTTTCATGTGTTTCCATTGCCATGAATTTCAAGCTGAATTATTTTATTCTAAAATGCTTTGCCTTGAGAAAAGTGCCATAGTGACTGTATAATTTTTATTAAATGCATGTAAAGCATTAATATGCTGAGTCACACCATTGGGCCTGGCCACACAAACCCTTTATGCAACTGATGGATTGTCAGAATTCTGCTTTACAAACACAGGTCTAAGACCTAGTAAAAATAGAAGTGAGGTGTAGAAATATGAGGACTAATTTCCACCAAAGGTTTTGTCTAGTAGAAGGGATATTTTATGTAGAGATGCCTCTACTAAGAGCTTTCACCCAGTTCAGCATCCTCACAGTGGCAGGGCAGAGGCATCTGACAGCACAGCAGAGTGCTAATGCATGTGATGCTTTTTGATGTATACTGTTGGATAGATGAACTGGTTAGAATGCAATCAGAGGAGAGCCATTCCTGAAGCATTTTCTCACATTTCAATTCATAGGTTCGATTCATAGTTTGAAAAAAATACAATTGGCCACCTTCACTCCCGTCTTCTGTTGGCTGTGATCTGCAATAATCTAGTAAAATAACAGAGTAGTATTACTCTGGATTTTGGGGGTGGGGTAGGGGATGGTGGTGGTGGTGGTGAGGGAGGTAGGAGTTGTGCGTTTGAGGAGAAGCTCTGCAGAGCAGCATCACAGGAATGTCTCCCACTGCACAGAGAAGCACATTGCAGAGACCTGAGCTGGTCCATCCAAGCCCTATAGCTCAGAGGGCAGCTTAATTCCAGAAGTGATATAGCCACTTTCAGGAGTTTACTAGCAGGATTTAGTCACGTGCAGATTTATTTATTTTTTTTTTTAAATAGAATAGAATAGAACAGACTGTTTCAGTTGGAAGGGATCTACAACAATCATCTAGTCCAAGTGCTTGACCAATTCAGGGCTGGCCCAGGTAAAACACGTTGTTAAGAGCATTGTCCAAATACCTCTTAAACCCTGATAGGCTTGGAGCATTGACCACCTCTCTAGGAAGCCTGTTTCAGTGTCTGACCACCCTCTTGGTAAAGAAATGGTTCCAAATATCCAGTATAAACCTCCCCTGCTGCAGCCTTGAGCCATTCCCACATGTCCCATCACTGGATACCAGGGGGAAGAGCTCAGCACCTCCCTCTCCTCTTCCCCGCCTCTCGGAGCTGCGGAGAACAATAAGGTTGCCCCTCAACCTCCTTTTCTCCAAACTAAACAAACCCAAAATCCTTAGCCACTCCTCACAGGACATTCCTTCCAGCCCTTTCACCAGCTTTGTTGCCCTTCTCTGGACACATCCAGGGACTTTCACATTCTTATACTGTGGGGCCCAGAACTGCACACAGTGCTCAAGGTGAGGCCACACCAACCGGCTGGTGATGCTGTGATGGATGCATCCAGGATGTGGGTTGTCCTCTTGGCTGCCAGGGCACGCTACTGGTTTCTACTCAGCTTGCTGCCTACCAGCACCCCCAGATCCCTTTCTGCAGGGCTGCTCTCCAGCCGCTCCTCTCCCAGTTTGTACTTGTGTCTGGCATTCCTCTGTCCTAGCTGCAGAATCTGGCATTTTGACTTGTTAAATATCAACCCATTAATCATTGCTCATTGTTCCAGTCTATCTAGATCCCTCTCCAAGGCCTCTTTTCCCTCAAGAAGGTTAACAGCACCTCCCAATTTGGTATCGGCAGCAAACCTGCTAATGGTGTATTCAGTTCTTGCATCCAGACTGTTGATAAATATATTGAACAGGACTGGCCCTAGAACTGAACCCTGAGGAACACCGCTGGTGACTGTTTTCCAGCCAGATGTAGCCTCATTCACTAGAAACCTTCGAGCTCTGTCCTGCAACCAATTCTTCACCCAGCATACTGTGAACCTGCTCATCCCACAGTTGGACAGCTTGTTCAGATGGATGCCATGAGAGAAAGTACCAAAAGCCTGACTAAATTCCTGAAAAAACACATCCACTTCATCCTTCATCCTTCCCTTTGTCCACTAGGTGGGTCACCCTATTTCAGGAGGATATTAAATTAGTTAAACAGGACTTTCCTTTCCTGAACCCATGTTGACTGTGCCTGATGATTGCATTATTCTTTAAATGCCTTTCAATAGTACCCAGTATAATCTTCAGAATTTTTTCAGAAACTGAGGTTAGGCTAACAGGTCTGTACTTCTCTGTGTGTTCCCTCATGCTCTTCTTGTGAGGTGGAACACTGGGTAGCTTCCAGTCAGCAGGGACCTCCCCAGACTCCCAAGACCTTCAGTAGATGATCAAAAGGAGTCCTGCCATAACATCCCCTATCTCTTTCAGCACTCTGGGATGAATCCCATCAGGCCCCATGGACTTTCAGCTGATACAGCTGGTCCCTCACAATTTCAGTGTCCACAAATAGAAAATCACTGTTCCCATACTTGTAATCCTTCAACTCAGACCTTGGGCTGCCCCCATCAGTGTTGTTAAAGACTGAGGCAAAAAAAAGCATTGAATGCCTCTGCTTTTTCTTCAGCTCTTTCAGTCAAATGAGCACTTCAACGAGTATTTGTCCAACATTTTCTTTAGATCTCTTGGTATTAATACTCTAAAAAGTCCTTTTTGTTATCTGAAAAAATACTGGCCAGTTTCAGCTTTAATTGAGCTTTGACCTTTTGTGTCTTCTCCTTGCATATATGAACCACAGCTCTATAATCTTTCTGTGAAGATTGACATTGCTTCCAAATATCATACAATTTATTTTTCCTCTTGAGCTCCATGAGGAGTTCCCTCTCCTGCCAAGCTGGTCTTCTGACCCAGTTGCTTGACTTACAACACAGTAGAATTGCCTGCTCCTGTGCTTCTGAAAGGTGGTTCTTAAAGGCAGACCAGCACTTGTGGACTTCTAAGCCCTCGAAAGAAGATTCCCTGCGTACTCTGCTAAATAGGTCTCTGAACAGCTCAAAGTTTGCTTTCCTGAAGTTCAGGGTAGCAATGATGTGCTTTCCTCTCATTACACTGAAAATTTTAAACCCAACCATTTCATGATCGCTGTGGCCAAGACAACCACCTACCATCTCACCCCCCACGAGTCGTCTACGCACAAACAGCAAGTCTAGGAGGGCATCTTTCCTAGTTGACTCACTGTGACAAAAAGTTATCTGCTATAAACTTAATGAATTTCCAAGACCTGCTCATCACAGAAGTATGATATGCCCAGGTGACATCTGAGAAATTGAAATCTCCCATAAGGACCAGGGCTACCAGTCCAGAAATTTATCTTAATTGCCTATAGAAGAACTCATCAGGGTTTACGTCCTGGCTGGGTGATTGGTGGTAGACATCCACTACAACACCTCCTTTGTTTTCCATCTCCCTAATCCTCACTCAGAGGCTCTCAACCACACCATAACTAGTGTAAGGGCTGTACAATCAAACCTCTCCCTTATGTATAACACGACACCTCCACCTTGCCTGCCCTGCCTATCTGTTCTGAGCAGCCTGCAGCCCTCAATCCCAGCACTCCAATCACAGGAATCATTCCACCAAGTTTCACTAATATCAATGATACCATGGCTCTGGGAGCTGACCAATGCTTCCATTTCAACCTGTTTTTTTTCTCATACTACATGGGTTGGTGTAAAAACATTTCAGATATGGTCCTGAGCTCTCCATGCTCTCAAGAGCAGTGTAAATGTTCTCACTAGCATTGCTATCCTCAGACGATGACTCGCCAGCCCTTGGCTTACCTACTGCAGTCCTGTTGGTATCCCTGTCCCAGATCGATTCTAGTTTACAGTTGTCTCATTCAGCCCCACCAGCTTACACCCAAAGACCCATTTTCCCCATTGGGACAGGTGGATTCCATCAGGCCCCAGCATACCTTTTGTCTTGAAGGCTCTTGCATGGTTTAAAAACCTGTTTGTCCATAGAGCTTCAAGGCTTGCTTTGGATTGCCTTGAAACACCTCAGATACCCTCACTACATGCTGTCCAATATCTTCAATCCTAGAGTTGTCATACACTAGGCATCAAGGTAAATACTTCAGGTGGTTAAATTTTCCAGGGACCTCATATACCTGAGGCAGCCTTTGTTTCTAGGTATTATGCAAGGACTCATTGAAAAAACCTCTGCATTTACAAACCCACTTTTCATTATCCTCCTCTGTCACCCTGCCTAGTTCTCTTTCCATTGACTCTATGTATGTCTTGTTTCGATTCTGATTTTTATAATCTCTGCATCTCCAGAGATGAGTGCCTCTGAAGCTGGCTGAGGTCTAAAACATCATTGTTTCCAGTCCACAAAGAGGTTTCCTCTAATTTTTCCAGATGATGAATCACCCATTCAACCCAATAGACCTTAAATACATTGTTCTCGATATCTCCAAAACTGTATCAAACCTTACAAAACAGGATTTCAAATATCACTATGATTAACAGATTAAAATGACTGGTTTTGAAAATCCTTTGCAGTGTTGTTGAGGAAAGGATCTTATCTTTCAGTATATTCTCAAATGTTAACAATTTTAGTAGTTCCCAGCATGACCTGCTAGCTTGATTTAAATTTTCTGTTAATCTGCATCACCTACTTTTCCATAAAACAACACAGAATCCCTTCAAACAAAGCAAAAACATGAATAGATAACTTAATATGAGCTAGATGGGGTGTTCTCTCAGAAATATTTTTTAGTACCTCCTGAGGTCTTCAGATGAGATATTATTGGTAAAGTACTTGCAAAATCAATACAAGACCAAACGATTTGAAAGGCAAAAAGTGAATTGGGATGTGTTAATAGCAAATATACTAGAGAAGCCACGATGTAGTGTAGTAAACATTAGAAGCATTAAACACTGAGATAATGACTTCTCTCAGGATGAAGCGTGAATAAAATTCCTTTAACCCTTAAATCCAAAGACACTTAAATGTCAAATAACTATGCAATATACAAAGCAGGGGAAAATCCAATGTTATAGGAACTGTTGAAGATAAGCATATGAGCCTAATGTCTTTGTTATTAAAGAAGGTTTTCCAAAATGGGTGTCATATAACTTTTTTTTAGAGTTAACCCTTGAGAGTTAATGAAAGTTAACAAACTGCCACAGCTCTTAAGCTAATTCACATTCTGCAATCAGCACAAGCTCTTTTCTTGACAGCCTTAACCAAGGAATTAGGTTAAATGCTAATTCTGTGATTTTCATATTTTAGCAACTTGGCTCTCTTATCTGTTTCCATTATCCTGACTTTCTCATGAAAATGGACAGAAAATGACAAATCAGAGCTAGAGTTTCTTTAATGTGCTGGCTGCCTTCTAGGATGCTTGAATATGTTTCTTCTGCTATTAAAAAAAATTGTCTAAAGAACTGATGAACAAAATAGCTTTGGGTCTGTAAGGACACCAGCAAATTTTCGTGCTATTTTGCCAGTCCAGTTTGCTTTTATCGGACAGCAGAAGTTGCTACTACCATGCCGTCTTTCATCAGTCCCATTGAAGCACTGATTGGTTTACTATCTCACTTCTTTAAACATCTTTTTTTTTCCCCAAAATTTCATCCCAAAGTGCAGCAATGCCTAAGGCTCCTATTAACACCCCTTAAGCATTACTCAGCTTTCATGAGGTCAGGCACAACCCCTCACCCTATTTGTATTTATGTTTCATGAAAGGCCCTACTGATCCTCAGCTCTTTCAAGCTGCATGGTATAGAAATTAGGTTTTATGGTTTTTATTATATTTTTCCCCACAATCTTATCTTTGTTTTTCTGCTTTTTTTTTTTCTTCTTCTTTTCCTTCTGCCCATCGGAACATGAACTTCAAGGGGAGGCTTCATTCCTCATGGCCATGAAGAATGGTCTGGCTGCAACTTTTAGAGAAGCACTGCATAAATTGAAATCTTAATTATCTTTATAAAAATGTAATAAATAGTTTGTTACAGAAAAGTAATTTAATGGAGAACAGTGTCCTTTCATTGTCCATGTGTATCTGAAAATACAAACCTATCTCAACAAATTTTTTGGAAAGAGGTAGAGAAGCAGATTGGTGTTGTAGGGTGGTTACAGATAAGGTATTTTAGTCTATTAAGGTCTATAAAATGCACTTCAAAAGCAAAAAGAGAGATGGAGCCCTCTTCGGTTACAAGTTGTATCTGATCTCCCTTCATGCTCCTCGTCCAGCTACTCTGCTTCTTCTCTCCTTCATTTTGGGCTCCTACCAAGCCAAATCATTATGCCAACTTTTAATGTGCAAAAGGGGAACTTCTACACCCACCAGAGTCCTTATCCAGTATAAACAAGTGTTTCACATGTGTTATATTCTAATGTGTTAATTCCCATCACTATAATAAGAGTATTTTCCTATGAGAAATCACTACACCAAGAAGCTAATGGTGTATGACTGGTTTCTAACACTATTTTTCTCTGCGAAGTTCAATAAAAATAAGAGTTTCAGAACATTAACAACAGGGCTCCTTATTCCAGAGATAGTATTGTAATCACTACTAATATTAATAAATCGCTTCATTTTTAAGAATAAAGTGGCCTGTCCACTTTCACCGTGCATGGAACCAGCCTGAAACACAAAGAAATAACAGAAAAAGCAAGCTTTTCATTATTACACATTTTTTTCATTTTAACCTTCACCAAACCTGACAGTATCTCTGTGAGTTTCATATTTAGACCGCTGCAAGCTGTTCAGAATTGCAAATGTCTACACTGAGCTTTCCAAAGCAATAACATACTAATCCAGTGATTAGTCCTGCTGTTATCGCAGTGTAGGTTGAAAGTAAAAAAAAAAAAAAAAAAAAAAAAAAAAAAAAAAAGAAGAAGAAAAAATTATGCCCAACCCCCCAAGCTTCCTCCTTTCCTCCTTTTCACAACGGTTTAGCTATCCTGCAAACCAGCTGCTTTCTGTAAAGGAACAGTATTTGTACTAGAGGTTATGGATGCTCTTCTTGCTCGCCTAATGGCATCAGTGCCTTGGTAGGCAATGCAAGGTAACAGCCAAACCTGTCTCCACAGTCAAAGGAGCTATGGTGTTCACCACTTCACCACTGACCAGTCTGTTCGAGCCCTGGATCCCAGAGCAGGGTCTGATTACTGGGGAATACATACCACAGGTATATGTATATGGCCAGATGTAAGCCAGGTGTGAGCTGGGAGCTGCATATGGACGTTAGTACATCCATGTGCCTTTTGCTTTTAAGGGCACCAGAGGCACAGAATCCTGCTTCAATAATGTGTGACTTCCAGACCAGGCTGGCTTGCATCCTTCAGAGCCAGGTAACAAGCCTGCAGTTCTCTGCTGCTGTTCAAGAAGACAAGCCAAAACATGCCAAACTGTGATGATCACAAGGGGCTGGACTGGAATTTCTAGAATGGATCTTTTTTGTAAAAAAAAATAATAAAATAAACCCATTTCAAGTTCTTTCTCACCCTGTATACATTTGTGCCCGCTGTTAATGAAATGTCAAGGATGACTGTAGGGTAATGTGTACAGCATTTTCAGAAATACAGATCTATGGCATAACATACTAATGGGAAAGCCTTGATTGTGTGTTTCAGGGTTAATTATCCTAAGGGCTGAGAATAAAGATAGCACCCTCCAATCAATCACAGCTTTCCTGGATATGAACAAAACCAGGAAACATATCTGTAATGAAAGAGCATGAGATTGGAGTAATTTTAATGGAAACAGTATATACTTTTTCTCTTCTTAAAAAGAGGCAAAGGCATAATAAATTTTTTAAAATCTTATGCAAATGCAAAAGCCAGTGTCTTCAGTAGGGTGAAAAATAACCAAATATATTTTCTTTTTATTAAGTGTTCTGCAAGTTACTGTGGTTTTGCATTTTAAAATAAGTGTCTGAGGGTTTGTGCAATTAGGTTGGGAAAACAGAATGAAATAACATTGTCCTTTTTTATTGGAATTATTATGCCAAAGTGCTGCACTATGTATGCTTGTCTACAGGCAATGACAGTGAACTTGCGCTACTTATTCCTGCCCAGAGGTGTGTGGGTATTTGGAATCTGAGAAGGCAATAGACAAGGATTTATAGAGTGATAATAAATAATGATGGAAAATACATCTATATGGTAAAACAGAGCAAGACAGACATCCAGTAAAGGTTTTCCATCTGATATGCCACAGAGCAAGCTGCCTCCTGCGTGTACTGATTTGAGCCTTTTGCATCTGAACTGAGTGTTGTTTTTACAAGGGCCCTGAGAGTATTCATGGACCTTCATTGACCTGACCAGGTTCACCTGTGGCTCCCCCCCAGGCACCCTCTGCCTGTTGCTCAGAAGTACCATTTAAGCTTGGTCCTGGCACTGAGGTATGCTATAGATATACCAGTCTTCAGACCTGGCCTTTATGAGTCCTGACTTGTTGATTTGACTGCAGGTATGAACTTGTCACCTCCCCTTTGTGTGATGATGGTTGGGCTGTTGGTGGAACCTGCCTCTTGGCAGGTCTGCAGAGCCAGGCTTGGATGCTCTTGGTCAGTATGCTGGGAAGGCATCCTTGGCGGTTAAGTTGTCACCCGTGCCTGGGTTGTGGTCACCAGCTTCTCACACCTTGCCATGGCCTTCTTTATGGAGGAGCCCCAGTCTTGAAGCTTTGTGACTATATCGACAGCTTTCCCATTTAAATTAGAATTAGTGCATGTTTAAATATAACAGCTGAAGGAAAAGAGGAACAAGAAGCCTGACTCCTGGGTAGAAAGTCTTGCTGGAACAATATAAGATTGTGTTCTGGAGTTTGTGATTGACATCTCAGAATTTTTCCACAATAAGTCTGAAAAATTTTATAGACTTCTGTCATTGGTACTTGGGGAAAAAATCTGTTTCAGTGCTTTTTGAAATACACGTAAACTTTCCTGGTTATAACTTTACAATCTTTCAGAAGCTTGCTGAACTCTTAACAGACTTGGTATCTTGTATTTATGTCATATTACTTCTGCATGAGCAATGGCTTTATGATTCACAATTATTTATTAGGAAATAATCAGAGAATCAATATGTAGGGCTTGCTTCTCAGTCCTAAACCGCTAAGATAGGTCGCAGTGAGCACAAAGAAACAGAGTTGATATTAAACACTTAAATGTGCCTGAAAATAGACCTAGAAAACCCCTCTTCCCATATATACAAGATTTTCAGGAAGATATAATAAAGTATAAACCTGTTTTCAATATTTATTAGCTTGGCATACAGAGTTCTTTTGTGGCTTTGAGAATGCTTTGGCACATCAAAAATCAAGCTGTTATTCCTTCATGATATGCCATTTTATGATTTTCAAGTATTTGCTGTTGGCTCTGTGTGTGTGTGTGCATGCGCTATGTGGTGAGTTTCATCTCCTGCCAGATATTCCTGATTGCTGGTGAAGTTTGACAAAGGGAGATGTGATGAGAGCTTATCCTCTTTCCATAAGGCAAAGTCTTATGAGGATGCTCCGTGAATATTTCCTACTTCTGTCCAGTAATTTTAGAAACTGGCAGTCAGCTCCAGCTAAACTTGATGGTTTCTGCAGGGGAGGAAGGATGTTGCAGGGGATATTAGATGCAACAGAGGGATCAGATTTTGTTTGCTCGCTGGACACCACATGGACTATTTGCATTGTCTGGTAATTAAAGGGGCTTAATCTGGCCTGGTGCTGTACTGTGGCTGACATGGATGTAGACATATCATAACAGAGAGCCTCTGACCAAAAGAACTTTAAGTTTAGGGTGACAGTTTCACCATATGACACATGTAAAGCACCTATGGTATGCACAATGGTGTACCTGGCTCACGGCTCTCCCAGAGATGGTACGAGACATTATAAAGGGAAAATATACCAGCATGGCCACTGCCTTCCTCCAATCCCCAGCATCACAGCTGAGGGATTATGGGTGTGCATCCCTAATTCCTTGTTGTCCATGAAGGTGTCTAATTGTTTTTTGAACCTAATTGTATTGACTGCCTCCAAGAAGTTTGTTTCCCTTTTTTTTTTTTCTTTTTTTTTTTTTTTCATACCATAAAGTACAACATCACCTCATATCAAACTACACATACCAGGAAGCACAGAATCATAGAATGGTTTGGGTTGGAAGGGACCTTTATAGGTCATGTAGCTCATCTTTCACTACTTTCACTAGATCAGGTTGCTCAAAGTCCCTTTGAATACTTCCAGAGAAAGGGCATCTACAACTTCGCTGGGCAACCTGTTCCACTGTCTCATCAACCTCATGATAAAAAATTTCTTCCTTGTGTCTAATCTAAACCTTCTCTCATTCAGTTTAAAACCATTGCTCCTTGTTCTGTCATTACAGGCCTTGGTAAAAAGTCTCTATTTCTCACAAGCCCTTTAAGCATTGGCAGCATCTCTAAGGTCTTCTCGGAACCTTCTTTTCTCCAGGCTGAACAATCCCAACTCCCTCAGCCTGTCTCCATAGCAGAGGTGCTCCAGCCCTCTCCTATGAAGATGGTGAAAGAGAAGAGACAAAGGTGACACAACTGGGACTTGTGGCAGGGTCAGTTAAGTGGCTTATCCAAAATTAAACCTTAAGAAATGAGAATCCAAGTGCCCTCATTTCCCACTTTGAGAAATAAAAAACAATGTCGCTTTGGCTGTCTGATTTTCTTTTGCATCTCATTATCCTGTTTTCTTCCATTGGATCATTCTGAGAGATGAACTTACTTTTTGTTTCCTCTTTATTAGCCAACTGGGATATTTTTGTGGGGTTTTTTTTGTTGTTGTTTTGTTTTCTAATTTGTCCTTAAATCTGTTATTCTCTTGGCCAGGAGATATTTAACAGCATATAGACCGGTTCTGTGGTACTTGCACAGAAGGAAGATTCTCTCAAATTATATCTCATAAAACACTTTCCATGTGAACACAGGAATCTAGTATAAATGAACACTTTATTGTATCATTGCTCAAAACGAAAGACTGTTGGAATGCTTTGACTGGAGCTGAATAAAGTATTTAAGACTCCCCCTCTCCCCACAAATTAACTCTCATAATTTTGTTTAAAGAAAATTATTTCAGAAATGAAAGGAAACCTCTAATTTTTTTTTTTTTTTTTTTATAGTTCAAATGTAGAACCTACTCAAATGTAAATTACCCCTTTTCTGAACACAAAAAAATCCACCTTAATTTTATTGTTGTAATTAATTCTTTCCCATACTCTGGAAGCAACTATAACTATTTAATCGAAAGAGTGACATTTCCTGACATTGATTTGCTTTTTTACTTCCAACATTCCAAGCAAGAAATTGGCATTTTGACATACTGATCAATAAGATGCTGTGTGACAATTCAAGATATCCAGGAGGGAAAATTTCTGTAAGTCTGACGGTTGTTTGATCCTGTGTTTCCTCTTTTCTAAAGTAAGAATACCTGGGTTTAATCAAGACTTGCAGATTGAGTAACAAACTGTCTTACCCAGTCTTGCAGCAGCAGAATCAAATGTTGCAGTTCATGACAAGGAAGCAGCACCAGGTTTTTTGAAATGGGGTGCTTCCCATCTGCTGAATCTAGATCTTCTGGCATCAAAGTGTGAGGATGAACTGGGAGTCCTGAAGTTCTCCAACAGCTTCTCCTGTGGGAGTGACTGGTGTGTAGGACACTAGGACAGACCACTGAATTCACCTACCATGCTCTCTAAATGTAGCCTAAGTATCCTTATCTTCAGTCTTTACATCCATGGGTTATGAGCTTGTAACCGAGGTAGTGCTTTCCCACAGTACATATGTAGTAAGTGCCATAATCTCCACCTAAAGGGTTTGGTTTTCTTTTTCTTTTTTTTTTTTTTTCTTTTTTCTTTTTTTTTTTTTTTATTATAAAAGAATAATGTCATACGTTGGAAACACATGGAATATTTACATATATTTTTTTATTATTATTTTACTGCAAAATGGTAATGGGTTTGATCTATTCTGTGTACTAACTGGGTATTCATAAGCCTCACTTCTAAGTAAAACACAAATGTATCAAGGAATTTATAGGCTGAATCTAAGCAATCTTCCTTCAAAAAGTGATCCAGTTCCCCAGGTTGGTACTTCTCAATGATACCAGGTAGCAGAATCTGCAGTGTGGTCTGGCCACAAGACTCTTTGTGGGGGGAAACTGGTAAAAACTTGTTTTGTTTTGTTGGTTGTTTTTTTGTTTGTTTGTTTTTTGTTTTTTTTTTAACAGTTCCAGCAAAAGTCTCTGTGCCTTCTCTGAATGTAGCAGAGTCTTTTGGTTGAATCCTTTGAGCAGAGGTTGTACCAACTTAAGCCATTACAACTAATGCTGACATTTTGTTATTTTCAATGGAGTCTTATTCCCAAGAGTATGCTAATTCATCTGAGGATGCTAGGTGGGATGGATTGGTGTGTAGATGGCTGAACATTAAAAGACTAGACAATGAAAAGCAAAAAAGCCCTCTGAAAGGGTGATTACATTTCTTTTCCCTAGTATTGCTTCCTGCCAGAGAGAAAACAAAATCCCAACCTCCTTTATCTCCAGCTGTTTGTGCTTTATCCAAAACTGACGGAGAAACAACAAATGAAAGGATCCCCTTTACCTCAATACGTCTCGTGTCCTTGGTAATTGCTAGTGCAGTTGTAAATCAGAGTACAATTTTTCACAATATGTGATGAATGGCAAATCACTTGAGCCAAGCGAATTATCAATTTTCATTTTACCGGTAATTTGCTTTGTTAGGAGTTTACATTAAGTGCTTCAAGGAATGTCAATTTGCGTAAGGGTCTCTTTTCTGACTTTAATTTCCTTGGCATTGAATAATTTACTTTCTCACGCTTGTCTGTGTACTACTTCAACAAGTTTAAAAGCTGCAGCTTTTAGTCCTTATTGTTCACATTAAGACAATTTAATTAGCTGACCTTTCTACTTCCGTTTAAGACATTAAGTGTTGTAATGATTCAGTTTTTTCATTTTCACCACCACATATTGATTCCAATTAATGCTTCTTTCTGACTACCTTTGATTTCTGTCAAATTTACCTCTATCTTTTAAGTTGTTTTGTTTACACATTTATCTGCAAAGGACCTTTTTTTTATTATTATTATTGCTTCTTCCTCTGAGCCAACTTGAGTAATTTGTTAGTAGAAAACTGTCTTCCTGACTTCAATGTGTTGGAACTGCACTTTAGGAAAAAAACAGGTGAACTGAATATTTCTGGGAAATCTCAGATCCATTAATTGATTTTTGGCCACGTGCGTCTTTCCAAGGTTTTGGGTTTGTTGGGTTTTTCTTGTTTTTTTGGTTTTTTTTTTCCCAAGCTTTACTGGTTTCTTGATCTCCATTCTGCTTCTGTTTATTTTTTGTTTGTTTGTTTGTTTATAATAGGAACTGCAGGCTTCATCAAACTGGGGGCCTCACTGTGTGAAGTTTTGAAAATGCAGTGCAGACTTGGACCAATGCCTATGATGTAGCACACATCTATGATGTGATGGACATATTGACATGTTGATCATCATTAAGGTGGATTGTTGCTCTCTGAGACACTCACGTGACTGCCACTACTGCTTTGAGTACTCAATAATATCATCTGTAACTTATCTTCAGTTATGTGAATACTGAGGAATTCCAGTTACAAGTCTTCTATATTTAATTGCCTAAAATACTTTATTCTGGACAAGCCAGCATAAAATCAGGTGAACTGAACTTCAGCCAAAACTTCAAAATACTGAAATCACCTGTAGAATTTCATGTGTGCTACTCAAATACCTTCTTAAAATGTTGTTGGCTAGAATTCAGTAGATAGAATGCTTTTTTTTCAAAATGACATTTTTAAATTTTACAATAAGCAAAAGGTCTCACCAGGGACAATTGGTGTTTTATGAGTGCCAGTGGAAGAGTCTGCTTTGCATCTGAGATGCTCTTCTCCAATGAGCAAACTGCAAGGAATTTGGTTTAAAAACAACTAAGCAACAGTTGGTGAAATGCTGAACACAAAAACCTCTACAAGGGTAGCTAACTATTAAAGGTGGTGGAAATCTAGTGTTTTCTGGACCTTAGAAGGATGGATGTTGCATTCTGATTTGTATCTCTGAGATCTAAATAAATTCTCAGTTTTCAGAGAAAAGATGGCCTATTTTACATCTATCGTTTTATCCCAGCAATAAAAATCTTGTCCATTGCACCATAAATGATAAAACTCTTGTGGTGAACATTAAGGAACATGCTAAATCAGGAGGTTTAAATATAAGCTGATGGAAAAGCATGTGTGTTTGGATGAGGAGCATTGATAAGGTGTATTTCATAAAAGACTGCTGCCCCAACATGTTAATTACAGTCAGGTACATAAAGTCCAACAGAAGATGAGCCAAGACTCACCAGCTAGAACAAAAATTTTTAACAGGTGAAGTCTTTGCTTAGCCTTGCTTAATATGACTGGGACAGATTCCCAGGACAGCAGACACCCCATCAGGGCATGTTGTCGTCCAGGGTAAGTGACAGTGGTATGACAGTAACATTTTAAGGACAGAGGTTCCTGCTGTTTCTGACAAGGATGCCCAGCTTCCTGCGGTGATTGCACTTGCTCATGCTTGAGAGAATAAAGTGGAAGCTGAATGCCTTCTGGTTCAAACTTTAATTGCAAGGAGCTGAGAGTAAAATGGTGCTTTTTCATGGGGGTGATCCTGGAACAACTTTCAAGGAGTGCTTACCAGATGCCTCAGGGGGACAGGGAATGAAAGAATAGATTGAAGGAAAATAAATTGCATAAAAAGCTTTAAGATGAGAAAAATTTTCAAGTGCAGAGTGTGGGAGATGTAGAATTATTAGTGTTGTCAATATTTTCTTGGCTTTGCCTATGACATTAGTTGCAATAGAAATAATTAATAGGATTGTGTTCATCTGGAAAATGATGTAGGTGGTGTATCAGAGATGATTCTCCTTGGAAAGACCAGGGAGCAAAGGAACTTATTTGTAGAGTCAGAAATAAATTGTTTTCCCTGTTAATTTGCATGTGAGGTGCATGGTTTTATATTGTACTTTTGTACAGTAGTACAGGAAGAAATTTTGACTGATTTTGTAGTTGTGTATTTTAATGTTGGGTTTGACACTATAACAACTAATATAGAAACATGAATACTCATTGTTATGGAAATTTAGCATGAGTGCACACCTTGGTTATGTCACTGCATTGAAGACACACAAATAAAATGGAAAAATTCTTTAATACTCTTTGATACTTGTATAGAACTCTTGCATGGTGGTGACAATCCTGTCCTGGGAGGGGACAGGACAACAAGCTACCTGTATACAGTATACAGAAAAGATGCATGTTGCATGATATTTTCTTGATATTACAGAAATGGATCCTTGAAAAACAGGAGGCAAAGACTCTTGGCACTTAGATTTGAGAGATATTATTTTTCACCTCCCCTTTGAACAGTTTGTGAGGCAATGGCAGTACTGATGTGACAGCAAAGGTGTTTTTACAGGTATGTGCATCTTCCACATTATGTCTGAGGCAAGGTTGTCTAAGCCCATACCTACCTTAAATTGACAGGTTTAATCATGTTATGGTGTTATGGCTTAACCCCTGCCAGCAACTCAGCTCCACGCAGCCCCTTGTCCACTCCCCCCACAGTGGGATGGGGGAGAGAATCAGAAGGGTGACAGTGAGAAAATTCGTGGGCTGAGATAAGGACAGTGTAAAGGGTGAAGCAAAAGCCGCGCACACAAGCAAAGCAGCCCAAGGGATTCACCCACCGCTTCCCACGGGCAGGCAGGGGCTCAGCCATCCCCAGGGCAGCCCGGCTCCGTCACGCGCAACGGGGGCTTGGGAAGACAAACGCCATAATGTCAAGTGTGTGTGTGTCCCCTACTTCCCCCAGCTTATATATACTCAGCATGACATCCCATGGTATGGAATATCCCTTTGGCTGGCTCAGGCCAGCTGCCCTGGCTGTGTCCCCTCCCAGCTTCTTGTGACCCTCCAGCCCTCTTGCTGGCAGGGTCTGAGAAACTGGAAAGTCCTTGAATTAATATAAACATTTCCCAGCAACAACCAAAAACGTCAGTGTCCTATCAACATTGTTGTCACACCAAATCTAAAACAGAGCACTACACCAGCCATTAAGAAGAAAATTAATTCCAGCTGAAACCAGGACATATATTGATAAGAGGTTTTACTATTCCCCCTCTTCTGAGGTGCCTTTAAGTGTGTGTGGCTTTTTTATACTTGTGGGAGAAGCATTTCTGCCCTACCCATATGAAGCTGAGACACAGAATGCTGACTTGCCCAAGATCAAACCACAAAGGAATATGAAGGGTAGGAAAATAACTCAACCAACCTGACTTTCCAAGCTCTTCTCTAAATACCAAATCTTTCTGTAAATACTGTGAACATTTTTAAGGGCTATTACAAGAAATAATACAGGGTTTACCCTGTGACAACAGCTCCTTTCCATGCTTTCTATTGTTTTACTCTGTCTAGTTTATGTTATTATAGACTTTCTTTAAAAAATATAAATTTAGAAGCTTTGTCACAGGGAGTCAAATGCTTTATTTTGAATACTTTGTCTGAAGTAGTAAGTGTCCCATCCTTGCAGGATTTTTTTTAGGCGTGATTTGTTTGGTTTTAGAGTGTGTTAATTTTTGAACATATCATGTTACTTTTGCATAATTCTATCCAAAAATCTCCAGCCTAGGTTAAGCCAACAGTCAAACCTGACCAAAATACCTGGTCAAACTACTGATAAACAGCAAAGGATGTTTGCCTCTCCTACTTTACCTCTTCTTCAAACAAAAAGCTGCTTTCAAAAGCCATTTCATGGTAAGGATGGGCTTTTGAACAAACAAATCCTGTCCCATATGGTTGTCAGAGAAATTATCTTCAATGCAGAGACAAGAATGAACTCCTCATTAAACAAGACAATCATACAAAACCATCTGAATCTGTTAACCACATCATGGTTGCAAAGGAAAGCAGCTTAACATTTTGTTAGAAAAATGTCTTATTGACCACAGCTACAGCTGCTCTTGATGTTCAGGAAGGCTGAAGTCACTGGAGCTTTCCTCAGTGTTTGAAGCATCCTGACACTTTGATTCTACCAACTCTTCCATGTATTGAAGGAGTGTGCCCTTGCTTACACAAGATGAAGGGGTGTTATAAGAGATCTCTACCTGGCATACCTCCAGCTTGAAAAACCTGCAGCAAATAAAGTTCCAAGTACTTACCAGTGCATTTAATTGTTTTAATGCCCCTGAAATAACTTTTTGGCTCAAGTGCAACCAATTTAGGGTAGTCTGCGACTTAATTTCTGCAGTTCATCATACAAGACATTTCCTGCATTGCCTGGCCATTCTGCAAACAGATCAGAGGACTGAGGTACAATTGAGTAAGGGTTTGAATCTTCTGCCTTATCTGTCAGAGCCTCCATTCCCTTTAGAAGAAGAAAACACCATTTAAGGTAATCTAAATCATCAGTGCTTGGAAAATGATTCCTAAGCAAGGCAAATGGAGAATTGATGGAAACAAAAGGGATAAGAAACTAGAATAAAATAACAGAGATGTTTGTGTGTTCATTACCTAACATAACCTCTTAAAAGATGCAAACTGCTCACACAGTGAGTGCTCCACAGCTCAAATGCAGCAGAATATAATACCACGAATTTTTCACTATGGAGATACAGAACAATTTCAAGTCCTAAAAGAGTGTATCTTTGTCAAATAGAGAATTACCTCCTCACAATTATTGTCTGCTTCTGATGTGAGTTTGCCAGCTCTTTGGTGGGTAACCTGTTCGGGTTGCTATTGTTTTATGGGGCATTTGCAGCTGAAGGTATGTTACTGTAAGGTATGACAGTGTTTAATGCAGTAAGTTATACTCAGGACGTTAATATTTTAATCCTTGGTTTAGAGGCATACTAGTAGTTTTGCTAAAAATCATGAGGATGTGACCATCAGGCCTCTTCTCTGTGAAGTCTTAGGTTAGATTTTCTGAAAGCAGCAGATCATGCACTTAACAGCATCCATCATAACCGCTACCAGATACTATGGTATATGAGATCACTAGATTAAAGAAAATTGAAATACTCTTCCATGCAAGACTGCTAGAACATGACTTCCAGCCAGGGAAATCAGAGACACCCCACTATTGCCTCTCAAGCTGCTGCTTTGAGCAGTTTTCTATTTTCCTATTAATTGTATTGAGAAACAATGGGACTTGTTTAGGAAGGTTCAATTTATCACTGTTATCTTAAAAGTAGATACTGTGGTAAGTGCATATACATCCAATAATTCATGCTGTCACTGGGTATGAATTTCCATTGTGTCCATTTCCACTGACAAAGGGTGGCCAACTTCTCCAAGAAGAGAAAGGGAGAATTACACCACTGCTTAACAAAGGGAGAAGGCTTGAAACCAGTTTATGCTTTTGATTGATATGGGCAGTAAGTTTTTGCTTGTTTTGTTTTGGTTTGGTTTTTTTCCCCAAAAGTCAGCATGCCAATCATAGGAAATGATGAGCAATCTTAAAACTGATTGTAAATTGCATCTGACTGATTGGCAAAGTAATCAGCTGAAGCTGGGCATGCAGAGCACCTTTTCCTGCCCTCAGGTCATGCAGCTGCAGCAAGTTCAACAAGATGGCAGATCTTTCAGCACACAGAAGAGCACAGAATTGACAGTCCAACCCCATGCAAGCACTGAAGTATCATTGAGTATTTTGTTTCCCCTGTTGCTTGGTCTTGGCTAGTATCCATCCACTCACAGCCTCTTCAAATGCCTGCTTGTGCACTTTATATAGCAATTTTATTTTATTGGACGCTCATTACAGTGCCCAGTTTCTGTGTAAAATGGTTATGTTCTTATTAGGAGAGATGTTGGCACTGGAATGACACTTTTTTCCTCAGGAGATTTCCCTGCATTTTCACTTGCCTGTTGAGTGACCATTAATGTGGATGAAAAGCATGGGCTCCTGGGAAATCATTAGAAAAGAGTTCCCTGCCAGAGTAATAATTTTACTGTGCCTGTTTTGATTTCTTGCACATATTTGGTTAAACATGAGCAGACTCAACAAAAGAATCATATTGGTAAGTTAAGTTCTATGTGGGCAGTATAAATGGATAAAATTATGTGGTATCTACCATATATAAAATATAACTTTACAACTCATGCTTTTTTGGGTGGTTTTGTGAAGGCTTTTTTTTGGGGGGGGGGGGGGGGGCTTTCCCTGACAATGTAAATTTTTATAATAGGAACCGAGTTAAAATTAATTTGGGCTTGGTCTGTATAGTTTCTGAAATGTTACTTGTGTCAACTAATGTGCAAATTGTCCCTCCTCCCCAGACTGGAAAATAAGAAAAATGATTAATTGCTTAGAAACAGGTCACTGGAGCCATTTCACAAAACTTAGATATTTAGAATTTTTTCTGTGTGGGTATGCAGGCTTTGTTTGATGTTGCTGCAATTATTTAAGTAGGAAGATGCAGACAATAAGCATGAGGAGACAGAAAATGTTGGCGGTGCTAAAGGTGTCTGCAAATGAGCTATTCAGAGCATGGTGCGGAACTGCACACTCTACCCACTCTACTCTACTCTACTCTACTCTATGCACAAAGTTCCATAGAGCACCTGGCCTGGATGTGCTCCAGGTCCTAGTAAATGCACTTGGAGGGCATATTTTTATAGTTTTCCAGCATAAAGTGCACTCCAAATAGGTAAGTCCTCTGCCACAACTTGCCAGAAATGCTAGGCTTGGCAAAAGCCAAATGTCCATATTGTATGCTTTGGGTCATGGCAGCAGATGAATGGGATTGCTGAGAGAAAGAAGCGCCCATGGATCACTCCTTAGGAGTGTGGGAGGGAAAAAGGACCATCTGAAACACTTCTCCTGACTTCATCTTTAGAGGAAAATAGTTGATTCCTTCAAAAGCTAAGCCTGAGAGCTAACCAATATGCAGATAGTGATGTCCAGTGTCTTAGACTGATGGCTAAGCTTTGCTTTCATTACCACAGAAAGGGCAGATCAAGTAGATCCATGTGGGTGACACCAAAAATGTAACACACATGCTTTAGACATTTCAGGTATTTGACCTTAGATTAGCACTAGTCTGATCTGTGGGCAAAATACAGCCAACAAACATGTAGCCTGAAGCTGTCCAAAATAAAATTGTGTCCCTGAATATCTTCACTCAGAACAGGAGACCTTTCAGTAGACCATCCTCCAGAGTGCTATGATGCCCTTTTATCTGTCCTGTGGAGACGATGGTAGGTGTCATCCCCTTTAGAAGGTGGAATGAAGCTCCATTTCTGCTCTTGGCTTAAGTCATGGCTTATTTCTGTTACAGATGCTAGTTGTCCTGTTCTCCCTGATTCGTAGGCAGTACCATGGCACTGTCACCCAAATTCCCCATTCCTGCCAACCTCCTGGTTTGGCCATTGGACACAAGCAGGTCCAGCAGGGAGGGGTAACTCATAGGTCTGCAGAATATGGACTGGCAGAAACTCTTGATAATCTGTTACCAATTTTCCTGGACTTCTTTATGGCTCATTTTCTTGCAACTTCCTAACAGCACTGCTCTGTCCTAGTCAGAAAAAGTTTATGGATGGAGGAGCTGAGCTCAGGCTAGTGTCCTCAGTGTGGAACTGGGAGGTGCAGAGAGGCAGAGTTGAGGCCCTCTGCTACAAGCTGTTACCACAACTTTGAAATAGCTGAATAAATTTTTGGAAGCCTATACTTAAGCTTTTCACAGATTCTGAAGCTGTGGTCTCTGACACCTACTGGTTAATGATTAGCTACTTTGAGATTGGCAAGTTGGCTGTGGTCAAGACGATTGAGGTCTCCTTAACCAACATCCAAATACTGTCCCTTTGATGGCCAACATCCACTTCCCTCTTATATTAAGCCATCTAGCTTTACTTTGTGTCCATTCCTGGAGTGTATGAGCACTGCCTGGCATGATCTTCAATCCAGTCCAGCTCAGCTGTGACTTGATATCAGTACAAGCCTTGCAGTTTGTTCTGCAGGCCTTGCTGAAACACTTAGGCAGCCTTACCGATATTTAGGGAGGTTTTGCAGGAGAACATGTGATGCCCTGTTGCTCTGATTTCCAGCCTGAAAGTGACTGCTTGTTTCCATGCCAGGACAGAGCCTTTTAGGGCATTTGGGTACCCGTTTGTGTTGTCAACAAGGCTGCCTACCCCAGTGCTGCTGGGTCATGCTACCGTACCTGGTCAGCACAAGAATGCATGCACAGTTTGTCTTTGTTTTTTTGCATCCCATGGGGAAATATATAGTTGGTAAGCTGACTGCAAGTTGGCAGTTAGTCACCACTGCCACAAATGCCCTCGGCACAGAGGATGCTGGCTGTGCACTGTAAAACCTCAGTGAGATTGCAGGAGGGTTTTTCCATCCCAGCTGGAAAAGTAATGACCAGTATTTTCAGCAACTGCATGAACAGCCCTCATCACAGTTCCCAAATGTTGCTAGCTAGTATCTATATCATCTTTGCCTTCAATGCAGAGGGAAACGATCACCAGGCTTCCCACTGAGGAGCAAGAAGATCTTGGTGGGATGGCAGATGGCACAGAAGGGATAAAAAGCAATAAGCTGGCTGTCTACCTCTTTACCTTTCCCTTATCTTCTAGAGTTGTTCAGTCCATAATGCCTTTTGGGCCAGTATGTTTGTGAACGTGTCTTCCCTTGCTCTTTGTGCCCTTTTTGACCTTGTTGAGCACTGCTGGGCTGCCTGCATTTGCTGCTTCAGCACCCCTCAGGATATCTCACAGGCTAAGCAGTTTATTAGAGGGAAATGCAGCTCATGGGCTGCAATGTAGAGTTCTGCTGGTGAGAGGGTGGTGGAGGGGGAGGTTTGCTAGCTCTTCACTTCTTCAGGTGAAGGTGGGATTAGCAGGGGCTACGGATGAGTGGAAGATTGATAAATCCTGTCTTAGCTGCTGCCAGCACTCGCTGTGAGACTGGATAAAGCCTAAAGAGGTGGTGATGGTTAATTAGGTTTTGTAGGGCAAAATCCAACCTCCTCCACTTTGGCTAAGGAAACTTTGTCTTTCCCCTTCTTCAGTCAAACAAGAGCTCTGATTCTACAGTCCCTCACCACCACCACTTTGACTCCAGCTCCAATAAAAAAAAATCTGCCCTGACCTATGCCTAGATTTTAACTGAAACCCAATTCATGTCCTGCTGCTCCACCACCCCAAATTCCCTGCCACAAAGGGTCTTTGTAGCCCAGCTTTTTTATACATGTGTGCATACATTTGTTGTGGGTATGTGTGTTTTGACATGAGCTTTTGTGAAAAGGATGTATTTCTGGGAAAGAATGAACAGCATGAAAATGTGTATAGACAAACAATTCCTTGTATTCATAAGCAAGGATGAAAAGAGCTTGATCAGACTTGATATGTTCACAGATAATCGTGCTTTTTACAACACATTTCACTGTGTCAGTCATGTTGAATGCTTTTCAGGCATGTTAAGAGGCCTTTGCATTATTAAGGTGCTTCTACTATGTGTAGGTCTGGTGAGAGCTTGTTACAGATTATAAGCTTGCTGCTTTTTCCTCAGCACTGCTTAGTTTGTATCTTCAGTTACTTTAATAAGATGGAGGGAAAAAAATTGCAGGCTTTTCATAACTCTTCGATGTTTATGCTGCAGCACATTTTTCCATGGGATATGGGGAAGGCTTTTCACCGTGATCCTTCAAATCCCATCTTTGCTGACCTACCTAGACATGCCACGAAAAAAAAGTACGACTATTATTTTCCTTTGTGGTATTGATCTTTCTGAGATATATGAGCTTTAAGATAGTCTAGGGTAGTACATGTGCATACCTGCAAGAAGCATTTTAAGCCCTGGAGACAGAGCCATGCTTGTGCTCTGAGCACTCTCTAAGGTCATAAACATGATAAAAAAAAGGTAATCAATACAAAATTAACATATTTATAATACACATCTCTGAGAAAAGCGATAATCGTGTATAAAAGAAGGGAACATAAGAAAAACATTGGTAAGGTTTAAGCAAGCATAGTCTTAAATACTTTTTTTGTGTCTTCTTTCCATTTAATAAATAAATGTAATTTTTCTAGTTATTTTCTAGTGGCATCGCTTCTCATAATAGTAAAGCTTTCCATGGTGAGAAGATCCCATGATTTATTGAGCTATTTATTTATAGGGACCTTGCTGGGAGATTTCTAGTCAGTGGCTAAAACTGCTCTGGCAGCTAATTATAAATGCTTTAAAAATCAGTGAAGGAAAATACTACCAGGGCCACATTTATACCTTACAAATTCTAAACCTGGAATGTAACTCGAGATTTTATATCTAATGGTACTTACAATAGCACCTAGACATTCCCACTGAAATCAATGTCTCATTTATAGTTTGTTATAAAATTTTCTAAGGTTATAAGGCTTGAAAAAAACACATGGCTTCCTTTCCTCTCCTTCCCCTCCCTGAAAGCACACTACTGCCTCCCACCCTCATTTGTACTATGTTTATATCTTTTTAGGTGTGTATTTTTTTGATTCGTGATGGATGATAATAAAGAAGTACTTTAGAGCTCTTCTATCAGGACTGTTTACTTGGTAAAAGACAGAATTTATAGCCTAAAAGCAATGGTGTATAATATGTATACCATAAATATTGGATGTATGGCAAGTGAAACATGACAGTATGTGGGACAGATGAGAAATTGAACAAAAAATAGAATGACATGGAAGGATATCTAGAAGGAGAGGCATAAGGAAGGGAAGCATCTTGTTTAGGAACACATAGCAGGTCAAAGGACAGAGTGAATCCAGGTTGTCTGATGCCCAGTCCAGAACACCGGATTACGTTTTCTTCAGTGTAGCTTTGCATCGTTGCAAACTAACCCAATAAATTACTGATCAGATATTCCAATCCTGCATCAAATTCCTATCAAGGAAACCTGTGCATCTGCATGGAGGTCATCTTGTCCAACCCATCCTGTTCCCCCAGCTACAGGCAGGGCCACCTAAAACTGCTTGCCCAAGACCATGTCCAGAAAGCTTTCAAATATCTTCAATGAGTGAGACTCCACAATCTTCCTGGGCAATGTTTCTAGGTGATTAACATGAGCATTGTGCAGTGCAAGCCAAAGGTGTTATATAGAAAACATAATGGATGTTAACAGGCTTGTATTTTGTGTGACCATTTCGGTGAGTTCTCCTTGGACCAGGAAGAATTAAAAATATGACGTGTAATAAAGTCCTAATAAACTCTGCCTCAGCCACTCTGCTATGTCCCTGGAGTTGATAGTAGTCTCCTCACAGAACCCATGCTGACATGCTGAAGTAGAGAGCTAATTCTCTCTACGTTTATGAAAAAGAGGTTCAAATCTTTCCCCATGACAAGGCTGGTTTGAGGAATAGGGCCAAAGAACAGTATTTCAGGTTAATCAAGGACACGAGCACTGTGAAAGCTTGCCAGCTGATTAACTCTACTGTAGTGATGCTCACCAGACTCCTGCAGAGTTAAAGCCAGCATGGTGTACAGTCCTGCCAATTTAGTAAGAGCTTTACTATCCAAAGGTCTTACTAATCCTCAGGGATCTAGATGGCTCTGTTGCTTTTGGCCAAGCAGTGGCAGTGTGACAGTTGTCTAACAAGTGCAAGGCTTGTGAATGGTAATGTTTACCCCTGAAAGATGGGAAATCTTCTGCTCTGCATCTCCTGGTTGCTTTCCGACTCATAAATTTCTGCTGAACAAGAACAGTTGCAGAAACAGAATTATTTGGGGAAAAGCCACACCATGAAGTGAATTTGTATGCAAATACAGCTCCTGGAACTGCTGGACCATGGAAATATCCGCAACAACAGGAAAAATAGCAGTTTATTAAGACTGTGCTCAGCTCACCCACATTAGCTCTCTGTGCAGCGTGTCTGATGTGTACATGTAGTACAGAAGTTGACTTTTTCTGAATGGGACCAGAAGACAAATCAGAAGCTGACTACAGTGGCCTGGAGGTCACATCAGGACAGAGGTGTCATCACACAGCTGAGCAATGTAGAAGTGTCAGCTCATTAAGCTGAAAGAAGAGGACGGTTGAAATTTTTAAGGCTTGGTTTCCATATCACTAGAACATGCACTCCCTGTTAGTTATAGAATTTATGACAGAAAGTGAATATCTGAAGATATGCATGTCTCTGGAGCTGGATGAGCAGTTAAGAGTTTGAGTGTGAGACTTAATTGCAGATTATTAGGTTCTGCGTAATTCTACCAGAACTAGATCATTTTACATCTTGTCCCAGGGCAATATATTTGCAATGAACAGCACCCAAAATTAGAAGCCTATCACATACTGTGGTGAAATATGCTGCGGCATTTCATAGGGATATAGTACAGGTCATAAAGTATCAAATCCATGGTTCATCTCATCTTCTATTGTCTTCAATAGTAGCTGGAGAGAAGTAGCTACAAAAAAACACTTTCTGAAAAAGATAAAAAAGCCTGCTTACTCCCAAAAGACTTGCCATTAATAGCCAACAGACACTGGCTTAAATATGGGGTTTTATGTCCCTACCCAAAACTTGGATCATTAAGTCAGTTGCGTTGTTAGTCATAAACTGTCCAGTCTCCCTTTGTATCATGCAGCTGTGTACTGCACAGACTAATTATTCATTGTCTGGAAATAATCAGCAATTGTCCCTTCCTGTTTGATTGAAGGCCTCCTTTATGCCGGGGGGAATAGCAGTCCCCTTTCCTCCTGCCACACAGCATTTGTTTTTTCACACTTTATTATATCCCCTCTTGCTTGTTTAATTTCTCTGGGAAGTTACGCTATTCTTTGCAATCTCTATTCATGGAGGAGGGCTTGATTTCATCTCCTAATCACTCTCATTCTCATTCTTGTACAAACCCCCACCCCTGCTTCTTTCTGTCCTGCAATTATACTTCCCTCTCTCCTAGTTATTCTGCATACACAGATCATTTTTGACTTCAGATGCTCAGTTGTCAATGCACAGCGGTATCCACTCTATTCACTCAAAACATTTATCCAATATTGCGGCCATCTGGCTTGCTGGCCAGGCCCTGTGTAAGAGGCAAAATGGGTATAAGACGCAGCAAAAATTCTCAAAGACAGAGGAACACCATCACCATCCAACTGCTTTAGCCATGTTCTTGCCATTAAGACTGAAGTGGCTGACCTGAGGATGCTGAGCCATTTCTGATGCAATATTTCAAAGGCAGCTCCCTACGGGATGTTCAGTATTGGTTGTAGAAAGCCTGTGGTAGAACAGGGGTCTTGCAAATAACCCAAAGAAATGTCTGTGGAACAACTAAGGCACCCAAGGCAACCAAAACTGATGGTCACTGGGAATCCCTACACTTGGAGAAGCCAATCCTTTTACCTACCTAAAACCAGCAAAATACATTGCGGCTTTATCCATGTGGGTATGTTGATGGGCCAAAGTTTGGCCGTTGACACAAAACAGTCTGGCACACGGAGCGGAGCAGAGGCATGTTTTGTTATTTCCCAGGGTGCCACACCACTCTGTGGCTCCATACCATTGTCTACTCTTTGCAATTCTAGCTAATAGTCACAGTAAGAAAAATTGTATGTGAAAATTTTTCTCAGTGTAGATAGTGGCTGCATCGAGGATTGTTTCCTGTAATCTCTTACAGAGGTTTGAATAACTGAACATGAATAATACATCATGTGGAAATAGGAACTTATAAAAATTGATACTTTTCCCCCCACTTCTTTTCAGTATAAAAATACTTTTGAAAATCTTTGGTTTTAACACTTCTGTATAATTTTCTAATAGCAATAGAAAAAAGGTAAAAATGTTTTTGTTTTTCTGTTGCTCCCATAATATGTCAAAACAAATGCAAAGTATTTTATTCATGTACCAAAGATTGTGGAAAAATAAGGAGTTTTTTGAGAATGCTTTTCATTCTGTTCTAAAATATTCATTATATATATTTTTTGTTTTAATCGTTCATGGTTAACAAAATTAATGAGAACCATGAGCATGAAATTATTCATTACCCATACATTTTCACAAACTGTGGATTTTGATGGAACTTTTGCAGTAAATTATGTGCCAAATTCCAACAGGCTACAACGTCCTTTTTATTTTGTTGTTTGTAGCCCAACTTAGCTGCTTCTTAGACTAATAATTTTCTGGTAGGATGTGGAATGGACAATAAATTTAAAATTAAATAATTCAAATAGTTTTGATCCTGTTTGGCTATGCAAAAACTTTTCATGATTTATTTCAGGATTGTCTCCCTGTGTTCTGCTGTGTGTGATGTTACAAAACAGCTGATTTTTCCCAGAAAGTAACACATTAATTTGGTATTGTAACTGGAAATGTTTTAAGACTCACTAGTCATCTATCTTTCCATTTTTGAAATGTACCAAGTCCTTCATGTCTAAAACCCCAAAATTTAGTTCCAAAAGACTCAATCCAAGCAAAATTTAAATCTTATTAATGTTCCTATGACCAGACACTTCTGTAGACAGTTCTATTTTCATAACAAATACTTCTGACCTTCAAAAAGCCAAGAAATACCACAACAAGATCCTTGTTTTATATAGATCCTTCGAAACTTCTAAACGTCCAAACAGTTTAAATACTGTTCAGCAGTATACCAAGGATCTTTGAATCTTCCTGATGTAATTTCAAAGAGTGGCTGAATTAAAATCACACCTTATTTCGTATCACTAAATCAATCAATTTTTCCTCAATCATTCTGCACTTTTCCCACAGTATCGTATATGCAAAGGAGCTTGCTGTACCATTTTGTGAAAATATGAATGTAATTTCTTTCTAGATTCTCTTCCCAGAATTTGGCTTTGTGTGATGCTCTCAATATGGTTTAACAGCACTAAGTATCCTAGTGTGAAGCACTTACTCTTTTGTGGTTTCATTTCTTCTAACCACAATAATTTCTACTGCCTTGCACCCATGTTGCCTTCCCTCCTGTCTATCTAATTACACTGTAATTAATATTATCTATTCAATAGAAGTCTGTGCAGGCGTGGGAGTCCTCATAATTTACAGAAATAACACTGGCCCCAACACATTTAACAAAATTATTCCACCACGTTCAGAAAGGTTGATATTCAGCCCATACAGGTAAGAAATTAAGGCAGAACAGTCTGACCACCTGCTTAGCAGAATTCAGTCTGGAGGTTCTTGATGGGCATATCCCTTAGCAAGATATCTAAACTTGATCTCAGAACTCCCAAGTGGCAGAGAAGGCACCACCTCTCAGGTTATTGTATCTTCCTGGTTAATTATTATTAGTTTTACAGTGTAGCTATTTATTCCTCATCTGAATACTTCCAGCTTCAAAATCTGCATGTTGAATCTTGCTATTGGCATTTGGGGATTATTTTTCTTTTCATTTTGCTATATTAAGGATGTTTTACTACAGGAAGTTGTATCCCCAGATAGTTATGCATCTTATTCATTTATATCTGTTTCTGCATAATACTGGGAAATAGATTTTCTACAGTGTAATTCACGTAACCTGCCAGATACTATGTACCACCTTCTATAGGAACCACCTTTCCATCTTTTCCTTAGGTGAATGTTTGAGTCATAAGGGTCTCGCTTGCCTGTATGTTACCCTTGTACTATTTATGATTAATATTGCCCACAGGCAAAAATATTATGCTGGGAAAAACAATAATTAAAAAATCCTGTGAAATACTATGAATCTGGAAGGAGCACAGAGAGCTGCTAAAGCAATTTTTCATTTTCTAAATTGCTTATTAAAAAGATGCTATATGATTATGCTTTTGAACTGAGGCCTACACTCAGAGAAGAGCACCAAACCTCTGTGCTGTATCCTCTACTATAAATTATGAATCATAGAATCATTTCAGTTGGAAAAGATACTTAGGATCATTGAGTTCAACTGTTAACCGAGCACTGCCAAGTTCACCACAAAAGGATGTCCCTCAGTGCCGTATCTATGTGTCTTTTAAACATCTCCAGGAATGATGATTCCACCACCGCCCTGGGCAGCCTTTCCAGTGCTTAACAACCCTTTCAGGGAAGAATTTTTTCCTAATACCCAATCTAAACCTCCCCAGCAAAACTTTTAGCATTTCCTGTTGTCTTACGCCTTGTCACTTGGGAGAAGAGACCGACCCCCACCTCACTACAATCTCCTTAGTAGTACTGCCTCCTGCCAGGCAGTTGTAGGGAGTGAGAAGGTCCCCCCTGAGCCCCCTTTTCTCTGGGTTAAACGCCCCCAGTTCCATCAGCTGCCCCCCCCCAGCTGTGCCGCAGCCCCTTCCCCAGCCCCTGCCCGGCTCTGGACACGCTCCAGCCCCTCCGGGTCTGTCTGGGGGTGAGGGGCCCAACGCTGAGCCCAGGGCTCGAGGGGCGGCCGCACCAGGGCCCAGCACAGGGGGACGGGCACTGCCTGGCCCTGCTGGCCACGCTGCTGCTGACACCGGCCAGGGCGCTGCTGGCCGCCGTGGCCACCTGGGCACACGGGGGGCTCATGCCCAGCCGGCTGCCGACCAGCCCCCCCAGGCCCTTCCCCGCCGGGCAGTTCCCAGCCCCCTGCCCCCAGCCCGCAGCGCTGTGGGGGGCTGGTGTGACCCACGGGCAGGGCCCGGCACTCAGCCCCGTTGGGCCTCATACAACTGGCCTCGGCCCCTCGGCCCGGCCTGCCCAGACCCCCTGCAGAGCCCCCTGCCCCCCAGCAGGTCACACTGCCCCCAGCTCGTGTCCTCTGCAAATGTACTGGTAATGTACTCAATTCCTTCATCCAGATCATAGATAAAGACGTTAAACAGGGCTGGATGCAATGCTGATCCCTGGAGAACACCACATGTCACTGTCCACCAAGTGGATTTAACTCCATTCCCCACTACTTTTTTAGCTCAGCCATCCTGCCAGTTTTTTATGTAGCAAAGAGTGCATCCCTCCAGGACATGAGCAGCCAGTTTCTCCAGGAGAAGCCTGTGGGAAATGTTTTACAAAGTTAGAGCTTCCAGTTTCAATCCATCTTTAACGGGTTTAGTTCAGAGTAAGGATGATCAGGTGACCATACAACGGATTTAGAATATTGTTCTGGCAGGGTAAAGGTACAGGGTTTTAGTTTTGAAGGCCCATATGCAGATGAACCAGGTTCCTGAGCTCCTTGGTAGGTGTTGTCATCTCCACATGATGATTGCTCCTTCCTTGTTATTGGAATGTAAAGTGAAGGACCTCATTGTACTTAAAAATCAGTTGACTTTAAGTTGAAAAAGGTTTGGGATTGTGAGTGACAGCCTCACAGAGGCTTTCAAATCTGGTATAATGGAAGAAATCGCTAATTTTTAAACATTTCCCATTAACTGGTTTAGTTGTGCTGCTTGTTGGGAATCCATTACATTGGCCTCTAACTTCCTCCATGTGCTATACAGCAAATATTGTTGCGAAACTAAGGGCTATGAATTTAATTTCTGAGCCAGAATTTGAAACCTAGTATAATAGTCTTCAGTGCCACCACACAAATCTCATGGACCAAAGCCAATGTAAAGTAGAAATCCAAATTACAAACAGCTAATGACCCCTACTACATTGCCTTCTTTCATAATGCCAACAGATTTCTGCTACAGAATAGCTGCTAGATCTCAAAACACTATTTCCCCCCCCTTTTTTGCCCTGTATGTCTAAACCACTGCTTTTCTACCTGTATCCCCACTGGCAGTCATAACTATAGGACCCACAGTCCATGTTCTGTCCTCTCTTACTGAAGCTTTTGAAATAATGATGGTTTCAGAGGGGGAGAGGGTTGTGTTTTGTATCTGATATTTTACTCAAAGGAAAATACAGCAAAGTCCTGTTCTCATACAAGATTTGCTAATCGTAAGAAACCAGGCTCTGTCACATGTATATATAAATATAATCATATGGTATATAAATAGAAATGTTTTTAAATAGAATAGCTGTCAAATTCTTCAGTCAGGCTTCATCAGCAGCTCTTTAAGGGAAAAGCCTGATTGAAAAGGAAAGTCAGTCAGCAGCAATTTAATATGAGGGCTAATAATCAGCACTTCAGTTTCATTCCTGTTAAGCTAAAGGAAGTCATTTGACACAGATATCACTAGGAAGGGTACAACAAAAATACGGATGTTTTGTAGACCTCACAGAAGCAGAAAAAGAAGATGCATGTGTATTATAATGTTGCACAATATTTCATCCATATTATTAGCAAGGGGGTATTTATACTTCAGAGAAAATGTGTTCTCTTTCAAACCCTCTCCCCCAATAAACTGAAATAAAAGAAATAAGAAAACAATGCCAAACAAAGGAATCTTTTCACAATTTGAAGAAAATATTAAAAAAGATTGTGATGGTGCAGGCATGTTTCAATATGTGCATATCCAATATATTGGTATTAAAAGCTTTGTGCGTTAACACACATACTAGTGAGGATTCATTGACTTGAATAAGGTAATCAGCAGCTCCTAGTAGAAGTTTCAAAGGTTAATCTGCCTTCATTTGTACCTCTTTAGCTGATTTATCATTTGTAGAGTTAAATTAGGAGCAAGATGAAATAGAAGTGCTGCGTTGAGTGATAGTTTCTGAAGCCTTCTGCTTACAGAAGCACTGACTGAGTCCTGCTCAAGAAATAGATTACAAGGGCCTGGGTAACGCCAGGGCCACAAAGGCTGCTGGAGAGGCTTTCAGCATTCATCTTCTATAGATGCTGAGAAACTGCAGATCTTCTGCTACAGTTCAGAACTAAAAGCAGCTCTGCTGTTACGTCCTAGGGTGAGATATTAGTGGGGACTGGCTACTGAATTTCTTAGTGTAAGGACTTTGAGGGATAATTTCCATCACCCAAAGCATTGGTTCTCCCATCCCAAAGTGCTGAAATGTAACAGGAGATTTTCCTCTGTGCACCAGAGGGAAATAAATTGTCACTTATTCTTTGAAAATGACAAGATGTGTGTGTTCCAAAGATTAATCTGGCACTCAAATTTGGAGGAAAAAAAAAACCATGTGAAGGTGTGGAGTTTTAAAGAAAATAAATGAACCTTCTTTACATTTCATAGCAAGTAGGCTACCAATCTTTCATGGGTTTTTCTTTTTCCCTGCATGTGGCAGTATCAGTTGGGAAAAAAGATCATGCTGTGCTTAGATGAAGAGCCTTTCCCATTGACTTTGAAGTAAAGCTATTGGCAGAACTTCCTTGTTCTTAGCATTTTCATATATTTATTGGCATTAAATTTTACTGCATTACAGTAATGAGACCTTCATTTTATACTTTCTTATTAGAAAAAAACATTATCTTTCTTGCAGCATATGGGAGTGAGTATTAAAGCGATGGCAGTAAGAGGCATTTATAGCTAGCAAGCTAGTTATTTATTCTAGTTCATCATGACTGTATCTGACTGCTTCATAGTGGTCTTTTAACAGGCACCAGTAAATTTATGAAGCAAAAATTATAGGCTTGTATTATCAAGATACTGATGTAAATATCTGACATTTTAGAAACAGATACTCTGTAAAGTTACATTTAATGGGAATATCCATAAGAAGGTTTTTCCTTAGTAGTTACCTGTTTCTGCTATTCTAAGTGTAGCAGAACAAACAATTTTAAATAGATCACTACCAAGTGTAAGATTCTTTTAAAATACAATACCAGGCTCATCAAGAAGGCCACCGATTCCTGATGTGCTTGAACATTTCATTTGATATTCATGGAGCATTATATTTATATATGAATTTATATTTCTTTTATATTTATTCATTTAATATCTATAGTGGTATGTTATATATAATTATATTTTTATATATTCACTTTGTATTTTAGCATCATATTTTTCTTGTTTCTTTCTCTCTCAGACTTGTTTTTAGGTAGAGAAACAAGTGGTCAATACTCACATTCAGAGCCATAGCAACATAAAGGCAATAATTTCAAAAGTGACCTATGCCTTTGGGAGAGTTAATTCTTAGGTGCATGATAAAATTATGGTGATTCACAAGTTATCATATATCGGATAAACTGGTGGAGTAATGTTAGATAACCTTATGGGATCAAGCAAAAAACTTTTGATACATACATGGTTGGAGTCAAATTGTTTTAAGAACCATCCAGAAATGTGGTTATGCCAGTTCAGAGCAGGGATGGAAATATTAATGGACAGTATATGGGAGTAGATATTTTGATCATTTTGCCAATGTCCAAATGCCTAGAAATTTGAAGTAAATTGAACTATATAATCCTGCATAAGTTGTTAGCTAAAAGCAAACAGAAATAATTTCTGTTATTCATTGATAACTTCGATCGTGTGGCTGAATCTTACCAAAAGATATGGGAAACAAGCCTTTATGGTATGAATTTTTTTCTGCTTTTCTTTATACTGGCTATGCACTCTAATTAAATTTTCCATTATTTTATATTAAACCCATAATTTCATAATGGTATTTGACTCTTGCATAATTAAAAGTATCAAAGTATTATAGAACTTCTAATTAAGATCAGAATTTCTCTTACAAAGTGAAGTTTTATCAAAACCCATCAGTTTCATTTACTCTAAATGTTTCTACTAAAGATCTTCAGCTTGACAAAGCCTGGACTGAATTACAGGCTGAATTCCACTGAAAGGTTGCTCGCTTTCCTGTCAAGATAGTGCAG
This sequence comes from Falco naumanni, assembly GCF_017639655.2. Lineage (NCBI taxonomy): Eukaryota > Metazoa > Chordata > Aves > Falconiformes > Falconidae > Falco > Falco naumanni. The sequence continues at coordinate 6,985,536 of NC_054055.1, read as the reverse complement.
TGGCTGAGTTTTAAATAGTTTCTATAAACTTAGATCCAAGCCTTCTAGAACCTACATTTTCAGAGGGTCTCTTTTCACATCCTTGCCAGAAGGCTATGTTACATGCCTGGCAACTCTGGAAGCTTTGGAGGCATGCCATCTACCAAAGTCCTCGTTTTCTGAGTTCAATAATGCTTCTTGTCCTGGTGTCGCCACATGGTCGTGGGACAAAGAGTCGGCAAACTCCAAAATCAAACTCATCTATCATCCTGATAACTCTAAAGCCTTAAACCCTCATGAGGTAGTGAAAGCAACTGTCATTCTTGAGAATTTCCACAGTAAGCACAAGTAGTTCCAATTCATTTACTTAATTAAGAAGCTACTGTGCTGCTGAGAAAGCACAACTTCAGAATTTCCATGGTTTCTAAAACCATTTTGTGTTTGTTGTTGCAGATTTTAAAGTATTTTGTAATTAGAATAAAAGAAAAAAAATTACAAAATACTAAACTGAAAGTAACAAATTTCAAATGTTTTTTTTAATGTTTCCTTTGAATGAATTTCCTTATGGTCTGTAGTGACCTCCTTTCTTATTTGTTTTTTTCCCCCTGCTAGGAATAGGGTGGGGATTAGCAATTTTCTTGGCTTTCCCTTTGAAACTACCTTTTCTCTGCTGATCTTAGTTTTATATGATATAATTTTGTAAGTGTTTGGGAGAAAAAGAAAACACACAGTTTTCTTCCTTCCTTGTTAGTTGCTTCATCTTTGTACTGCTTTCAATACCTCCTAAAGAACAAGGAAAAGAGCAAACTTCTTTGTAAATCTACTCTGCATCATTGCTGGGCTACTAATGACTGGAAAAGATAAATTAGTCAAACACAAATTAGGCTGGTGCTTAGCAAGTCCAAATCCAAGATATAAAATAGCAGTGGTGAGAGAATAACTCTGGACAGTTATTGTCTTATAACAGGCTAGAGTTATTATACTCTTCCTCACTAGACTGTCTCTGCTGATCACGCACTTGCTAGATGCTGGGTACTGAAACACTAACCCTGTGTGCTTTAAACTTTTATGGGTCTAATTGAGATCTTAGTACCTGGAAGATACTGTCCCCCAATTGCTGCCTGTTCCATCAGGGTTTACTTTGGTTGTTAGGGGTTTCTACTGATTTTTTTCTGGATATCATGCAAACAACAAAACCAAAGTCATGGGAAAATAAACCCAGAAGCTGAATTTTTTTTTCAGTTTGACACAATTGCACATTATGCACTGCATTGAAAAGCTGGTTAAGTTGTACATAGGCCTCTTTTCCAAATATGAACAACTATAGCTTTTCATTTAAGCAATTTTGTTGCTTTTGATAAGTTGGGTGTTATGTATGCACTGCAGTGACTGTCTTTGTCATTATTTAAGGTGAGATTCATGATGAAATTTAGACATCTACTATGTATGCTGATGACTCTATGCTCCTTTTGAAGTCAAAGAAGGCAATTCATGCAGATGACTACAGCAAGTCAGTCGCCCTCATCATGTGACTGTCCCACATTTAAATGATGGTGTGTTGATGCTTAAAACTAGACATGATAAATCCCAGCCTGACTTTCTGTGGTAGGGACAAGATTTACAAACTGAAGTGGAAACAGCATCCACCAGAACACAGACATGACAATGTGCCCAAAACCCAGATTTATCTCGGTATTTACATACATTCATTCTTGCTTCCTACCACTGGCTTTCCCCTTAATACATATCCTAAGCAACCTGAAGTAATAATGATGAAAGTTTTTCATCCTGTGTGTTTTCAATATAGTTTTAAGCTTCTTTAATGTCGTTCAAGCTTGTTCACTTTTTCCTTCCAAGATTCCACCAAGACTTTGTTTATTTGTGCATTGAAAGGACTTTCTATTTACCTACATAATATAAAAAGAAAATGCAGGGATGCTGAGATAATCTTTAAATTATTATCATAGAATCATGGAATCATTTCAGTTGGAAAAGACATTCAAGACCTTTGAGTTCAACTGTTAACCAAGCACTGCCAAGTCCACCATGAAACTATGTCCCTAAGCACTGTATCTATGCATTTTATAAACACCTCCAGGAACGGTGATTCCCCCACTGCCCTGGGCAGCCTGTTCCAGTGCTTAACAACCCTTTCAGGGAAGAATTTTTTCCTAATATCCAATCTAAACCTCCCCAGCAAAACTTTTAGCATTTCCTGTTGTCTTACGCCTTGTCACTTGGGAGAAGAGACCGACCCCCACCTCACTACAATCTCCTTAGTAGTACTTAGTACAGCCTCCTGCCAGGCAGTTGTAGGGAGTGAGAAGGTCCCCCCTGAGCCCCCTTTTCCCCAGGCTGAGCCCCCCCAGCTCCCCCCCCCCCCCCCCCCGAGCTGTGCCGCAGCCCCTTCCCCAGCCCCTGCCCGGCTCTGGACACGCTCCAGCCCCTCCGGGTCTGTCTGGGGGTGAGGGGCCCAACGCTGAGCCCAGGGCTCGAGGGGCGGCCGCACCAGGGCCCAGCACAGGGGGACGGGCACTGCCTGGCCCTGCTGGCCACGCTGCTGCTGACACCGGCCAGGGCGCTGCTGGCCGCCGTGGCCACCTGGGCACACGGGGGGCTCATGCCCAGCCGGCTGCCGACCAGCCCCCCCAGGCCCTTCCCCGCCGGGCAGTTCCCAGCCCCCTGCCCCCAGCCCGCAGCGCTGTGGGGGGCTGGTGTGACCCACGGGCAGGGCCCGGCACTCAGCCCTCTTGGGCCTCATACAACTGGCCTCGGCCCCTCGGCCCGGCCTGCCCAGACCCCCTGCAGAGCCCCCTGCCCCCCAGCAGGTCACACTGCCCCCAGCTCGTGTCCTCTGCAAACCCACTGCGGGTGCGCTCCAGCCCCTCGTCCAGGTCACTGATGGAGACATCAAACAGGACTGGCCGCAGCGCTGGTCCCTGGGGACACCACCTGTGCCCGGCGCCAGCGGGATGTGACTCCATTCCCCACTACTTTTTTAGCTCAGCCATCCTGCCAGTTTTTTATGTAGCAAAGAGTGCATCCGTCCAGGACATGAGCAGCCAGTTTCTCCAGGAGAAGCCCGTGGGAAATGGTGTCAAAGGCTTTACTAAAGTCTATAGTAAACAACACCCACAGCCTTTCACTTATTCATTAAACAGCTCACCTTGTCATAGAAGGAGACCAGGTCAATCAAGCAGGACCTGCCTTTCATAACCCCACGCTGGCTGGGCCTGATCCCCCGGGTGTCCTGCACGTGCCCTGTGATGGCACTCAGGATGATCTGCTCCATAACATTCCCCAGCACCAAGGTCAGGCTGACAGGCCTGTAGCTCCCCGGATCCTCTTTCCTGCTATTCTACATAGGCATCACATTGGCTAACCTCCCTGGTTAGCCAGGGCTGCTGATAAATGATGGAAAGTGGCTCAGTGAGCACTTCCACCTGCTCCCTTGGTACCTTCAAATGGATTCCATTCAGCCCCACAGAGTTGTGTGTCTCTGAAGTGGTGTAGCAGGTCACTGACCATTTCCCTATGGGTTATGGGGGCTTCATTCTGCTCCCCATCTCTGTCTTCCAGCTGAGGGGGCTGGGTACCCACAGAACAACTGGTCTTACTATTAAAGACTAAAGGAAAGAAGGCATAAAGTACCTCAGCCTTTTCTCATCTTTTGTCACTATGTTTCCCCCTGCATCCAATAAATGATGAAGATTCTTCTTATTCATCCAAATGAAAAGGAAAGTCTGAATCTATCACCATTTTTTTGTTACTTACTGGAAAGTTTGGTGCCACAACCTTATAGCATAGAGTTCAGAGATGAGTAATTTCTGAGCTGAGAGGTAAAGTATCATTAAAGATCTGGAAATAGGCATTTCACTTCTGCAGAGTGCATAACTGAAGTATAAGCAAAATCTGTGTGATTTAGTCCATAGTAGTAATAGATCAGCTGCAAGCTTCTTTGTCTGCCAGGACGTCAATAATCATGGTTTTTAATTTCCTTAAAGGAATGTTTCATGGTTTGACCAGTCTTAGAGTCAAACTCATATAAACTCTAGAATGAGTCTTTTAAAGTGTACTGTGTTGTAAGAACAAGACCGTGTTTTGAATAACGGGGAAAGAATGTAAGTACTATCACTTTGATATGAACAAAGAGGTCTGATTTGAGAAAAGTGTTCCCCGTTTTCCTGACTGAGACTGGTATTACTTTCAAAATCTATGCTGCCTCCTAATTCTCCCTCCTAACTTCTCACCTCCTCCAAATGTTGGGAAGTCCGAGATCTAAGTTACAATTAAGGAAAGAATGTCTGTTTCTGTAGTGTGTTATAAAGCATTGGTATTTTTGTCTTTATATGCTGTCTACATTCCAGCTTTTTATTGTATAAGCAAGGAGGTAATGGCCAATAAAGAATGTAATCATATCCACAACATGACCGGACAAACCTAGGCAAATGTCATGAAGAGCTCAGTCACACTCATTTTGGAGCATACAAGTATGCCAATCATCATACCTAACACTGCAGTCAGAATGATAAAAACCTTACCTCCCTACCTGTCTTCAGCATAGTTTTGTTTCTTATGGCTCAGGTAATGCTTTTCCTTTCAAGACTGAGCCACCTTTGTACTCCACTTTAGGAGACATGAACTAGGGAATAAATAAAATTTAACTGTTTTACTCATCCATCTTTTTCAGGAAGTCACCTGGCTGACATACAAAAGCAGATAGGGTTGAAACTTTCAGAGAGGTTAGCTGTGAATGTTACACCATTTCTGACTCACCACTCTAATATTTTAAGTTTTATTTTCTTAGTTATAAGACTGATTGAAGAACTATTCAGTGTGACAAAACTTACAGGGAAACCTAATATATTTTACTAGGTAATACCTGGAAAAAAATAAAATGGGCTTTCAGACAGACAAGCCCCTCTAAGTTTAAAAAGCAGGTGGCAACTTCTGAAGCTGTATATAGAATTATTTAGCTGTATTCACAGCCACTGGTCTCACTTCCTCAGCTATGCTGCTGCCACAGGTACTTAGGTGTTCAGTTTCCTTTTATCTGCTTTTAGTAGGACCCATATAGGTTCTTTCTGGATTTTTTTGTCCTCTTTTGCTGTTACTGTATGGATTGCAGTAGACATTTCTTCACTTCAAATACCAAGTCATGTAGCAAGGACATTTAGCTTTCAGAGAGAATCGTGATGTTATTTTAGTCAAATGAGATTGAATCTATATAACTTGACTTTAGACACTTATTCTTTTCATCCTGTGGCAGAGACACAGGCTGGACAGATGATTCATATCCCAAAAGTGATTATTCCTCTCCATTAACTGCAAAGTGATCTCAGATTGGATGCCTAAAATGTAAACATCTAAGGTGGAATTAAGCTTCAGATACTAAATGCAGATGTCTGCACATAAGTTAGGTGTTAACTCAAAAATGCAAAACAACCAAAACTGAATTGCCTTAGGGTGTCCAGGAAATCTGCACGGAGCTGTCAGAAATGACAGAGACCAAGGGAGATTTAAACTTTGCAGTGGCAGCTGCATGCTGGATGGAAGCCCCTAGGGCAACCTGATTGGCACCAGACACATGCATTTGGGCAACTGCATTGAGCACATAGACAGTGGCACCCAGAGGATAACTCAGCTAAATCTACAGAAAATATCTGTAGTGAAAATCAAGTCACACCATATGTGTCTAGTACTTTTGAGATTTGTCATGATTAGGTACCATTCAAGGAAATAACATCATTCTTGTGCCAGGTCTTTGTGGATTTCTGACATCCTAGGGCATTATGAGCCCTCTCATGTGTGTGTAACTAAACCCCATGCTGGATTATCATTAAATTTAGATGTTTTAATCTTAAACTGAATCCCACCCCTAAAAATAGGTGAATTAGTATTGTTTTCTAATCTTATCCTCCCTCATTCCACTCTTCTGTAAATGGATGTAATGATACCAAGCACACTGATATCAGGGTGGTGTCTTAAATGTGTTATAATGTTGTTATAACTCCATAAATTAATTTCATGAAATCTGTGCATGAAAGCAGTTCCTGCTAGCTGAGGAACCAGTCCAGTAGTTGTAAAGTGCTTTGAAACCCTTCAGTAATGAGCACTATAAAATTGCAAAGTAATATCTTCTAACAGATTTTTCTTAATTAGCCACTAAAACTGTAGAGTTAGATCTTCCCCCAAACAAAATTTCATGCAAAGTTTAACATTTTAACTGACTTTGCCATTTAAACATAAAATATGCTCTGTTCTTTCAGACAAGGAAAAGTCCCTAGTCCCTTGAATTTGCTTCGTCTATGCATTCCAGGGGTAATCAGTATGACAATTACCATGTGATGAAGTCTGAAGATATTCCTGAGACAATACATCATAGCAGAGCAGCACATTCAACTTAGTCTTAACGGACATGATGACACTTACCTAGATGCAGGGAGTGATACATTATGGGTAAGCCGCATGAGATATTTAAAACCTTCAGCAGGGTTATATTGCACATGCAGGGGAAATAAAATAAAAATAAAAAATTCCAGAGCACTAAAAAGTAAGTCATATTTAAATTTGCCATTTAGCTGTCAAAATGCGTCCTGCTGATTGTGCTACCAGTCAACAGAATGCACATTTCATACATACCATGCATGAAAAGCAAAATACTTTGAAATATATCACAGACCTACAGCACAGGCCCACTTGCCCTGGAAGCAGATGAGTGCTGTTTAACCATAGCTAAGTTAATGACTTCTGTCATTGTGCAAATCAATGAAGCCTCTACAATGGCTCATTTTATTTATTTTTCCTTTTGAACATGAGCAAGTATAATCATGTTCTTTAATTAAACGAATTTTAATTATATTTTGCATGCTTTAATACAATATTTTTGTACTATGATGTACAATCCTAGACACACAAATAATACTTAATAATATAGTAAGTATCATGTTCATTTCTCTGCTCCTTTTAGCAGACTTCCAGTGAAAGCTATTTTATGTGCCAACACTGCTGAAGACCTTCTAAATGTAAGGTCCTTCCAGTCAGCAATGAACTTTTATTTCAATAGGAAAATAAGTGATGGTAATAATAACTCAAAGGCAAATTATACTTGCCAAAACAGACCTTATTTCTGAGGTAGGGCATTATATATATAATACTACCTATATAATGAATCCCAGGCACTTAGCTTAAAATTGTATGGAAACCCAAATAGCAGAAACAGCACAGCAACATCTTAATTCAAAAGGACTTTTCTAAAAGTATATCAGAAAATACAAAATACTATCTTGCTACAATATTTTAAAGCAAATGTAAGCATTCTCGCTGAATGTCATGCAGCATCAGATATAATACTGTCCTTCTTTACTTTCACTTACAACTGTTATATTATGTTTCTTAAGGAAGCTGTGCCTTCCTTGATCAATGTAACTGGTTTTCTGACTGTATCCTTTCAAAAGTTTGTCCAGCCCTGCTGATGTTAACTCTTAGAGCAATATTAACATGGTTAAGAACATCTTCTAGTCTCTCATTTATTATCAGCATATGAGGGTCTGTACATTATTTTTTTTTCTCCAGTTTCATCAAGTTTCATATTGTTTAAGTACATCTGTTGAGATGTCAGATGGAAAGTGAGTAAAGTAACCTGTACATAATGAATAAGTATTTTCTTATTTTGCAAAGGAAAGAAAAAAAGACACAGTGTTAAATGGTTAAAACTGACTGAATTAATTCAGACAACTAGTTCTCATGTGTCTCACTGACCTCCACAGTGATGCACTCTTTAGCTGCAAACAACAGTGGTCTTCAAATTGTGTTCCAAAGCCATTTACCATTATTGACTTTGTTTTTCTTGTTATGGACAATATTTTCACTGTAAACTGCATACATTTACTGTGATGTTGCAAGTGAGCTTGCCATGTAAAATTAAAAAAAAAAAAAACCAAAACCAAAACAAAATACAAGGATTCTCCCAGAAAAAAAAAAAAATCCAATCACCACACGAGGAAATTTTGCCCGCTGTTTTCCACTTATTGTTTATATACCATGTTATCTGTGTTACTAGATCAACCAGGTTTTACAATCATATGTATATGTAATTTTTCACTTTTCATGGAGAGATGTTAGTCATCCTGTTGTTCATGGGCCACTGCTGTTTGGTAAACTCCCAAATGCAGAACCTATAAAGGGCATGAGGGATTTCTACACCTTAAAACTGTAAAAGTATGCCTTAGCAAGGCAACAAGACACAGACCAGATGACAGAATCGTCAGAGGAAACGTTAGGACTTCTACATATATTAATTACTCAAGTTCACCACTTTCAAGCATACTGGATATTTTGGGTGGTTTTTTCTTTGTTTTCTTTCCCCAGCCCTGAAATCTTAGGAGATTTTCAAATAGCTTAAGATACACTGCATGTATATATGTTAGCCAAAGAGTGTTAGTATAAGCTGGAAATCACACTGAAATAAAGGACTTCATAATCAACCTTGCATTGTATTAACTTGGTTAGAATTTTGACTTTGGCTCAAGTATTTCAGTAACATCAGTTAATTGCGTCGACCATTTTTGATAACACACTCATGCCAAGTACTATTTTCTGTTATAACGTTATATCTGGAAAAAAACAACACACCATAAGACATAAAAATAAACCACTCTGTTGAAAACAAGCAGTAAAATGTGACTGAATTTTAGAGAATGAATTACAAATTCACCCCGACCATGACTTGAGTTTTTCACCTACAGGTATCATGATTCCACTGCCTACAGTGTACCTCCTCTGGCCTGATCTGTCCCTGCACCCCAAGTTACTGGAGTCTGTAGAAGGATTCTGGAGAAGGATTGTTATGTTTACCCTACTGTTCCAATTCTTCCCCACATCTTCACTTTCCATTATAGTTTGAAACAGGATACTAGACTAAGAAAACTTGTGATCTTAACTAGGAAAGCCATTTCTGGAAAATGAAAAAAACATTTCATTTCCCTGAAGTGAGATTAATTTTCAAATTATTTAAAGGATATCATTAACTGATAGCAATGTGGCCTATCTTTCCTATGGTTCTCTGCATCTCACATTAACTATATGCAACCGCTTCTGTCAGCACTGTGGATCATTCCTTTATTCACTCCTGGAAAATATATTGCTACCTAGAGTTACATTCTTAATCTATGCAAATTGTTGTGGCTGAGTTGGAAATTAGTGCAACTATACTAATTTATACCTGCTGAGGATTTGGTCCCTGGAGAGTGATGGGTTAAAAAAAAAAAGGTAGAAAGCTTTACTGATGTTTCACATCTAATTTAAATTCTCATTTAGGCCTCATTGGCCAAGTTCTCTTTCAGTGCTACTTCCCTGAAATTAATGGAGTTGAGCCAGCAGGGAGTTTGACCTGCTATTTTTGGACCAGAGGTTCTTATTTTCCAACAGAACAAAACATACTCCTCACAAGTTGAAGCAACACTGGAAGGCTTTTGATTTTATGGCTAATTCCAGGCTGGACAAAATAAGCTGGTGATCAAGCCATGACTGGTTATTGTTGAAACTTAATTATAGTGCAGACCAGTTGCTCAGCTTTCCTTTTCATGCTGTAAGCAACATGTTTCAGATAGGGAAACCTTCCAAGTTGGCTCCTTCACCAACCAGAAGACTTTGCCAGTGGTTTAGTTCTCATTCTGAGAATAAAATAAAGGATGTCAGAAGCCAGCTGCCTCTAGCATTGCTCTACACATTCCTGCTCTGTCAATTACTGTTCTCTTGTGATATTTGTCAGTGTTTCCGTAGAGACTCAAGCATTTATTTCGTTCACTGAACAGAAACTCTATACAGATAGTGTTGACTGCATGAAACAAGCTTGCAAAAGCAAAGTCAGACTCCCAACACTGGCCAGCAAAGGGTAGGACATATTAGGTGCCAGTGAGACATGTTACGTAAATGATCTGAAGATTTTTAGAAGCTCAAGGTGAGCTGCAAGATAGAGCATATGTGAATAAAGTGACATTTAAATGGAGGTTTAAGACTTTTGAATCAAGAGAGAAGGCACTTGTTCTAAACGATTTGACTGCAAGTTACTTGACATTCTGGATTCAATTGCATTTTGTTAATCATAACTTATGTGGATGTTATAGGAATTTCCTCATGGTTTCTTAGCACAGTTATCACCTTCTGCTGAACCCTAATATCCAGTTAAACTCTAGTGAATCTGAATGCTAGATCCACTCCTTTTCCCCAGCTGGATAGTTGTGATGATAGAGGAATCTGAGTGTTTTCTTTAGTCAATCCATGACAGAGTCTAGACTATCATGCCTGCATCCATGATGTGCTGGTTTTTTTCATCCTTTCAATGCACAATTAATATTAGGTGATTGCCAATGTGTTCAAGGAAAATGTCTCCATCTTTCACAGAAGTTATATCAAAATACATTTCCTATTAAAATTATTTAAGGGTAGGGAAAAGGGGTGTCTCTGTTTCTCTCCCTGTTCCTCACTTTCTGCTAGGGAAAAGTGCAATTGAAGTAGACATCAAGTTTTTGCTCTCCATGTAATTTCCCAATACATCCAGGTTTCATGAGCTTTTCACACTGCTCACATCAACTTCAGTATCACCTCTCAAATGTGAGAGCTACCAGATCTTTGAAAACCTCCTGAGGAGCCCCTGAAAGATTCAGGATATTGATGAGGGTTCTCTGGGTTTCTGTCTGCCCACACTGTGTCTCTTCTAGCATTACAGAGGAAAAATAAGGTATAATTCAATTGTGCAACAGGATATTGGAGAAGCCAGGAACATAAACAGATTCCAGATGAATTAGAAAATTCATGGAAAGTAGGTCCAGCAGTGATTATTAAATATGATGATCCAAGTGCCGGCTCTGTTGCAGAAACTCACAGACTGCTGCAGGCCTGAGGAATATGCCAAGAAAATTCACCAATCTGTTTATGTTCTTCTTACATTTTTATAGGTACATTACTACTAGCTGTTGTTTGTCGTCTGATTCATATCTTACTTTTTAGTAAAAGCCTCAGAACTTTGTAATCTTAGGCAAACACTACAAGGAGATATTTTAAAAAACCAAATGTTTCCCTTATTTCAAGAGATAAAAAAAGAAAGCTAACCATACTCAACATTGTTTAAAAAGATTACTGAAAAAAAATGGGTAAAGGTGGACTGAGATTCTAACCACTTGTCTTTTAGTCAGTGATTCACGATGAAATCTTAATGCAAATTTGAATTTCAGATCCACAAGCATGTCTTCCTTTTATCAAGATTTCCAAATCATCCTCAAACCTTTGATATTGAAGTATATCAACTAAGTACTTTCTGCCAAGCTTTTTTTTTTTTTTTTTCTTGTAATGGTTGCTAATGGTTCAAAGTAGTTTTGTTTCATAGTGAAGAGGGTATTACTACACAACTTAGCAGTGTTGTTTGGGTTTTTTTATGTGCAACTCTTTATTAGTTTGAATATTATTTACAAAGAGAATAAAATGTTAATTGATAGCTCTCAGTTTAACCTACAAACTTACAGAGGGGCAATAGAAAAACAGGGATGCTTGTGTAATCTGGAATCACGCTCGGCACAAAGGAGAGGTTCTATTGAAAGAGGCTTGATAAATGTTATAAATAAATGGAAACATTGTAAAATCTTATTTTATCCCTTAAGAGCAGCTCTGTTATCACAACACTGAAAAAAAAAATAAATCTTCATTTCAAGCAAAAAGTGTAAGGACAGTTTGGATGAAGGAAATGATAGATTGTATATAAGCTAAGCACAGTGAACAAAACAAAATCAAATCTAATTACTCTTGAAAACAAAGTGGTAAATTGTAGCTGATTTTGGTAACAAATATCTTCATGTATATATTACTAAGAGAGTTCTATCTGAGTAGACACATATCAAAACATTTTTTCATAGTATTTTATCTCTTGTCAATAACATAAAAAGAGAAGAAAGAGATAGAAGTAGCAAATGAGAGGTAAAAAATCTTTTAACTTTTCAGAAACTATATAAGTAACACCTAACATTTAGCCTTTATAAACAAAAATGATTATGAAAATTTACTTGCCTAGGCAAAATATATACTTGTCTAGTTTTTGCTGAGAAGATTGACACAATAATAATAGATAATATTTGGTTTAGTCTCTTAATAATCATATTTAACTAGACTAGTTTATTTTCCTATCACAGGAGTAAGTAGGATTTTGTAAAGTGGTGTTTTTAAAGGGGAGTTGCATTTAGGTTATTATTGAGTTGCTTTTGTAGACTAAGCAAATAAAATATTGTGACATACTCTTTGAGAGGGAAGGTTGTAAAATTTCTGACCCTTCATGTGTACATCCATTTTCTTTGTTCAGTGTGTATTTAATGAGCAAGCAGTGTGCTTTAGCTTGAATAATGGACAATGAATATGTTGCCTGTTAGCTCTGTTAACAAACCTACCTTTTATTCCTTGGTAGTGCCCCTCTTTCCAAGGAGACTATCAATTATCTTTGACCCAGAAAGTCTGACCTACCTGGTGCCACAGAGTGAATCCTGTATGAAGCCACTACTCAAGAGACCAGTAAAAATTGGTCACCTACCACATATGACCTTTAACTAAATCCATAGAAGACTGCAGAGGAAAGCTTGAGAGCTACATTAAAGTAATTGTTTAAGACAGGATTATTTTCCAGAGGGAGGACAGGGTATGAGCACATTGTCCTGATAGGGTTTATCTTTCTTCGTGTAAAATACTAGTACTGTCAACAAAGTATTTTTTTATAGCTGTTTTTTATTGACAATGCTAAGATCCTTTCCCAGTTCATAGCCAGTCAGCTTGCAAAGAACCACAAGTTAACTAACAAAGCCCATTACTGTGTTGACATTGTTGATGATGCTATCAATGCTTCAGGTAGAGTAAAAAGGGAATTGCAACTTGTTTCTGGGGCCAGTCTCACTGCAGTCTCATCTCCTCTGGCAAGCAGCAGATGGGTTGTTAAAATCTCAAAAGGCTTCATTTACACCATGGTAAAAAGAAATCCCCCACATCTATGAATTATATAGCTTTGTCTTATTTTTGTCAGGACCATGCTAAGAACATGGTCCAAAACTGGAGAAGTCTCTGAGACTCTCTCTAATGACCTCAATTAATGTGAGAATGACATAGATTTGAGGAAATCACTTTATCATTACGTGAGTCTCTTATGTCCTTGAATGCAGAGACTGAATTAGAAATACAAATTATTTCTGGGCAAAAGGCCTTTGAGTGATACATGGAGATTTTTTGGAAACAAACCTGAGAACTTTTATGTGAACGTGTGGAAGTTACAGTCAGTTGGACTTCTAGAATTCAACCCTGCCCTATATTTTAAGTAATAAAATAATCTGTTGCACAAGATTTTGGCCTGTAAGAGGACAGATTTTTCATTTGAAGGTGTTAAACATTTTGTGAGACAAAGGATACTAACAGGAAAAAAAAAATCAGGGCAGCAGGAGAATAAAAAAAAGAAGGCTAGAAGGAACAGAAGGAAATGGAGAATGAGGAGGAAATCATGGCAGAGCTGCTCATGCAAGTTCACAGTTGTGAGTTTAGAGATATGTAGAGTTTGATTACAATGCAGTGGAGAAATGGAAAGAGGGACAGTGAAGAAAACTAACTGAATAAATCATGAAAGTACTACAACCTGTTTTATGAAAGAAGCTCTAAAGTAAATATTAAAAAGCTAAATGAACAGTAAGTTCCTCTCCCAAGAAGGAAGGTGGTTCCTATAACGAGAGTGCAAAGATGTCAGGGGAGGTGAGATGGGAAGGTACTTTCACATGGCTGCACCAAAGTTTCGTAAAGGCAACAACAGAATAGAGATTCTGCTATTGAGGAAATCTTTCAACAGTGAAAGGCAAGATAGTGGGGAGACAAATTGTTTCTTGGTATTGTAGCCCTGTCGGTGCAAACTCCCTGAAAAGCACACTGGTTATATACTTGCGGGCAGTGCTTATTAACCAATGGACTTCTCCAGGGGTGACCTCAAAATTAGAAAGGGAAATCAAGTATTCTTTATCATCACTGTTTTGTCAAGGGTTCTGATTCAATATATTGGTTCATCATTCTTTTCTTTAAGGAAAGAAACAAAAGCTGGGAAATTCCAAGAGAAAAGAAAACCCAACAATTTTTGCTGAAACCTAAGTGTAGGTGCTAAGTGCAACCACGCACTAATTTGCTGCCTCATATTTTAATCCCAAACACTTAATGTCAGGGGAATTAATGGCTAAAGATATCATAACACTTATGCTGAATACATTATAGATGTAAGAGGATTATTCTGATCAAACAGATGGAAATGCATATTTCATCACACTACTACAGCCTTAATTCTGGCCCAAAATAAACAATGTTTTTCCATCAGTGATTTCAGAATGTAAATAGAGCATAGCACACAACCCTGCTGAAAAAGAAAAAGTTATGGCTGAGATTTTCAAAAGTGGCCAATGGATCTGAGCAACTGTTTGACTCCCTGGGCTTTGTAAAATCCTTCCTAAAACTCTAATCTTTGTACACAGCTAACACATCTAAAAGAAGAAGTAGCTCTGAAATTTATCAATTTATAACATTGTTTTTCTCTTAAAATCTCTAGGCTCTCTCAGCTGTATTCAGTACTTTTTTTTTTTTCTTCTGCTGAGGTAGACTGAACATGTGAATGTTTAAGGTGTACAGAGGGTTCTTCAAACTAGAACTGAGGTGCTGCTTTTGGTTACTCAAAATAACCCTGTTTATATTTTATTAATCATTTCTGATCCTGTACTGAATTTATCTTTTGGTAACTAGCTTAATCTGTAATAAAATATTTGAAGATGAAAATGTAAAGGAAAAGATATTTTAAGGAAAAGTCACCGCGCACAGCTTCAAGTAACTACTTGATTTATATGTGATCATACAAAAACACATGTTGATATATGGAGTCAATTTACAATGCATAAAATAACCTTTGTCCCACTCTTTATTAAATTCATATACTATCACTAAGTTCAGGAGAGAATCATTAGAAACCTCTTTGGACTTTTTGGCCCAGTGCCGTTATCCCCTGCACACTCCTGTCTGTTGGGCCAACCCATCACCCACACGAGTCAGTGGGAAGGATTTTACGATCTTCTGAGGATGCTGAGGCACGTTGGAGATTCAGGACAGGAAACCCATCTGACATGATTGAAAAGATATTCCTTGTGTCTGATGCCTCCCGCTCCCCCCAACCCCCCAACCCCCACCCCCACCCTAAAATTAAGTTCCTTTTTAAAAAAAGTCTCCATCTCAGGCAAATTACTTGGTTTACACTCTCTGCTTCCACTTTTAATGCAGAAGTTGTCCAACATGTTGATAATAAAAGTCAATTCTCACACTGAAATTCAGACCTGCATGGGTGACCTCTACAGTAATTAGAGATTTTGTTGTTCCTACCACCATTGCTTATTTTTTTTTTCATAACATTTCAGTTAGACAGTTGGTTTGTTCTACACCCTTCTGGATTTTTCCACCATCTTCAGTGGGGTCTTCCAAGTGGAAGGCTCCACAATAAGGTTAAACGTCACTGAAAACTCTTCAAAGATAACCTTTGAATTCAATCAAAATAGTTAAGTACAGTAATGCCTATACTGATTTTTCTGGAAGGGAAAAGGAAAAATAGATAGATAGATAGATAGATAGATAGATCAGCACGCCTGAATTTATATCTGTCTATCCATGTGTTTCAGACATCCTCCTCACCATGAAATTGATGAGTCTAAGTAAGCAGTGGTAGCACACAAGTCATTCCAGTCTGAGTATCATGCACTGGTATCATAAAATACAAGAACACACTAGAGGGAACGCAGCCCTTCATAATTCTGTGTTATTCTCATCTATTTTAATTTTGTATTTCATCTTATGAACCCTCAAGTAATTTTCCAAGTGTTTTCACCACTTCATCTCAACTTTCTTGGTGGAGAAAAAAAAGCCATGTGAAAGGAAATGTTGATATAAATGGACATGGAGAGGAATTTCTTGTAAGGCACAACATTTCTGGCATATCCTCACAAACTCAGGCTGGCCATTTGTTGAGGAATGTTATTTAATGGGACGTTATCTATTAAACTAATTTTAAGTCTGTGTATAGATGCAGAGTTCACTTGATTCCTTAAGCTGGTATCCTCAGAAAAAAAGGCACCAAAATAAGAGCACGAACATAGCTAAAAGAGTCAACACTTTTACCCAAATATAACTTACAGACATGTAAGATAGTTTCTATACCTTTGATATTTGGAGTTCACATTTACTTACATCTTATAAGTACAGCAGTATATAAAATGTGCCATTAATACAATATTCTGAATTTTACCACCAACATGTATTAAAAGTTTAGATGATACCAGCTGCATAGGAAATAGTAAACAGAAAAAAAATCCTAACCAAAACCAAAACAAATCTCTCAAGAGAATAGCTCCCTATTGAAGACTTTTCCCCATCTGTGGTTTCAAAGATGGAGAATTTGTCTACTGTCTTTTCTACTGTCAGTAAGGGAAGCCTCACTTGCACTAGACCCTTTGCCTTTAGATACTAAATTTAGTTTAAATGCCCATATCTTAGAGCTGTTACCTTATTCACAAAGGCTTGCAAGAGGATCCAGAAATGGGAATGGACTATCTTCTTCCTAATTTAATGATGTGACATTATTCAACCGTTCTGGTTGAAAGTAAGACCATCTCAAGTGGTAATATAAAGGTAATCATCTGAAATGTGACTATTGAACAGACTTGGCTAAGTCTCAGCTTGAACTCAGTAATAGCTTTTTGATTATGCAGGTCCAACTGCAAAGAAGTCATAGCATTATCAATGTTACTACTTCCTGGTTCCTGTGGGTTTTGAAAACTATTCCTAGAGCAAATGAGAGAGGAAAGTGTGCACTGAAGTTACTCTTCTGTCTCTGCTGGAAAAGAACATGTAATTTCCTGTAATGAAGGAATAATATTCTGTACACAGTGGTCTAATTAGCAACTTAGAAAAACACTTTGCCAATACTTCTTCATAAACCTGTGGGTGAGGATAAGAATAAGGCGGGGAAGACAAAAGTTAGTTCTTGAATTAACATTCAGAAATGTAACAATTTTATGCAAAACTAAAGTAATTATGATGTGATATTGAAAAGAGTGGATGGAATTAATTAGATACCTTTTAATATTACAATAATAATAAGTTCTTAAGTTCTTGCAGCGAGCTGAAAGGATGAATATGTACAAAACTTAGTTTTCTTAGGAAAACTGCCATCATTATGGATCAGATGAATGGTTTCTGTAATGCAGTATCTTGCCTCCAGCTGTGGCCACTGGCAGCTAATTCAGAGGCAAGTACTGGCAGCTAATTCAGAGGCAAGTACCAAATCACCGTACCAGACAACTGGGTTTCCAGTTAGGGACATATATCAAAGAGATTCACTGCTGTCTTGAAGATAAGACTGATAGTTCTTAAATCTTTATCCTACATGGTGCAAATGCACTTTTTCCTCCTCGTATCCTGTCAGAATTAGGTTGCAGTCCAAGTAGTAGTTTTGCTTTATGGCAAGTATCATTACAGGCTGCTTCATAAATACACAATTGAACAACTCTGAAAGAATTTGAAGAAATACACATTAACTGATTGCTGATGCTGCTGACCAGTTCACGTTCCCAGCCCGAAGTCAAAAGTCATATCACATCTTTCTATTCGTTAACTTTGTAAGTGGAATGGGTAGTCACAAAAAGCACTGCAATTGATTTTGTTCTCAGCCATACATGCCCTTGTGGTATAAGATGTTCTATATATAATGTGCCATGCATCAGCATATAGAGGGACTGCCTTTAAAGCCCTGCCCCCCTGTTTTAGAAGTTATCCTCTTTACTGAAACACCAGAGCTATAGGCTTCTGTCAGGTGAGATAAATAAAAATACCATCTACTTCCTAGGAAGTCTTCAATTTCAGAAGAAACTCAGCTTCTCTACAGACTGGATTAGTTTAAAAAGTGTTAATTCCCACAGCTTCCCACTGGAGTCAGCACTCATCCCTCCACCAAACAAAACTCCAGCTAGTTTTCTCCATCTGTTACATTACCATTTTTCAATCCTTCATTTGTTACCATTTTCTGTATTTACTTCCAGCCATGCTTAAATTGTTTCGGTGCTGAAAGACTGATACCAAGGAGCTGGAGAAGTGTTCGGGGGTTGTATTTCTCTCCCTTTACACGACCCAGAAACTCTCCCACCAGAAACAGAACGATGGGGATTTTTAAGCTATTGTTCCCATTTCTTTGTATCAGCTTTCTGTTTTGCAGGTATCCTCTACAGGGAGGGGAAGAGGGGTGAAGAATAGGGAGGCGGAGAGACTGGGAGACATTTGATGATTAGCAAGGATGAGACAGGCGAGAGGTGTGGTTATTGCAAGATGAATCATACCCTGGGGGCTTCACAAGGCTTCATGTATGCTTAATGCTTCTAATTCTCCTGGGCTGTAATTATCTCAGGATAGGTAAAAGAGCTATTTTTAGAAATGTCAATTTTCTTGATTTATTCGAATTTAAGAGCTTAGGCAGCAGACTCAGGGAGTGGGATTTAGCAGCCCTGTAAAGGTTGAGACACCAACCATGTTGCAGTAATACTCTGAGAGGAAGGAAACTCTTGATTTCCCATCCCAGGAAGGCCAGCAGACTTTCTGAGACATTGAATTATGCCTAGTAAGTAGCTCTGCTTTCCTTTTCTCTGTTCCGTGTGATTTCTTCATTTGCCTTTCTGCAACCAACTCTTTAACCCCTAGAGCCTCTACTATCCCCAGTGCATCACTCAGAGGGATCCCCCCAGCCTCTCTTCAGCTGCTGCTGTGTATGTCACTGTTCCCATACCCCGCCCCCACCCCCCCACCCCTGACCACTTCAAAGCAAGCTTGTACCTTTAATCAAATCCCCTTCTGTGTATTTTCCATCTATTTGCTTGTTATTTGCCTCCTCTGTGGTTTCACCATCCCTAAAACAACTGCTTCCTTGACCATTTTTCTGTTTGGTACCAGGCTGGGCTTGAGGTTGAATGGAAAGCAGACAGCAAGGACAGGCGAAGGAATCTCAGCTGAGAGCGTTGCGGAGACTGTAACCTATGCAAGTCATGAACACCTCTCTGCTGTGTGCAGCTTTAATCGCACTTATGCCCTCAGCCTGTCCTGCTGCTAAAAAGCAGCTGGAGATTTGACATTTATTACACGATGTGTTTACCGAGTTTCCCTTTATGTCCTGAAAAAAAATCCACTTGTTCTCGGAATGCACACACACATACATAGAAAAGAAGGTAATCCTGTACATTGTTGAGTGTTGGAATTACAGACCAAGACAACAAAATCTCTATCCAGCAAATTATGTAGCTACTATGTGCGTCACCCTGTGCTGTAGAAAAGTGGTCTCTGTTCCTGGTTATACACAGCTGGTTGATTTAAGGTGCAGGTTCCACAGCAGAGAATAATATATATAGCATTATTCATTTGTTTCAGGTGCAATTAAGTTATTGTTCTATTTGGGTTCCCTGCTGAGTATTTATTCATAGTGTGATTTTGAGCAAATCAGTCAGGGCCCTAATTCAACAAGCATTTAGGTACAGTTACTGCCGTGGTTTAACCCCAGCCAGCAACTCAGCCCCACGCAGCCGCTCACTCACTCCCCCAACAGTGGGATGGGGGAGAATCAGAAGGGTGACAGTGAGAAAACTCGTGGGCTGAGATAAGGACAGTGTAAAGGGTAAAGCAAAAGCCGCGCACACAAGCAAAGCAACCCAAGGGATTCACCCACCGCTTCCCCTGGGCAGGCAGGGGCTCAGCCATCCCCAGGGCAGCCGGGCTCCGTCACGCGCAGCGGGGACTTGGGAAGACAAACGCCGTCACTCCCCGTGTCCCCCCCTTCCTCCTTCTTCCCCCAGCTCTATACGCTGAGCATGACGCCATATGGTATGGAACATCCCTTGGGTCAGGGGGTCAGCTGTGCCGGCCGTGTCCCCTCCCCGCTCCTTGTGCCCCCCCAGCCCCTCGCTGCTGGGGTGGGGTGAGGGGCAGCAAAGCCCTTGGCTTGGTGTCAGCACTGCTCGGCCACAGCTGCAACAGCCCTGCATTATCAGCACTGTTTCCAGCACAAAAGCATAGCCCCATAGCAGCTAGTGTTTAGAAAATTAACTCTATCCCAGCCAAAACCAGCACACTCACCAAGGAAGGTCTAGTCACATACTTAGGTGTTTTACTGAAGTCATAATCGCAAGAAAGTTGTGTAATACAACATCTTTTGAAATTTTTTCAGCATAACTCCATTAAAAAACACCACAGTTGTTCTGGATATCTGCCAGGTTAACAATGATCAGAATTCGAGGTCTGTTGTTGCCTTTGAATTTATCAGGAAAAATAAGAGGGCTGTATTAGTTAATGCAGTTACACCAGTGTTTACTCAAGCTTGCATATACATTGGTAAATATTTTTCTTTCATCTTTTAATTCCACCCTTCTCCAAATCCTTTTTGTTAGCAATACAAACAATAGGTAGTGCCTTTTAAAACAAAATGAATATTCTCTGATGAAAAATATGCATAGGAGAATGTTACACGTCTCCCCTAGATCTTAAGAACGGACACTTGTACCTTTATTTTAAGTTCTTATGGTCAGAGTCAAGATTGAAATAGGTGTTCTGTGGGATTTAGAAATAGTGGCTGTGGTATTTAGGAATTCACTGTTCCAGGGAAGAAAAGATTATCTCATCAGATAGAATAGCAGAGTGCTTCCTTCTTTTAATGAATTTTCTTTTATAATTTGGCTGTTGTAACCCAATGTTAAATGACAAGTAAACCCCATTTCATTATACTAACATATGTCTGCGTACTGATAAAAGAACTTGTGTGAGCTATTTTCTTCAGCCAGAAACCCACTGCAGCTATTGCTGTGAGAAGATGATAAAAATCTTTTGAGTCTTAATGACCTACTGTACCATAGCTTACACGTTGCATAGCAGAGTGGCTGAAGACATCCACGTGATGTACCTCTCTGCTGATATTTGAATAGCTCCTGGGAACCCACTTCAATGTCATTTGCAAGTTTGCCAAGCAGACCTTTATTGATCAAAATGTCAATTATGGTTTCTCATATGCTTACATTAATTACCCTGTCCAAGCAAGTGTGGCAGAATGAAGGCTATCACGGCTGATATTAGGCTGTCAGACTATGAATTTGTAGCTCCTTGAGAGTACAGAGAGAATCATTACAAGGATAAAAACACACCGAAGATTTTGCACACAGCAGCTATATGTCATGTCCTGATGTCCAAGCTCTTTCCAATATTTTCACTTTCAGAATAACAGAAGTTCTCAGGCCTCATTAATGAAATCTATAGCCCGGTCTCATGTGCAAATAAAAAAATTAACTCACAGAGCTCAGAAAAGGAATTAGCTCTATCTGAATTAGAAGGTCATGCAGGTAAAATCTGACACTGAAAGTGTTACCTGTTTTGGTGTAAAAAGGAAAACTTGTGTTCTGGCATAAGATCTTAATTCCAAACTAGGGTCCTTTAGAGAGATGCTGTCAGATTGGTTTTCTATTTCTACTATTTAATGGTATAGCAGTTCTTAGGAAGTTTCCCTCCTGAACAAATAAAGGAAAAAAAAAAACACAACCCCCTAACAATGAATTTAGCAAGCATATTTCATGCATCTGACTAAACTTTTTAATTAATTTAGTTTTATTCTTTCCCTTGCCTAGCTCCAATCCAGTAAATAATCACAAGCACATGTGCAAACCACACCAGCTCTCAATGTTTAGCATATGAGGAGCCCTGTTGACACAACAGGGCTTCTTTCTTGCTTAAAAATAAAAATGTGGTGGTGTAGATTCAGGTCCTGCCGTTCCATGACTCTCTTGGGCAATGCATGGAAAACTGGCAGGAGAGCAAAAAACAGGGAGGAATGTGCAGCACCTCAAAGCTACTTTTAAATAGTCATCTTTTTTAAATTACCCCCTAAAATACACAGCTCAATCTAATTTTTTATAATCCTATTGGAAATACAGTACTTTGTTGATCTGTGCAATGTTACATCACCAAAGCATTAAAGATAAGCTGATGGGGAAGTTTATAAGTCCACTTTGTAAACAGTCATCCAGTATGTAAACTTAACATGTTAATTTTGTTATGGATTAAGAAAACTGCAAACTGAAGAAGTGAAGTTGTTCCCAAACCAAATTCTTCACAGTTTTCCATGAATAACAAAAAAACCTCTATGTTGGTCAAATAAAATATTCATTAAATCTGAAATTATTTATTAACTATATTCTAAAAGATTTTATATGTACATACATATCATTGTACGTAAAGGAATTAATAGAGCCTTTGCAACAGTCCACGTCCTTCTCACACAGTATACCTGGAACAAGATTTTCATACCCCCTTGCACAGAGCCAGATAGTGAGATAATAACCTTTTATCTCAGCAGATAATGCCAATTTTCCCACATATTTTATGGTAGACATGTCTCCACTTTTTCTGTTGTATGTATTCTTTACATTGTCCCAAAGCAGAGAAATACTCCACGCCCCTACCACAGTGAAGATGCTAGAGAGGAGACAGAGAATATTAAGTTATGGCTTCTGCTCTAATTGACTATATTTCAGCTGTTTTAGAAAAAGTAGCTGTCTGAATCAGGCATGCTGTTCTCTGAGGGAGAAGAAAATGTTACCTTTAGTCATTTCCAAAATAATTCTAACAAAAGTTTCACTTCAGCAGAGTACAGTAGACTTTGAGAAAAATAACTGTGGTATTGATTGAATAGGATGTATAAGAAATTCTGCTTGAGTGACTTAAAATGTCTGCTGCATTAAACCATTCAAATAACATTTTATAGTGGCAATGCTAAAAAAAAAAAAAAGCCCAACAACCCTTTTATAGCCGCAAGAATGAGGTGCCATAAAGAGTGTACCTTGTGCAACCACGAAATTGCCTTTGTCTCCTTGCACTTTTTGTGCTCTTGAGTTTATAAAGCCTAGGATAAGCTCAAGGAAAGATATCTCCTGTTTTGTAAGGAAGGGGTAAGAACTAATAAATTAAGATATGTTTACTGGAGGGGTGGGGTGGTGAGGTGGGGCGGGCACAGCAGGACGGGACACATCACCAAACCCCAAGAGAACAAAACAAAAATGATAAGAAGTCCCACATCAGACCTTTCACATTTTCATTAAAAGAGGAGTACAATACGTAGTTGCAGAATTATATCACTTGAGCACAGTCTGCCTTTCTGGGTTTTTATTTACTATATACTCTTCCAAGCACTTTTTTTTTTTTTTTTTTTTTTTTCCCAGCAGGTTGTCTCCAAGCAGAAATAACAGAGCAAGATGTGAATCTTTAGGAGATCCAGAGGAATAGTTCACATGAAGGCTGCATAGTCATAATACTAAATCAGCACATTTCCATACTTGTCCTACTCTTCACTGTATCCTCTTTTGGGGGCAACTTGTGCTGAATGGGGACATCCATTAAAATATAGATAATGGGCATCTAGAAAAGATTTTCTCAAGGTGACTTGCCATTCTTGTAGAAATTTTCCAGATCCTGTTCAGTTTTATCACAGCACTTACAAAAGGTCAGTACCATTATCAGAAGTAATGCTCCAGTTATGATTTCATGCACCACCTCCTCAAAACTGCTCCATATTCCCTCTTTTAATGGATCTGTTAAGCCATCTTTGGTAAAGGTGGCATAGTGGTTTCCTGGGGTCACCTTTAACCAACCACTTAAAAATTTTGTAAAAGAGGAAGAGTAGCAACTCTATATTTTAGAGAGCTGATGTGGATGCATAAATCAAACTCTTCAGTATATATTTAATGACCATGTGTCATTATAAGAGTCACTGCATTTTAGGAAACAGGTGGATGCTTGTGATTTCTATCCTTAACCCTAAATGAACAAAGACCTTTTAAAAAGATGCTTTTAAGAATGAAGGGGCTTTCTTTACTTACTTCTTTGTCTTCTGTACAGTTACTATCTCATAACGGCATTAGGAACATAGATTCATTAATGTTTGCTAGACTGAGATACTAGAGTGATGAGCATCAGAGAAGCACCATTGAAACATTTAACAGTTTCTTAATCAGTTCAGGCTTTGAATAATGGCATTAATTAGGGTAGGGAGAGTCACACAGAAATTAAACTAAACAGCATTTTTTTTAAAAAAATTATTTTTTCAAATTGTAAGTCACATGGAGGCAGGGGGGGAAGTGAAAATAACCTGTTCTGGAAAACATTTCTGCACTGTTGGAGAAACCCTGGAATGTCTATGTCTGGTTTTGTTTGTTCTTAGTTTATACATGTGTAGAGAAAGGATTCATTATCCGAGTCTTTACTGTCATCATAAATCTCCATGCAAAACCACCGAATTATATCAAATTTTTGACAATTTTCCTTTATGTGCATGTGTTCCTTGTTATCCTATCCAGATTTCCCCAGTATCTGTATAGAAGTCGAGTGAATAGATAATGAAAGGGCAAATTTGTAAACCACAGCACATCTGGATCTGCCCAGAGGAAGTGGAAACACCTGATGTCACCTCCAGATTGACCATGTCATGTGTAAATTGGCATATTTCTTGTCCAGATAAGCATGTATTTCAGAGGAATATCTTCACAATTACTAACACGCACACACACAGATACAGAATTATATAGGGCATGTATGCTTATTTGTGTGCATGAGAATGTAGAGGTACACGCATATATTATATATAATGACTTCATGTGTTTGAAGGTGCATTCATTCATGCATCAAATATAAGCTGAATTTTTATAATACTCATAAAATATTTTACTGATGAGTATTTCTCGAAAGGAAATATAAAGATCAATTACATCCAGTAAAGAGTATTACCGCTGCTTTTAACAAAAATATTAACTTATATCTAGACAATTTTTTTCAAACAGATATTTTACAAATGAGAATAATCCAGATTTTTTCTAGTTTTCCTGAAGAATGCACTCCACTTTTGTTCTACAAGCATGTTATCCAATCCATTTTTGTATAAATAAAAACATTACATTTGTGTGGGCAAATGAATGAGATGCTTCTCTTTAAGTTTGATACTATCATTTAGGCACCAAACAGTAGATAACATTTAGATAAGTAACCCTAATACATTTATTGTTTCGATTTCATAATTGTGTCTCTCAAGAGTCTATAAACTATGCACTATGCTGGAGAAAGCTGCATGAAAAGAGAATACAGGAAGATGTAAACAACAGTCACTTGTGTTTTACAAAATTACTAGTGAAAACCTGGCCCTGGAGACCTGCTCCTTAAGACCTGTCTGTTACTCCCAAACTTATTAGCTATTCTACAAGAAAACACAACTTCTTCCTGCCAGCCTTGCCTCTTACCTACTTTAAGACCCCCGGGAGGACTACGCTGAAAAAAACCCATAGCATATTCTTGATCTGGAGAACAGCTCTTTTCGTTGTCTGTAGCTGACCTGCCACAATCACTAATTGTTCTAAAAATTTGTCATATTATCTGACCTAAAAAGTTTGGTTGTCCATTAATAACCTTCAGAGCTACCTAACCTCTTCTGCAGCATCTGCGTTAATGATGGATGAATCGCCCACAGCTAGAGCATCAGAGAAGGAAACAAACAGGCTGGTGTTGTCCTTACAGTATTTGATTGATTTAGAGCATGTGCGGGAGCAGAGTAAAGGCTGTGCTGAGGTTTGACTAGAGTTGCCGAGGCAGTTGGTACTGTGAGAAAAGGTCAGAGGAGTTAGACGTTGTCGGATTGTTCACAGATGGCTGATGCTGTCAGTTTTATTTGAAATAATCCATACTTCAGTTTCAAGGGATGTATCAGTCAGATTCTACCACCAAGAGGACAGATCACTTACACGTTTTATTTTAGTAATGCTTCTGGTTCTCTTGGAAGCCCTATACATGGGCATACAGGGACTAAACCTGTCATTTTTCGAGATGTGTTTGATTAAGAGCAGAATTTCTATGCAGGACTTGAAAAAGCATCACTCATGGTATGGTGCCGCTGCTTTTTCTTGTGTCTTCAATTACAGGTCTGGCAGAGAGCACGTTCTGCGTTGCTGTGCTTTTTATGCTTTATATTTGGCCCACACATTTACTTACCTGTAGCTTACTATGCTTTCATTTCTACATAACCTGTCTTAATTTAGCATTCAATTACAGAATGAGCTTTGTCATCATTTCTCTGTTTATACCAGCCATTGCTTACTGTAAACATTATGAATAGCTGCACAAGGTAGAAGTAGCTGGTCAAATGTTTTTCTGTTGGTTTGGGGTTTTTTGGGTTTTTTTGTGGTTTTTTTTAAGGAAAATTGAGTTTTCAGTTTCCTGGAGTTGTTGCAGTAACCAACCACTGCGTAGAAAATGAAGGTTTAAACCTGAAATATTTTTATTGGGGGCAAAATATTTCTGTTTTAAACTGTTGCCTGGCTGTCTCATGGGAGCTGAAGTTCTGCTACCACAAATCCCTAATCTTTCTTCAGACTGTCAGAAAATAAGTGTGTGAAAGCCTCATATTTATCTCTTGAAGAGGGAGGACTTCCAGCCAAGGTTGGATGGAAAATAAGTGTTTGGTATTTCACAGTATCTTGACATCTGACCCATAACATTCAAAGAATTACATCCGATATGCTCTCAGGATGAACATCCCAATAATTAGAAACCTGTCTCAGCACAAATGCTCAGTCTTCCAAGTATATCGCAAAGTTAAGGCTCTCTTTCTCTCTGGAGAAACCAACATTGGCTTTACCGGGCACCTGGTGATTTTCTGAGCTGACAACTGCCATCCAGCTTCTCTCCTATAGCTGGTAATAAGGTCATGGCCAGTTTGATTGATGTAATCATCTATTGGCTACATTTTATTATCTTTATCAAGTACTGGGTTTCTTGAGAGCACTTCTCATTGTGAAAGATGCTTACAGAAAATAGTAAATGAGTACTTTACCAGAGACATCTTCACAAATGCATTGAGAAGCCCTCAAGGTGTTTCAGTAAGGAGACAAGTATTGGTGCTTTCCTGACAATACAGAAATGCCGGCAACGAAACCTCAGAAGTCCTTGTTTACCTGAAAAATTACTAGAGTCTCTTTTCTGATGTTTGGAATAAATTTTCTCTGGACCAAAGTGTTTTTAAGATATGGACACTGATAATACATTGACATCCTCTCTAGTCTCACAGTTAGCCAGGCTCAGGGTTAGTCAAAGTATTCCCAGGACTTTTGCAAATAGCTGTTGAGCTTTGAAATTACAGGACTATATAACAAGTTGTCCTGGGCTATCCTTCCTAGCCTCACATGTCTCATCCTCTTGAGGAAGGTCACAGGTACAGAGGAAATTCTGAACATGAGGAATTTATATCTTTATGTTTTGAACAGAGGTGAAGAAAGAACAGGCTATTTTTGAGAGATCTGCCAGTAAGGTAAGATGGCATTTACTTTGCCAGGGACTTTTGAATTACTCCACAGCCAAAAACCTGCTTAAATAGTGACCTGTGACAATATTCGCATTTTCTATTCTTTTTCAAATTTAGAGATGCTGGTGCCAGCCTGAAGGTATTGGTAGCAGTGCTGAACCTTCTAGAAGACTTTCACAATGATCATAAATGAATTGCAGTCGTAGGGCACTTGACTCAAAAATTTCCATGTGGACCATGTTCACAGTTGTTTGCATTCATTAAAGTTAAAACTGGAATTTGATGTGGTACTGTGAGTGCAAAAGGTTTCCATTTTTAAATGTATTAGATACCCCGGACAGCTCAAGCCTTTCTTTACAGGTGTCATTCAAAGCTGATGTTTCAGTAGTGAGGACATCTACTTGGATGTCCTTTATCTGTGTGCACTCACTACCCCAAAGGTCTATAATGACCTCATATGCAAAGAATTTCCTGCCTGCAGAGCAGAACTGAGCAGGCTCAGGTAGTTTAAGTGCAATGTTGTTTAATAACTTTTCTTAACACTGATAAACAAAACCTAACCTAGGAAAATGGTTATTGGAAGCTTGCTCTCATAGCTGAGTTTTGAGGCCTGAGGCATTTGTGTCTGAATGGTGACACTTCCTATGACTTCTGCCCCATGTAGATGGTGACAGATGGGTCTGTACCACAGGCCTGGAGTTATCTTGATGATGTTCAAGATGCTTAATAACACAGGAAAATGTTCTCGGAAAAACGAAGCAAAACAGTTAAATGGCAAACCAAAAGCTAATGCTTTATGGAAGGCAGGTACTTAAATTACGTATTAAAAAAGGACATCAGCAAGCACATGGTTAATGCATTCATCTACAGTAATGCTGTAATTTGCTTGGGATTTGAAAGATCAGCTTCGCAAAGGCAGTCCTGATAGACCTTTTCTGGAAACTGATATCTGCCAGAAAAAAATATTACAAAAACAACGTCCTGCTTTTTACAAATCAATCTGTTCCCATTGAAACACATAGTTTCAGTTAAAAACAGTTTAGCTGCATTCAGTGCCCAAATTTTCCTCTGTTTGTAAGCTTCAGTGCTGTTTTCAGTCTCATTGACAGAGATGCATCTGGTTGCTTTCCTATTACTTGTTTGATGCATCCTATGCTCTAAGTGCTTGGAGATATGAGCATTTCACATTCTTGTGTTTGATAGCTTTCAGTATTTCAACCTTATGGTTGCCGTCATCCTTAAGAATGTGTGAGCATCAGGACACACGAGCTAAAAAGCATTTCAGTACAATGAAAGATAAATTCAGTAAATAGGCAACAAGAACTTTACACTATATGATTTGAATTCACAAATAAAAGTCAAATAAAAAATGTTAATCTATGGTACTCTAAAGCTGCTCACTGTGTTTCAGGGTTATCCATGCTTAATAAAAATACTTACTGCAATGCAGCTGTAGAAAGCATTATTGAATAAGAGGATGTCAGTTCAAGAAAAAAGTTTCAGGGAAACAAGGTGCTTCATTTCTATGAAATGAATCCTTAGACTCATCGTTAAAGCCTCCAGATAGAAAGAAGTCCTATATTCAGCAAAGGACATTACATGGTTATTTGAAATCTAGGATATCTTTTTATTAGAAGTCAAAGATAAGTGATTTAGAAGAGAAACACCCTCTCCTCCGCCCCTCTTTTTTTTTTTTTTTTTTTTTTTTTTTTAAGAAGGACTTTTTGCAAAGGACCATATTCACAAAATATGAAAGATAAAGTTTTGAAAGACTCTAACTTTTAAACATTTTAGAGAAGGTTGTAATCAGAACTACACAGGATGCATATTTCAATACAAAGTGTCTATGTACATAGACTTCTACATATTCCTTACAAGTGGAAATAAAACCAGTTGCTTCATGTCTGTGTTGCGATTCCCTCTGTTCCCTGTCATAGGGATTTTGAGTTTTAGCAGCTCTTTAGGGAAGCTGCTTTTTACATCTCAAGCTGCAAATACATCCTTTTATGTGTCAGAGTTCATTGTAAGGTCCTTCATCTGGTGTGCAATTGTGGATAAGATGACAGTCATCACAAAATTACTTCCTACAACCTAATCAACAAATGAAGAAAACCAAACAAGTTTGCTTTACATGTTTCTTATGCACAAAGTGAGAACATACTACTTGTACAAAGTTTATTGGTTTTAAACAGTGAAGCTCAGGATTATTCAGAAGTCCTCATTGTCGAAATCTGGAGGATAGATTTACTGTCTCCATTAATTGCTGAGGGAATTAGGAAACAAATTGGTTAATCTCTAGGTGACCTCTAATCTCTAGGTTGCATGACGCATGCACTCTACACTCAAATCAAGTAGCCATCTAATTTAACTTGATACAGGATAAATATCTGAGTTAAAGCCTGGTTCTTCTTATCTGGTTCTGATCTGCGCACAGTGAAGGTGTTCATCCAGCAGTCAGTCGCTCAGGTGCATCAGCTATTGGCACTTCAGGTTGTCTCCAGTCATGATTGCACCCTTTTTTCTGCAACATATTTTGAGTCCAAGCCATAATCTCCCAGCTGGATTTGTACAGTTTCCTTGGTTTCCCAATGTATTTCTTTACATGAACCTTTATCAGCATGTTTCCTTGGACTGTGATCATTAAGCTTGGCAGCTCAGATTGTCTCATAACAGCAACCAAGCGTCCTTCATGTTTTACAGTCCCACTGGTTTTTTGTGTTATTCACTTAATCAGAAATATCTTCATATTGTCATCTAAATCAAGACTAGGAATATTAAATAGCAGTGAAACAAGAGTGCTATTATTGGGTGACCTTGTGTAATGAATTCTTCTTGAAAAAAATTAACAATTGCATTTTTCAATCTGTTAGTAAAGTAGATTTAATCCATCTAACATAGAACTTCATCCATCCATCTTGCATAAAATTTTACTTTGAATCACGATGTCATGTGGTGTTATGCTAATTTTTAATATAAATTCAACTATGCTGTACATACCAGACTGGTAGTTTAGTTTTATTTTTTTTGTTGTTTTGTTTTGTTTATTTTATTTTATTTTATTTTATTTTAAATGTTTGATAAACTCTTCTAGAATCCAAGTGCATCTGGTCTGCAGCTATTTTTGAATATTAGTATCATAAATGGAACTGCAAATGAACCTCACTGTGTAACTTTGAAAATGTGTTCATAGTTGTGGGTTTAGATGATCTAATCCAACCCTAATTTATTTAGCTAATTAAATGTGAATGAAACCTGTTGGATAGTCTGCCACCATTTCTAGACCTTAATCTTATCTGAATCTCTGTCTTAGTTTTCTTCTAAAAAACTAAAAATAGAAAAATTGCCCTTTATAACCGTAAATGGCAAACAAGCATTTTCTTTGTCCTTCCCTTCAATTTTCATTTCCATTTTCAGATAAATCTTTCTTTTTCTGAGAAGCATGATAATTGGAAAAAAGTTAAACAGTACTCAATACTTTCTCCAAATTTATTTAACTTCTCTCTTTTTTCTGTCACTTTTCTCTTCTCTCTCTTTTCAGTTACTATTGGTAATATCAGCATCCTATCTATCTTTGTAACCCGTCAGCAGGCACATGCTGCTGCTCAGATCCCACATTCTCAGTGTTTCAATGTGATATTTTCTCCTACTCATGGTTTGACATACCAGCTTATACAAGCCTAAATATCTGTTTGCCAGTGTTAATCCACTGTCCTTATATCAGTGCTTCCAAAACTGCCTGCCAGTCATTTCTTCTCATTTGAGTATGTACTATGGTGTTCACAGTGGGTCAGAGAAAGGACACTGTTTTTTTTAATACCAGTAGAAGAACCAACCAGCTAATTTCCATGTTGTGTTTGCAATGATTGGATTTCAAAATGCTTTACAAGCATTGGAAGAATGAGATAAGTTATACAAACAAAATAGGTATACCACTACTGATTTTAACCTCGTTAGAGCTGGGTGGAATCCATGTCCTCTACGCAGGGCCATAACATTCACCTGGAGTTGTCAAGCTTATTGGGGAAAAAGCACCATTTTTTCTTAATTTTAAACTTTCTGATTTAGTAATGAACTAATGGTGTGGGAAGACATGTTGGTTTTGTCTATTGCTTGCCTTTAGTTACTAAAAAATAATAAAATTTTAAAGATGGGTAGGGTTTGTTTTGTTTTGCTTTGCCAGTTAATAGATATATGTGTATTAAGGTATTTTAGTAGAGGTACTAGATGTATTTACACCTATGTACTCCTATATAATATGAGAAAGCTCTTGGTTGTTTCTAGTAGTAAATGCAGTCATCATGTGTACAGCAAGTAGAACCTGACCAGCCATGTGTTTGTTATGTGTCTTGAGGTGTGGGCACCACATTATCCTGTTGCCATGTGTTTTGTACTTGAATTTTGAGGTTTTGTGTGCCAGGATCCCTTACATTACACATTTTTATAAGAAGCAGTCCTGCCCCGTGTAGGTATTATGATTACTAGGTATTTCCACCATACTAAGCAATAGATATTTTGTATTAATATCCTTATTTTATGTTCCTTAAAGACAGAAAAATGTGTGTTGCAGAAAGTTATCATAAAATGTATAACTACAAGACATACAGCCAGGTTTGTTCAGTGAAAATTCAGTAACCACAAGCTGTCTGTTCCTATTATTCATATTTCATATACTTGAAGTTCTCCATTTACAAAATTTTCTATGTGTACAGAAACTCTCTCCAGATACAACAAAACTGTTTCTGTAAGTTATAGGTGTCACAGAGAGATGCAATGCAACCTAGAACAAAAGGAGATGTGGATAGTTGTGTGAATCTGCCCAGAAATAACAATAAAGGTCACAGAGTCTCTGTAATTTCCTGGGCTGGAAAGATTATGCCACTTCATCCATTTTTGTGTCCAAGGGTCACTCCTTGTCAACAGAAGACTCCCCATAGCCACATAGCCCTGAGAAGTCACAGGTGTATCTCCATAAAAGTTGATGAATCAGCAGGACTTTCCAGTCTGGATCCTGCATGACTCCAGCGAGAGAATTTGTAGAAATGTTAAGATCACATTAATTTCAGAAGAGCAGGCTGGGAGAATATTTCTGACATGTAGTCAGAAGCTAAGGTAAATCCACTTCACAACGTTATTGGATTAGCCTTTCTTGAAGTTTAATTAAATTGGTTTTCCCTCTATTAACTGTTATAACTAGGAAATGGTAGATGAGAATGAAACTTCATCTCATTACTGTTTAATAAGTTAAATCTCTTCTTGTGTCTCTAATGCTAAGAAATACGCATTCTTTTATGTTAATCATGCAAGTGGATTTTATGTTAGCAACTTCAGGATGTGTACAACTGTCCATATACCATTCACGGAGATTACCCACTTTTCAAGTGGTAAATCCACCATTACTGCCTTAGACAATAAAAGAGAAAGGGATGCAGTGTGCTGTCTAATGCAGGCAATCCCAAAGTAGGCATCCCATGTTAAGCTAAAGAAAAATAATAAAAACCCAACAACCCTAAAATATACCAAGTGCAACAAAATTTGTAATCTACTTAACCATCTTAACCTGCTTAACAAGTATCTAGAAAAAGGCTACAAGACTTGACCTCTTTCTCCCTTTACAGAAAAATACTTTTAAAATTTCCTCAGTTTTAGAGGTGGTCTAACAACAAGGTCCTGGGTTCAACAGGACTATTTAAATGGAAATAGATCATAACATTAAAGAGGAATCCTTGTTTAACTGTGTTACTACACTGCCATTGCAGAAGTACCTTTGAAAAATACACTTCTAAGTTACAATATAAGCTTGCTCAAAGGAACAGAGGGAGATGTAATTGTCTGGGTAAAACGGGAGTGGTGTGTGCTAAAAATAGAAACCACCAGATTTGTATCTTCCTAATTGTGAACTTCAGGGAACTGAAGGCAGCAACGCAGAAGATATGTGTGAATGCATGTCTCCCTGAGACACTACCAGTCCCCTGCAAAACAAGAACTTGGTAGAGCCCATGGAGTCGTGTTCCTGCTGTGCCCAGGTGCGGAGGAGGGCAAGGGCATGATAATAATGATACATTCCTACTTCATGGACAAGCTGAGAGTTATGGCAGCAATTTGGAAGCAAATCATTTGGAATGGTAGGAAAAAAATACTTTATTGTCCCAGATTTCAATTACAAAAAGCGAAAAGGTTTTCCTGGATGTCTCAAGTTAACTGAGGGGTAAAGACTTCAAAGAGGCATTTTTGGACATCTCACACTGAAGGTCTTTCAAAGGGATCAGAGACTGGGCTGTGCATAGATCCTGAGTGCTATGAAATCTGCATTCACGCTCCATGAAGAGCTCTTTAAGCTAAGCTCTGTTGCATCATATTTATCTTCTGAGTCTCACATCCTCTAGGCTCTTTCATGCAAGTATTGAGCACTCTTTATGCCCATGTTAGAAATCTAAACATGTGCAAGGCTTTCTCTGACTCTCAGCATCCCCTGTTCATGCTTGAAAAATAAGTTAAAAAATAATAAAATAAAATAAAATAAGTTAAAAAATAATAAAATAAAATAAAATAAAATAAAATAAAATAAAATAAAATAAAATATAAATTAATAAAAGGTGGCTGAGTTCAAAACATAGACTGGGAATTGCCTCTGTTTCATACTACCTCCTTGATGCATACTTTAAGATCATTTTGAAGAGTGATACCTGGACCTGTCCAGAAGCATGCTAAGGACCACTCTGAAAGTTTCACAGCATAAGCAATTGAACTCCAGTGCCTGGGAATATTTCTTGGTGCTTTTAAATTTATTAGCATAGATTTAGTTTTTTATTCATAGTCTGAGCTTTCTGGAAAACAAGTCTTGTCTTGTTACTTCTCTACTGAGATTGTCGATTAATGATCACCACATATAAGTTTCCAGACAGAGATTTTATATTTTCATGATTATGAAAAAGTGTAGCTTTCAATTTACATCTCACCTAAACATTTAATAGTAATGCTATGTAGAAAAGATAATAACATAATTTACTAAGTAGATTGAACTTGCCTTTGAATGGTGTTTGATGCCAGTAACATCATGCTTTAACACCAGTAAGGTCATGCAAATCCAGACAAGTTCATTTGGATCCTAATGTATTTAGCTGTAACAGAGTTCTTACACTGAGAATGCAAACCAAGGCAGAGGTTGCAGCTATCGTGTTTTGTGGTTATTCACTTATCTTTGTGTATGAAATATAACCTTGATGACAAAGCTCTAAGAGTTTTCTTATTTAATGGTACAGTGTACAACTTCTTATAGTTAAAGACTGTGTTCTTTTGCTTTTGTTCCTTTTCTCTCTGATGTTCATGTACTTTTTTTTTTTTTCTTTACTTAATTTAAGGTGTCTGCTACCCTGTCAAAGAATAGAAGCTTTCTGTCTCACATTCTGAAATGGCTCATTGACAAAAGATATGTGGTGTTAGATAAATAGTCCCAGTTCTTTTGTTTTCCAGTCTGTAAAAGGCAGAAGGTAGCTTTGTTTTATTTTACAGAAGTGTAAGGAAGAATGATTAACTATGGATTGGTCTGGAGATACTCATTACATGAAGGTTACACAAGGAGCTGTTAGAAATACTTGGTGTTCACACTTTCTGTAAGATGAGTTGTCACTATTTTTAAAAACTCAGAGGAAAAAGAGTTTGGAAATTAAAAAAATAATGCTTGTAGTATACTATGTATAGTCTTCATTTCATTACTATTTAATGAACTTTTTTTTCCCTTTAATGTGGCATTCCAAATCAGACTTTCTCAAAAATCCTGCAAAATATTTTTCAAGCATCTGGCAGAATTTTCTTATTACTTAATTACACTTCATACTGCCTGTAATGAAACAGCAAAGTCACCAGGCTTTGCAGAAAAGGAATCTCCTTTTACTGAATTTCCTTCACTGCATATCAACATTATTAAAAGGAGAAGAACAAACAAATAAAACAGAAGTCCACAAGTGGAGCAAATTCCCTTTGGCCAGCTATCTTTTGAGGTGTAAATCAGTGTTCTCACCAAGATTATAATTTACAGGTGTAGTTCAGTGATAACCACTGGACAGTCCCCACTGCAGGAGAACTTTCTCCGTTAGAACAAACCAACATCACAGCTCATTCCTGTGTTCTGCTGCATGGTGTGTGCATGCAGTGGGAATTTCTAATGGGCTCAACTCTGCAGCCAACAAACCTGGGGCATGCTGACAGTCACTGGTCTTCAAGCCAATGAACCAAAGACTTAAACACACCAGCTGTGCTCCACAAGGCAGCGCAGAACATCTATCAGCTGAAGGACATTTATGCTTTTTTTATGGAACATTTAAACATTAAATGTTTTCAGGGCATTTTTTTCTTAAAGATTTCCTTAGTTCCCATTTATAAATCTTCTGAATAAATCTGCAGGAGTGTGTTTCCCTTTACAAACTTTCATTTTGAAGATCATATTTACTTAATTTCTAAAACAGTTGACTCATTCCAAATTCCAAAGTGGATTTAAAAATCCGCAGACTCATCTGCCATTCTTTGGCTTCTCAAGTAAGATAGACAAGTTCAATGACAGATCTACAAATCTTGTTAAACATCCCTAAATTGAGAGATTTCAGGTACCACACCTTATTTTACTCTTGAGGTATATCTGATTTAGGCTACAAATGTACTATGAAATCCTGATATAATTATCAAGTTTATAAATCCTGCTGTCATATTTAAATCCGTTATGATTTATAAATCCATTTCAAGTTTTACACCTCTGATATTCCCCCCAAGCAAAAATTTAGTAGAGCTTCAAGTCCATACTGAGTCCAACCAGGTGGCACATTTTACATAGCTACATCAACCATGGGAAATTCTCCCAGTGAACCTCAAGACAATCCAAGTATCTCACCAGTGCCTGTCCACACGGCTTAAAATTAAGACAGTCCATGTTTAAATGATCTGGTTAAGAACAGTACAGAATGTGGCAAAGATGCATTATTTTAAATTGATTCAAAACATATTTCCATTTCAAAACATATTTCCATTGCTGTTGAATTCCATTCCATGAACCTGCAAGACAAATAAGGAGCTAAAGTCAGGATTTTCTTTGGAGAACCAGTCTAAAATCAGATCCAAAGTTGGTCATAAAAACATTTGAATTCCATCTTTCACTGTCCCTTATTTACAGAAGAATCATCAAGCGACATTGACTCTAAAGCTAAGGACTAATAACGGTAAAACTAATATGAGCTGTTTAAGGCACTACAAAAAACTATTTGCAGTGCAGATCTGAAGGTCTGGTTGGTCTTAAAAAACTGAGGAACTATGATAAATTTCAAAGTCCCCTTTCATCTACCAGCAAAATCTTTAGGTGTGTCTATGTTTCTGTGTGGGTTTATGCCCATATATGCTTTATTTTTTTGTATTTATTTCATTTTTTATATATATATTATTTATATATTTATATTATTTTTATATTTTTATACTATAGCTATATTTATGCATCTCAGTTTCAGAATATTCTGTTTTCCTATAAAATAAAATTCCCTGATCACTTGTGCTTTTCTGAGCTTATTTGTGAAACAGACATTGCATGTGCTCTATGCCTCCTTGTAAATTCAGAAAAAGCTAAAGGGGACTGAGTCAATCCCAAGTACTGAATAGCTTCCAGTTGTCAGCAGTGAATAGTCAAAAAGAACTAAACTAACCACAGTTTTCCAGACCGGATGAGCTCATGGAGTATGTGCATGATAAAGTACCATGAAATCATAATGAATATAGGAAAGTTGATGTGAAATAATGAAATCTAGGTGATCCTACTAAAGTAGCCAAGTTAAAACAAACCAGATGTGCTGTTATGAAAAAATACAGTGTAGCTGGGCAACTCAGTGCCACAGAAACTTCTGCCAGTAGCTTATGTGTGTTGAAGAAGCAAATGGATTAGTAAGAAATCTCTCTAGACCTAATAAATAAAAGATAGGACTAGCTCAAAACCTCTCAAAACTATAGATTATTTGAAATCATTAGCAAAATATACTGTGAAAATGTCATAATTGTGTCTTGTTCTTAGGCTTTTCTGCAGTTACCTGCCATATGACACAGTAAAGCAGAATAAATAAATATACAAACTTCTGATACTGTTTGGAAAGGACATTCCTGTGCTCTTGCATTTTACTTACTTCTCTCACACCATTTCTGTAGTGACATGGGACTTGGCATGATTGTACAGTATCAGGTAAACAACGTTTACACAAATCTGTATTTCTCTTTATTTTTATGTATTTATTATCCTAGGGGCTTGTTAATATTTTATTTGATATCGTCTGGGGGGGGGGGAGTTTAATTTGTTCAGTATTCAGTGCTTAAGACACTGCAAACAAGCTTGCGTAAGGTAGCAATAAATATTTTACGGGATACTTTAAGTATTTCAGAAGTTTTGAAGATTTTGAAATTTCGTTCCCTCTTATGTCAAAGAGCTGAATACTCTGGCTAAAGGGGCAGTACCAACACAATGTCCTTCCTAGAAAGATGAGAGAAAATTAGACACCATTAGCTCTGCCAAGCACCATCAGGGCTGGAAGTTTTGCATTCAGAAATTCAAGCCTTGCATATTCAAGAACTATAGAAGCTTTTAATTGGCTATCTCAGCTGAAGACTTTGGGAGGTTCATGACCAAACCTAGAATGACATTGCCAAATCCCAATTCACTTTTTGTTCTCACAGAACAAGGAATAACACATGCATTACTCCAGAACTAATTTTTGCTCTGTTTCTGTGTTCTTGCTATGTTAGATTCAATGGGATGCAATTTAATACAAGTATTGTCTCATTTTTTGGCCCATTGCCTTCCCATATCTTCTTTCCATTCTGCACGCAATAAAGATGATTCTTTCATTGAAGGAGGACAGTGTGAGGATAATTGTAACAGTTCAACGCAGCTGAGACTGCCTTGTTCCCTGACCTGCTCAGATTACTGCTCCCGCTGCCGCTGGTGCTACCAGTAGGCAGGTCTGTCCTGTTCCTGTATTAGGATCTAGTACTCCACATGAACGTGAGGTTTCATTTTATAAGAGTCTTTAAGTAGCTAGACCCTGGAAAAAAACACCATTCCAAAATAAACGGAAAAAAAGTTCTACTAGAATAAGGGAATTTTCTTCTAGAAATGCATGCTAGAGAAAATAAGATTTCTCCTGAGCCAAAGTCACAAGACAACTTCAAGTGAAACTGGTATTCACAGGTACTTTAAATGACTTGCTCTGTCTATAGCAAACAAGATTGCAACTTCTATAACAGTTTATTTGGCTGTGAGTGCAGCCATACATCCTTCAGCTCAGGGACACTTATTTTCTAATCTCATGGCAGACGATTTTTAAAATAAGTTTTCTCTGATTTTCTTCACTAACCAGAAGACCATTTCCACACTAGGAAATCTTCTCGTGGCAACCCTAATGAAGTTGCTGCTGAAGCACAGACAATCTCTTCTTTAGGAGACTTTTTGTTTAAAAGAATATTCTGCTCTGTTGACTGTCTGATTACATTCAGATTAGATAAAGCCAATTAAGCACTTACGACTTAGCAAAATTAATGTCTAACCAGTTATGTGGGAGTTATTACAAGAAGTCAAAAGGTGACTTCAGTAAACAATCTGTGCATACTTTTGTATAAAATCAAATCTGATGCATCAAATAAAGATATAAAATAAGGAAAAAACAAGACACAATCACTATAACTCTTCCAACTATGTTCATATTTACAGTCTGGTTTATTAATATAGCCTTGAGGAAAACTTCAAGGACATTTATTTATATATATTTTTAATGTGTTGACAGTATATATTAACTCCTTTTCCAAATAATTTCTTAGCTATATTGGTTAATACCTCAAAAAATAGAATTTGTCTGTTTTTCAAATTACCCATTTTAAACAAGTTTATATTGGTTCTTATTATTGCATTACTATTGTATTATCATAACAACATATTATATTACATTACTAATAGAAACAAGCAATCCACATTTTCTCACTTTTTTATAAGATTATAGTTTTACCCCTCCATTAACTCAATCAACATTAGTGTAGTCCTTACAGGTAATAATATAGTTTCTATACATCAACACATTCACATTTTTTCATTCATGCCAAGCAGAATTTGTAGACCCTTTTTTTTTGTAAACTGAGTGAAAGCTCAATTTATAAAGGGGAAAAGGAGATAAGCGACTGCATGAGCTGTAAGTCTGTATCACTATAAAAATAACTATCAAAAATATCATCAGAAAAAAATATTCTTGTCTCTTTTTTTTTTTTTTTAAAGGCAACATTTTTATGAGACATCATACAAAATTATCAGTAATAATCATGTTTTCTTGGTAACTGTCTGTGTCCCTTCCACCTTATTCAAGTCACAAGGTCTAAGTATAAGAGAAGGCTTCAAAGTTCTCTGAGCTGTTTATGTCTACAGTTTGTGGAAAAATCTTGTAACTCATTCTTTCTGTTGTTCTTCCTTCATACAAGCATGATGATATCTATTTTGACATAAAGATTCATTACTAAATCACTGCAGATTCCACGGGTAAGGGAGATGTTTGGAGGCTGTACTGACACACCAGAAAAAAAAAGTAAAAAAAAGTAGTGATTTAATAGTCTTTAAGCTATGTCACCAAAACCATGTTTAGGTTTCACTTGGAGGGAATAAAAATCTCAGATACCTTTTAAGAGGTAATGAAGGTTAAGTCTCTTTTTGTATCATCTTCCTTATAACCTTACAATGTCCTAAATCATAGAATCATAGAAATGTTTGGTTTCGAAAAGGCCCTTAAGGCCTTCAAGTTCAGCTGTTAACC
The DNA here is from genome assembly GCF_017639655.2 of Falco naumanni. NCBI lineage: Eukaryota > Metazoa > Chordata > Aves > Falconiformes > Falconidae > Falco > Falco naumanni. Next base: position 6,945,294 of record NC_054055.1, on the reverse strand, counting down.
CAGCACTGCCAAGCCCACCACTAAACCATGTCCCTAAGCACCGTGTCTACACATCTTTTAAATACCTCCAGGGATGGGAACTCAACCACTTCCCTGGGCAGCCTGTTCCAGTGCTTGATAACTCTTTTGAGGAAGAAATGTTTTCCTAATATCTAATCCAAAGCTCTCTTGGCAAACTTGAGTCCATTTACTCTGGTTCTATGCCTTGGCACTTGGGGGAAGAGACCGACCCCCACCTGCCCACAGCCCCTGTCAGGCAGCTGTAGAGAGCGATAAGGTCCCCCCTGAGCCCCCTTTTCTCTGGGTTAAACGCCCCCAGTTCCATCAGCTGCCCCCCCCGAGCTGTGCCGCAGCCCCTTCCCCAGCCCCTGCCCGGCTCTGGACACGCTCCAGCCCCTCCGGGTCTGTCTGGGGGTGAGGGGCCCAACGCTGAGCCCAGGGCTCGAGGGGCGGCCGCACCAGGGCCCAGCACAGGGGGACGGGCACTGCCTGGCCCTGCTGGCCACGCTGCTGCTGACACCGGCCAGGGCGCTGCTGGCCGCCGTGGCCACCTGGGCACACGGGGGGCTCATGCCCAGCCGGCTGCCGACCAGCACTCCCAAAGGGTATATGTCCTCTGGTTTGAAATCTATGTCCATAGTAAATTTTGTATATAGAAGGTTATAGAAGAATTGAAGAAAAAGCTTAAAACATGAAGAGTGAGGGTATATTTTGACAGGTTTCCCAGCAAAGGGCTCAATAAACCCTGTGTTCTAAAAAGTGCATACACCAGCACTGCCAATGGAAGCATAAGAGAATAAGGTCTCTGGTCTATGTAAACAGACATCTGGGTTCAGGAATTCATTTTCTATGCAGTTTTTTGCCTGGATTGTTGAACCTAATCTGTCCCGCAACCCATTAATGTCTACAGTTCTTAAAAAAACGTTATAAGGTATGTGAAATATTCTAAAAATATTTGCTGAGGAATCCACAAGGGCTTTGTTTTAATCAGTTCTTTTGATATTTAAGTAATCTTTTATATTAAACCATCAGACTATACGTGGCAGAGCTTGACTTACGCTTAAATGATATCCCAATGAGAAATGCAAAATGAGCTATGATTGCATTTATAAAAGAATGCATAAATAAACATACTTTAAAGGAATGAATCAAAGGAGTAGGAAGAAAGAAAGAAAGAGAAAAAAAAATATCCCAAAGCCTCACCCTAACAGGTTGCTGGTGAAATACATTTTTTGTATTTGGAAACCAAATAAAAATTTAGGGGTTTTGTTAAGAACAGTTAAACGCAGTGCAGTTACCCTGCATTTAAATCAGTGTAGCTAAGACCAGATTTTGCAATTCTGTATCTTCACTGCTCTTCAAATAAGGATAATCAAAGATGTTCAGAGAAAAAGGGTTGTGGCTAATACCATCAATATTGACAGTCATTTTTACTTTCTGTAGCTCTCAACTCTTCTTGTTATATTCCACACTGCTTCATAATACAGCACATTTTCTGAAGAAAAATTATTCCAGCACTATAATTATGAGCAATCTCAAGTAAAATGTATGTGAAAATAAAAACCAAGATCACACAAGGGAACAGAGTTACAGGGCTATTCAATCTGGTTGCCTTGCCATGCTAAAAAGGAAAGTGAAAAAAGAGACAGAGGTGTATGAGTGACAGATTTTTGTTCTTAATGTATTCATCCTGCTGTATACATTAGTACATGCTCATAATGGTAGGTTGATAGAGATATTTATTTTACAGAAATTTGTTGTCCTAAAAAGCACACATTAAGAAGTCTGTCAGCTCCTTATGGTGAGATATTTACCCTCAAACCAGTATGAATTGTGAACAAAGCAGCATATGCATTGATAGTGTCTTGAATCTCACTTCTTAGAACTTTGCAGATATATTTTGAAAACTTTCATTGTTCATGCAATCCAGATAGTCTGCAAAATACTCTTCTGGACTCCTATATGTCCTGTAACACCAAAATACTCTAATTTCTTAAATAGTTATCTTCACGAGACCACAAGCATATATGGCATAGCCAGGAATTCAGTTAAACAGTCTTGAATCTAGATGAGAGGAAAAGGAGACAGCGGTGGATGTAGTACACCTTGACTTCAGCACTGCTTGCCACACTGCCTTCCACAGCATCCTCACAGGCAAACTGATGGACAGAGAAGTGGACCATGAAGTGGGCTGAAAACTGGCTGAACTACTGGGCTTAAAGGGTTGTTCCCCACTGATAACACAGCACAAAGTCCAGCTGGGGGTCTCTTACGACTGATATATCCCAGGGGTTTGCCCTGGAGCCAATAGTCCATTCATGACCTGGATAACAGAGTACAGTTCAACCTCAGCAAGTTTGTAGGTGATACAAAGTTGGGAGAAGTGGTTGATAAACCAGATGGTTGTGCTCTCCATCTGAACAGTCAAGCAGGCTAGAGAAATAGTCTGAAATGAGATTCAAGTTCACCAAAGGGAAGAAGTTAAATCCTGGTCATGAGGAAGACCAGCCTCAGGTACCAGTACGGGCTGAGGACAAACCAGCTGCAAAGTGGCTTGGCAGAGGTGGACCTGGGGGTTCTGGTGGACAACAACTTGAACATAAGCTAACAATGACCACTTGCAGCAAAGACATCAGCTTCCTGGAGTGCATTAGGCAGAAAGGTGCCAGGAGGTTGAGTAAGGTGATTCTTCCTCTCCGCTCAGTCCTGGTAAGATACATCTGGAGTGCTGCGTCCCTTTCTGAGCACCTCTTTACAAGACAGAGCAAGTCCAGCAAAGGGCAACAAAGATGAGAGATGGGGACATCTTTCATATGAGGAGAAGCTGAGAGAGCAGGAGTTGTTTGACCTGGGGAAGGAAAGGCTCAGGAGGATTGTATCCATGTGTATAACTGCTTAATGGGAAGGAATAAAGAAGATGGAGCCAGAAATTTCTCATTGGTACCAAGTGAGCTGACAAGAGCATGAGCACAATCTGAAATACAGAAAATTCCACTTAAACATGAGAAAGAGTGGTTGGTTTGTTTGGGTGGGGCTGTTGGTTTATTTGGTTTTGTTAGTGAAGATGATCAGCACTGAAACAGGTTGCCCAGAGAGGTTGTGGAGTCTCCATCCTTGGAAATATTCAAAACCTGACTGGACACTGTCCTAAGCAACCTAGCTGACCTTGCCTGACCATCAGGTTAGACTAAGTGATTTCCAGAGATGCCTTTCCATCCCATCCATTCTGTGATTCTGTGAAGGACAGTTTAACACCAAACTGCTGAAAAAACAGAAGGATACCAGGTCCTCCACCATCTAAGTGGAGAGAAAAAAAATATAAATACCAATGACCTAGCTGCAGTGGGTACCCCTAGAAGGCCTGTCTTAGTTTAACGTAAGCAGAGGAGCAGTGGAGTTAGGAAAAGAAGGTTTTTCTTTTCCTTCTGGTTGCACTTCTGGGAGCCATACAATATGTGAGCTGGATCTTATGTCATTTCTTATGCCAAAAATAGGCTTAGCATTCTTCTTGGGATGGTGTAACTGTCATTTTTATCCAAACAGTAATTAAGTAATATAATCACAAAGAAAAAAGAAGATTTGAACATAAAAACAATCAAACAGAAAAAAACCCCACAAACCAACAAAAACCACGCATGTAGGTAGATACAGGACAGATTGACACATGAGTTCTTGCTGGCATTAGAAGAATAATTGTGCCCCAAAATCAGCAAGCAAAGGTCTTAAAGCATTACCAGCTTTGTGATTTTCTTGTTATTCACATTATCTCCACTCAAAAAAAAAAACAACCCAAGCAATTACATTATATTGCGTTGATTGCTTTTTATGTCAGTCTAAGGTGCTCTCAGAGCTGAAATTCGATTTGCAAGCTTTAAACATCAAAAATTGTGTGTATCATCTAAGACACCAGTAAAATGTTGATAATTCAAAATTTAAAATATGTACTTTATTGTTTAAAAGCCTTTCTTTAAACTTGTCAGGGATACTACTGAAAATTATAAAATTCAGGTTTTTTTAATGATTGAGGTTGATCTCAGATTTATATCAATTTCTTGGTGTTCTCTTATTACATTGCTCAAAAGGATATAATCTCCAGAGTTCACATGTGTTCACTTGCACTGTTTCTCAATTTTAATGTCTGGTTGGGAATAATTCTGACAGAGAAAATCCAGAAAGGTTTTTTTCTGAAGAGATGGTTATAACCAAACGAGCAGGAAAGTGTGTCTCTTAACATTACCCAGAAGAAAAGTACAGCAGTCTTTTTAAGCATGTTGTTGCATGTTATGAATATTGAACATCTGTGGGATTTTTTAGTTTGGGGTTGTTTCTTTTTTGTTGCATTTTGAGGAGGTTTGGAGGGGTTTTTTGGGTTTGGGTTTTTGGTTTTTTTTGTTTTGTTTTGTTTTGTTTTTGTTTTTGTGGTTTTTTTTGGTATAGCATGATATGTAAGGGTTGTGTGCATTAATATCATAGTAACTTAACATTTTACCAAAGAAGCCATCCATCATGATGACTATAAAATGCAGTAGTCTATAGTGTTAGCATGACATTTCTCAGTATGAATATTCCAAACTTTCCGTTTTACTGCATTACAAAGCTCAGTTCAAGACTTTCAAGGAAACTTCATGATTTGTCATTATGGTTGCCTCCAGCTGTAATTACGCAAACTCCAGCCATTAGAAAGGGAAACAGACAGGAGGTGGAGTAAACAAGACTAGTCTGCAGGATTAGATAGACTGGATCAGTCACTGAAGTAACCATATTAACAGCTGTTGCCTTACCCAAAGATCATTTCTATTTTTTCAGGGGCTTTAATGGATTTTTGGATCAAATCTCAGTTATTTATTTTCCCTGAATAATATTAAAACACACACAAACTCTTTAATCTAATCAAGCCTTTCTGATATGAGCAGGATACATGAGGGAGAAAGACAGACACTGCTATTTCTAATCTACTTCCTTAGAAAATGATCCAGCGCTCCAGTCTTGAAAGACTTTCAGATAAATAGCCCCTGACTGGGCAGGCAAAATCTGTCTACCAAACCAAATTACCGTATATAATTTATGTATTTTAATATTTTTCTAAGTAGGCAGGTAACATAACAACAACAGTGGGTAGGTCAGATATACCTGCACTATCCATCTTCTTTTTATCTTCAGATTAATTCCATAATTTTATTTCTGATGGTATAATTTGTCTGATTTTTTTCTCACAGCTAAGTTTTCTGTGTTTGTAGAACCAATAATGATATTTAGATACATCTATATATTTTAGGTGAAATCAAACTCAAATGAGTATTTATTTCAGTCAGACCTTTTAATAAGTATTTTTCCATTTAGAATAATAATACTTCAGCTTATTTTTACTGCAGTAAATGCTCTACTACTATTTTGGCTGCTCCCTAAATATTTACAGCTCTAGACAGGGGTGAAGACATTTTATTGGGCTCTGGCAGCTTCTTCAAAGACTACAGGGGAGAAAAGCAGCTGTTTATTTAAATCTGCATTTAAAACAAAATGTACTTCAGGCAACATGACATGGGAAATAATCTTTCAACAGTTTTTAAAAATGAGACATGGGCATGACTGAAAACAACAGATAATTATGCCGAACCTGTGTTCTTCTCTTACGCATTCATGCATCTTAAAAATATATATTTAAAATGAGAAGACAATCTTATCTTTCAGCAACACAAAACAAGGTATGCTGTAAAATGTATAATGCAAAAGTCATGTAATTTATCACTCATAAAACACTAGTCTCTTTGGAACCTTCAGTTTCAGAAAGTGCTGTATTTTCTTGGAACAAGAATTTTTAAAAGAAGTTTGTTTTCACATAATTATAGACACCTTAGAGACAATCCTGAAACACGCTGAAAGGAATAGTAAGCTTTGTACTATAAACACATTTGTAACTCTAATAAACAAATATGAAAAAAGAGAAAAAAGTAACAAGCAAAAACCCAAAGTCTGAATGCTAAAAATCTAAAAGTAGTGAGGCCCAGGGGACTGGTACTGAGATGTTAAACCTCTTAGCATGAGTTAAAATCTGCCCCATATTGTCAGTGACCTCAGGAATTTATGATGTAAAGGCAGTGACCTATATAAAAGAAAACTAAAAGTCTGTTCTCTCTTTCTCCCTTTCTGTTATCACAGATCCAAAGGTTTAACTCGGCATCTTTCCTTTCTCCCTTCCATCTGTGCTCCCCCACAACTGAGGATTACTTTAACTAACTAACTAACTAATCCATTCCCTTCCAACCTGGCATTCTATGATAGTATATGAAGTTAGAGCAACCTCAGATTTTCATGTTGTATTATTCATAACCATCACAAACCCACACTACTAGTTTAACAAACATCATCACCTGGAGATGGAATAAACTTTGTTTGATTTCGGCTGAATAAAAATTGGACATTAAACTAGTCTTTGATGGGAAAGGATGACATCTTCAGAAACTGATTAATTCTGTCCTAAGATGGGAATCTGAGAGAGGCAGAGTGAATTGCTCTCTGGAGGTACTGTCCTTTTCAAAAAAAGGCAGAAGGAACCTTGACAACTCTTTGGACCAGAGATGAAGTGCACTTCACAGGTCAGGACAGCTCAATGCCACTGTCTTCATTAGGTAGCTGAGGTGAGTCAAGTTTCTAGTACAACCAGTATCCTGGGTTCAGAGCACTGTGCTGCTCTTCTTGAAGTAGACACCTACACACGATCAGCTGAGTGGATATACAGACCTATTTGATGGCATTGACAAGGTCTTTGCCCTTAGAAACATTTGAAATGCTCAAACGCATCTGCAAAGCATGGCAGAGGTGAGCCAGCACCTCTGTGAGAGCAGGCCCATCTGGAGCATTAGCTGGGAGCCAGGAACGGTCCCCTCAGGGCATCTCACTTGACTCTAGGTGTATGTGTAAGTCAACTGCATTGAGTCCCACCAGTCTGCATGGCTGATGTTTGCATTTTAGATGACATGAGCTTCACCCTGAAAAGTTCTTTAGCCACAGTTCATTAAAAACTCATACATAGGAATATATCTATCCTAGTCTATCTTATCAGAGTCTGAGTTTACCTTTAAGAAGATAAGCATTACCCAGTGCACACTGTAAAAAGCTTTTTCATCGACTTGTTGCCTTCAAATGCTTAATTTGCAAACATACAATTCACAAACTATTAACATGCCATGGTTTCCAATCAGTGGTTCACTTGTCATTCTTGTTGTATTAGTATATTTTTCCCCTCCTTTTTTCTGATGCCCATTTCAGGAAATTCAGATTATTTGATGAGAAAATCTCTAAAAAAAAAAAAGAAAAGAAAAGAAAAGAAAAAATCTTTTATTTGAATAATTTGATGATGACAGTTTTATTTGAAATGAAAGGGGTGGGTGAAAATTGGAGAAGTCACACACACGCTTTGTTAATTCTCAGGACTCACTACAGTAACTACGAAACACAGCTAGCACAGTTTGACATCAAATTCAGCACTGGAATCACAAAAAAGTTTTCAACAAATCACATTTCCACATTCAAGCCAGCATAACGGGCATGCAGGACAAAGTGAAAGTATATCAAATTGGTAAATTACATTAATACAGTAGGTTTTATAAAAAGCAAGGGTTTACAATACAGTATTACGGTTTGCTATTAGCTCTGGCAGAAAAATAAAATAAATTAACCAGACTGACCTTAAGATTTGCTTGGAATCAGTTAAGCCTGGGAAGCTCAAATCTTTTTCAGCTTCCAAACTATCTTTCTGACGTGCAAGTATCATCGTCTCTGGATCTCTGAGGAAGGACATGGAGCTCCAGAATCCTGTTGATCCTCCCACAACTTTCCAGCTCATTTAGCAGACTTCCTCTGGTTTACATTTGGCTTCTTCAGAGATACACTAAATACATACAGTGTCATAGGCCCTGTAATGTATTTGTTATATGTATATACTTCTGTATGTACTTTTTATATAAGTAGTATGGGAAAATTCTTAAGAGTGGATTATGCTACCACCACCCTTATTCCTACCTTCCCTCTTTCTATTATTTGGGGGTTTTTATTTATTATTATTTTAATTTCATTTTGGTAATAATTTTGGCTTGGAGAAGCCATCTTGTTTAAAATGTTTCTGTCCTCATTTTGACATGCACGGCTCATCAGGAAATATAGGATCCCAACTTTTTCTACTTAAACAGCGTTTTATAGGGGGAAAAAAAACCCAAAGGAAAATGACCTGCTGAAGAAATGGGTAAAATTTATAATGCTTTGATGCTCCTTTGTTTTTTTCATCATGACTTTTGAGACAAAAGCACTACTGCTTATGTATAAGGAGCGGCTGAGAGAACTGGGTTTGCTCAGTTCAGCTTGTTCAGTTCAAAGGCCAAGGGGGGATGCTATTGCCCTTCTCACCTACCAAATGGGAAGATGCAGAGAAGATAAGAGTCAGACTGTTCTCAGAGGTACGTGTGAGAGGCAATGAGCACAAGCTACAACCAGGGAAATTCTGATTACCTATTAGGGAAAAGGTTCAGCAATGAGATTTTGTGGAATCTCCATCTCCAGAAATACTCAAACTTGACCAAGCAAGGTCCTGAGCAACCTTTTCAAAGCTGGCCTTGCTTTCAGCAGAGGTTTGGACTAGATCATGTGCTGAGGTCCCTTCCAAACTGTTCTTCTGCAGCAGCAGCAGAGTTCTTTTCTGTTGCTTTTTGTATAATTCATAGTGATTTCTACAACTGCAGATAAAATTAATCAAGCACAGAACAACTTCTGACTTAGCAAAGACACTGAAGTCTATTTGCCACATATGTTATCCAGGTGATGGGAGCTGCAGACAATTTCAGCAGACAGCTATACATAAAAGACTGGTGGTGTCCTCTAGCGAGATCTTAAGTCTCAAACTTAAGGTTGTTTATATGGAGTTTAGCACATGCATTCTACCCAACCAGGCTTTCCCATACGACTCGTTGAGGTGCAAGCTTCCAATAGAGGCTACGGGAGAGAAAGGATGTAGAAAAGACCAAGAGGCAGTGAGAGAATGGATTGTACTCATTGCTAGTTATAGGACTGTCAAGCATTTTGCAGGAAATGGTCCTACAAGAGTGATGGCTTGAATGGTTATTTCCCTGAGATGCAGTAAAGACACAGTCAAAACCATTTCAGGTTTTGAAAAATCAACATTCTTCAATTTTTAGCCATTTTTCCTACGGTTGGAAATTTTGGGGGGAAAATAAAGTGAAGCAAACAAAAAGATTTTATTTAGTGCTCAATTCCATTGAATATCAGTCGAACCAAAAAGCATTTCAGCTAGCTCTAGTTCACATGTTCAAAATCTTTGTTTGTAAAGTGTTTGCAAAGTACCAAACCCATAATTAGCATACCAACAGTAAACTGTTGATAGAATCTTTTATTCTTTGCATAATAACTATTTCCATTGAGTATGTATCAATTTTTAACCTCTTGGCAGACAAAATCATTGCAGAGTAGAGCTTCTAAGAAATTACTTGTCTTTTTTCCTTTAAAATCAGTGCTTTCTCTGTTCAATATGTAGTTCTAACCTATCAGATTGTTAAGAGTCTCTTTGATATATTTAGAGCGATAATTTAATTGAAATGGGGATGGAAAGAAGGAAAAGGTCACAAGCTTGCAAATAGTACCTTATAACAGATTTGTTCAACTACCTGGCCAATATGCCACAGTACGAGCCTGTATTAGACTAAGGTTTGCAATTTCATCTCAGCCAGTTATTCCTCCTTATAAATATTATCATTCCACAGCAATAGTTTCAGTAAGATTACTTCTTGCAAAGAACTGTGTGATTAATTCCCAAAACAAGATTCATCTGAATGTTTATTCACTTTCAGTTTCAGTTTTGAAATCGGTTGGACCTGCATTCCCCTCTGTTTTGGAATTCAGGGTCATTCCCTGTGAGTCATTAGGGACTTAGTACACTCCAGCATCTCTCTTTTAACTTCCCAAGTTTCATATATCCAGACCCTCCCTTTTTAGGTAGCTGTCTCATGTTTTGGCTTTTCATCTTTATCAAAACTAAAAAGTATGATTAATTTTTACTTCCTGACAATACATATTTTGATAGCATCTTGAATATCCAGCCAGGATGAGGACCAGTTTTTGTTAGGCTGAACACAGCCCCTGAGATCTGGTTCCCTTCTTGAAGAGCCCAAACAGACAAAGCAATTGTTTTAATTACACTACTCTTTAAACCTGTAATAAATTAGAATTATTAGTAGCAGTAATCCATCTGATGATTTTAATAAGAATCAGAGCTTTCCTGAATGAGGCAATATATAGTAAGGAAAACAAGCTTTTTCTTTATAATCTGGGTGTCTCAGAAGATGTTGCAAAAGAAAGAAACAGGTAGGAGGATACTGAATTTAAAAGTGTGCAAGTAAACGGAATTTAGTTTATCTTTCTGAGAACCTGTGTTATGAAACACCTTTTCTGGTTGTTTATTTTTCCTTTGTATACCATTGACAATAACATAAAGATATAGGCACATAAGTACATCACTTACATAGGACAAAGATTTAATGTTTATTCTGATGGAATTACCTTTGTCTGTATCTAACCTTAACCCTCTGAACGAAATGATTCATTTCAGATCTTATTTCAAGATGTTCTAATTAACATGGAATACATAGTTCCTTTCCAGATCGATTCCCACCTGCATTTCTGTTTTACTTCTTTGCTTATGGGTATTTCTCTGATTGTGTCCCTCTGGGCTGCTCTGAGCTCTGCGTGAAGGGCTCATTTTGCAATGACCAGAGATTCAGATTTTGGGGAACCTGATTTCAATCCTGTTTTCTGTCCATAAGGAATTTTTAATATTTTTTTTAAAAAAACATCTTTTTGGTTTCAGTCGGAGATAATTATAGTAATTTATGTTTTCTGCTTACCCTTATGGACACAGGCAGGGAACACACACAACATCTGGATAGCCAAAAGCCAGGACATTTTGGCTGCTAGTAAATTGAACATGCCCAGAAATGTTTCCAGACACAGAAGCCAAGTACAGTGTCTTGGCTTTCGAGATGGCTGTATAGAAAGCAGCTACTGGGAAACACCTTTAGAATATTTTGACAGCCAAACTGTATCAGAGAACCATACAACAAGACTGGAAAAATTCATGCCAAAGAATGTACTAACAGCTTAACGACCTAGCACTCCAGTACCCAGGAACATTCCTGAGCCCACGTGGTTTACTACTGTGTGCAGTCTTTGTGCTGTTTTCATCGGAAAATTGGTTCAAGCACATCTGTGACACAGGCTTAAATTATTAGAAGCTTTTAATATTTTTATTTCATTCTTTTAAACTGTCCTTACAGCAAAGACATAATAACGTAAATATGGGTTTCATCTCAGTGCTCGGGGTCAGAACAAAACTTTATGAACCACTTGAGCCCTGAAGCCAAGAATAAGTAGCTTTATCCTAAATAATAATTGAGATATTATAAATAATAAGGTTGCGAGAAAGACTAACTGCTAAAGCAGCCTGTCCACTTCAGGTTCAGTGAGCTGTTTGCATGGTTTGTGATGGCTGTGCTTGGCTGGAAGATATGGTTTTGTTTTCCACCAGTGCCATTTTTGAAAATATTCTGTTTTGTTATGAATTGAAAGAAAACGGGGGGTGGGGGGGTGGGGGGTGGGGTGGCGGGAAGATTACATTTCATCATCAGAAGGGAAAAGATTCATATTTTCAGCTGGGAAAACCTTTTGTCAGTTTTGTCTTCCCTCTCCAGGAAAAAGTAATTTCTGCCTGGTACTCAGTGTTTCAGTTTTCTTGGGAGAAAGATCAAAGCTGGTTTTGGTTGGTTGGTTAGTTTGGAGTGTGGTGGTGGTGGTGTTTGTTGGTTGGGTTTTTTCCCCAGAAAAAAATAGTAATTTCTTCTCTATAATTTGTTGATTTTTTTAAAGACGGTATAGTCTATTAAAAATTAATTGAATGGGAATTTGCTGGTCAGCTTGAGTTCCCCCACCTCTGCAAAATGACTGAATTCCAGAGAAAGTTCATTATTTTCTGCATGTATGGTTCTGATCAAGAATTTGCCAGATATTCAGAACTTTGCCATAAAAGTTTCTAAAAAATGTTCCTTCACTTTAACCCATTATAGATACATTAAAAAGATAAATCAGAGTGGGTATCTTAAGGATTTCATGTTTATTTTTATTTTAAGTGGGGCTTTCAGTATGTATACATTGGGTACTTGCTTTTCAGGACAAATCTTTTCAGTTCTAACAAGAAAGCCCTGACCAGGAGAGCACTAATTGCATTGCCTAGGTGCATTGAGTAGGGATTTCATTTCACACATCACAAACTATCCACACAACCTTGTCACAGTAATATTTCGTACATATCTTTTTCCCAGCAAAGTCTAATCTTCCTGTCCTAGTTTCACAGTCCACTACTCTGAAACAAAGCTCAGTTAAATCTTAAGAAAAAAAGAACCAAAATTAAAAAGAAAAAAAAAAAAAAATCCTCGGTGTTTTCTCTCAGGCCATTGTCCCTGAACTTGCTGAAAGTTTCTGCAACCTCAGCTGGATTCCAGGGCCAGGACTCTGGTAATCATCAGTGGAGAGGGTCGCTGATACAGCACATTCAAGGAGAAGGAAAATTAGATGTAGAATGACACAGAATACTTAGGGTTGAGTGACTGTTACAGAGTTTATTAACATTTTAGTTTTTTCTCATTGCTTTTATAGAAATGCTATATTTGAAAGCTTTGCCATTAGGTTTTTGGGTTTGTTTTGTTTTTTAATTGACACATTATTTGTCAATCAAGGACAAAATTAATTTTTGTAGTTTGTCTTGAACACATTTTAGATGCTTCATAAGTTAATTGTTCTCTATTGAGTTCATGCACCTGTTTTACCTAAAAAAAATCCATTTTAATCATCAGTATGATGAGAATAGTACAAATTCCCTTTTTGTGGACATGTTATTTCACTAAATGTGTCACACAGATCTTACATCCCTTTCTGAAGCACTTTTGCAGGTCACTGTCAAAGTCAAAATACTAGTTGGTCCATTGGCCTGCTATGGTGTATGCTTCTGTATATTGCTTTTCACCTCTAGCTTTCAGACGGGTGTACAACATGAAATAATGTAACTCTGTCCATTTGACATAGGGCTTAGTACATTTGTATATATCACAATCTCTATTTTTCAGGAAATTTTTGTTCACACACAGTTATGTGGTCATTTGTTGTGGCTGAAATTCACCCATGCCTGAAAAATTCCTTTAAAAATAAAAAATTAAAAAAAAAAAAAAAAAGAAGAAGCCAGTCCTCCGCTGGAATAAATTCATTAGAGTATGATAATTATTTGAACAATGGCATCAAGATTGAAATGGTTTGGATGCAGAGTTTGCTTCATTTGGATTTTGCAAAGTTTACAAATTTTGGATCAAATTGGTATAGTTTGCACTGAGTGATGATCTGCTCCTAGGCATTTCATACGTTGAAACGCACCTTCAAATAGAAATTCTGATTACTAGAAAAAATGGCAGGTATTTGAAAATGTACATACAGAGGAAAGTGGATTTTATTAAAAAGTAAGTAGATCTTTTCCTCCTTTGGAGTCAGAAATATGGAATATTAAGCACACCCTTTTCTCACAGGACCACTGAGAAGACCTGGACCAGAATAAATTTCCTCTTTTTATGATGGTTTTAAACACATCTTTTAGAAACTTCCATTTCACTCTAATTATTTTTTAAGAGATTCTGAATCTTTCAAGATGTTCTTTTCTCTCTATTTATTCCTCTGAAGAGAACATTGCTGCTCAGATAACAGTCATTGAAAACCAGATAGCACTGACATATCAATAATGTTAGCAGGTGTGCTTTCACTGTATAGAAAGCAATTTACTATTTTCCTGCAACACACTGAACTTTCCCTATTTTGGGGAAAATTTAGTGGATTCAGTGGACTTTCTTGATTTGGTCATTTTTAAGCGTCAGATTCTTGGAGAGACCTTAGCAGGCATTTCAAAGGTTGTGTAATATATTTGTGTCGAGTTTTATTTAATATATATTGCTTTCTATGTTTCAGTGTACTAAGATCATATTTAAACCTACTTTGAGAGATGCAAATTCTGATAAATAAGCGAAGAGTTTCATACCTGTTTGTTGGGGGTTTGTTTGGTTGTCTTCCACCCCCCATAAATATATTCATGGCTTTGTCACAGCTTGTTTCTTTGTGATTTTTAGACAGGATGTTGAAATTTCCATGTCATGAACAGCAGAGCACTATTGGATTGTAGTTCAGTAACTCGGCTGATTTTGTGCAGAAGGAGGTGCCTGCGTCTTAAAATGTGTGTGCTTGCACAACTATATCTCCATTAAATAACTGCTGATATTTCAGACTGCTCTGACACAAAATTAGCCCTGCTTCTAACAAATTAAAGTATGCTTTCATTGTAGCATATTTGTTTATAATATCTAACAAGCTGCTCTGCCTGAGTGCCTGATACAGATGAAACCATTGCCTTCTGCTTGGCAAGTCAAACGAATGTCACTATAGGATTGTTAAACACTGATAAAACCATACATAAAAATCTGTGTTCCTGGACTCCGCTTTTCAGTGCATCTGTTCCAATCCTCCAAGCAATGACTATGGGATTCTTCAATGGATTTCTATAGAGTCAGTGGCTTTTTTTCTGATGTCTGTCCATAGAGTATGCCCTTGGCTAGAGCATTCCAGATAAACTGAAAACACCCTGTGCTGGCTAATTAACGGCAGTACAAAAAGCTTGCTGCCAGGGAATCAAATGTTGGCAAACAGGTCCCTTTAGGCTCTTTCCGAGAAGGCTGGCAAATGCAAGCTGTCTACCCATTTGGCTTAGGATAAAACACAAGACTAGACATGGGCTTTTTCATTTTATTTTACTTTTTTCTTTCATGCAAAAAAAATTCTGCAATAACTTACATGGCTTAGCTTGACTTCAATGGAATTATGCAGGGTGCAGGCCAATATGGAATTCACTCTGCACAATCATATGTTTCATATTGGGTTGTCATTCACTTTGTTACTTCAGGGTATAACTCAGGAATAAGTCCGCCAAAGCCAGCAGTTACATTTTGTTTTAAAGCAGATAAAAAAGTGAGAAGAGAATAAAGCCTATATTGTGAGGTTAAGAGAGAGAAAAAAAGACCGTGGAAGTTGAGTGGTATGGTTTTAAAACTGCATGTTATGGAAAAAAAAAACCAACAACCCTTCATTTCCTAGTTTTAAAATTATAGTTCTTTAACACAGCACTAAGCTAAGCCTTGCTTGGAGTCCGCAGCTCTGTCCCTTACTGTGAGAACTGGAACAGCGGACAAGAGTTCACTACTTGTTTTAAAATTTTTTTAACCCACAAAATATGATAGAAACATATCTTCAGAATATATCTTTGTGTTCCCATCTAATCTGGTATGCAGAAAAAATTTGTACATTTTCTTTCTGCCAGCTTATCCACCTAATGTGAAACTGGGGAGTTTCTCTTTGAAGAACCTCATCTACCCTGCTCTGCTCCTCAGCTTTGCCTGACTTCAGATGTCCTCAGAGAAAGATCTACTAGCACCAAAAGACTAGGGTAGCTCCTTAGGTCCAGAAGAGAAATGACAAGCCAGAATAAGAGAACAAATATCCTACTTCAGCATAGCTGACAGCTTAGATGCCTGAATACTTAACTGGCACGTGGGATATGTCCCGCTTTCACATCCCTGATCCCAAATAGGTACAGCAGACACTTGTATCATGGCTTCTTCCACTTTAAGTGTTTATCTTCATTACATGGGCACTGTGCTTTTTCTACTCATATAAGACCTTTCAA
This sequence comes from Falco naumanni, assembly GCF_017639655.2. Taxonomy (NCBI): domain Eukaryota; kingdom Metazoa; phylum Chordata; class Aves; order Falconiformes; family Falconidae; genus Falco; species Falco naumanni. Next base: position 6,929,468 of record NC_054055.1, on the reverse strand, counting down.
GAGTCCTGGATTTGACCCCATGCATCATGGAGACATTTCTGAAGCCTCAGGAACTTCTGCCACTGTGAAGAGTGGTACTCAGCTGAGTGCAACAGCACCGGTGATCATGCCCTGTCATCTCCATTGTCCGTCTGGCTCAGATGCCCTAATCATAGTCATCAAATATCTCAGTTGGAAGGGACCCACAGAGATCAAGTCCAACGCCCTGCTCCCTGCAGGACTAAAAAACCTAAACCATATGACTAAGAGCATCGTTCAGATGCTCCTTGATATTACCGTGCAGGATCACACTCACACCTTGACAGCCCCATGCTCACCATTACGTGCCAATGTGGAACGTTCTGTGCCCATTACTAAGAATAAGAAGCCATTCATTCCTTAGGCAACCAGACCATAGAGTTCATATTACCTTAAAAAGAGCACCATTCTCTCTTAAATTCCATAGCCTTCCTAACCAGGAAGTCTAATGAACTCAGTACTAAGACTGAAAATACTGTTTCACCCTCATAATGACCCAGTAAGAGTCAGAATCAATGCCAGGTATTGCATCTGGTTTTCAGTCCAGTTCATTCAGAGCCCATTTTTATTTTACATGCAAGTACCATCTTCATTTACCATTTTATCCATTTTTTTATTTGCTCTTAGAGTGCCTTCTTTTTTTTTTTTTTTTTTTTTTTTTTTTTTTTGTCCCATGGTGATTGCCACCTACTGCTGTTGGCAATGTGTAATGCAAATAAATTAGACCAGACCTTGGCAAACTATTCAGGTTTTCAGATGAGTGTTTGCAAGGAGTAGGCAGACACTTGGAGTAGGCAGTTTCTCTAATTGACACAATATGCATGTGAAGCTGTAAAATCAATACACCATTTACTGAAAAGGAGTTGATTTTCTGAAAAGTTGTGTTGATTGTATTTACTTTGAAATGCTTTTTTATATAGCCCTAATTGATTATGGTTTTCCTTTTTGTGAGAACCATTAATTAAAATGACATCACGCTCAGAATAACTTGTATATAAAATGTGCAGTAATTCTGTGCTTTTATAATGAACCTTTTGATTAAAAAACAAAAGATATAAATAATTCTGCTTAAACACAAATGTGTCAGGCAGATGCACATAAAAGGCCAACAAGAGCTTCCACTTACATTGCTTTAAGCAAATAGCCAAACCCCATGAGTCTTCACAGGATCAAGTATTATGTCAAACAGGTGCTATGTACAACACCAATTATTAAAACTTACAGACAGTTGGATCACTAAAAAGATTTTAATTTTACAGAAATTAGTTACTTTCTTGCTTTTTGGCAGTATGCAGCTTCTCTGAACCTGATTTATAATCTTCATATCCAGATTTCTCAGCAGCTGAAATTTCATAAATTTCCTAGCAGCCTGTTTTGGTAGTTCTGGCTGGTCTGCAGTACGATGCCATGAATATAGAACAACTGCGAGCAGCTTGCTCAGAACAGCTTCTCCCCCACGGCTTGCAAGGGAACAATTAGCTGTGGACAGCACAAGCCATCATTACAGCTCAAGAGAGTCCCCTGCAAACTACTTGCCATCTCTAAGATGCTTTAGGTCCCAGCTTTCTGGGGAAATGTTTCTTTCCTTCTGTGCTACTGAGTTTAACATCTTGGAGCAGGTGATGACAAATTCTCGAGAGAAGGCTCTCCCCTCTGGAACTAATTTCCACTAGTAATGCAGCAAAACCTGAAGGCATAGAGAAAAGCCCATCTGTTCAGACATTCTTTTGCCTGAGGTAGATTAGTGGGATATTTCAGTCCACCCTTGGTTTCTGTTTGAGGATCTACCTTTGTATTTATGCTTGCTGCATTGTACTCAAGAAAAAAAAAAAAAAAACACCCAAACAAAAAACCAAAAAAAAACCCAACAAAACAAACTAGAGAAGTTTCTCATTTCAGCCAGCTACTGGTAAATACTTTTACATGATGTCACTATATTTTATTTGTTGGAAATGAACTTGGACAATGGAAGCGTGTTTTATTTATGCAATTAGAAATGACACACTGGTTGACGTTGATGGGAGCGTGAACAAAAGAGGCAAGAAGGGCTCAGATATCCTTTGGCTACTGATCTCCCTCAGCTACTTAAGCCCAGACTAACACTTCTGTTGTGAAGGTGGGAAATGAAGATAAAGTATTTGTAATTACTGAGTATCTAGCTGTGTGATTTTATGTTCCTTATTTTATAGTCACTACTGTGAGGATATAAGAATTGATTCCCATGTACAGTAGATTTGCAGTTTAGCAGTTTTTATTATAGCCGTCTGAAAGCAAAGGTGAAGATCAGATTTACATTCTATATTCTCCATAGACTACACACAAAACAGCATAATAAGTTAAAGAGGATCAAACTTCAATAAGAGAATAAAATGTTGGTGCATTAGAGCTGTGAGGAGGGGTTATTTTTTGCTAACGGCTGCTTGGAGTTATGCTTCATTGCTACCCCCATCCTGGGTGGCGTTCTGCAGAGGTTATCTGCTTGAGAGGTAGTGCTGCTCTGAGAAACCTTGATTTTGGACAAAGAATATCAAATGGGCAATACTGAGTTAGTAAGGAGAGATAAGGCCCCAGTGGAGAGGCTGCCTGTGAGCGGACCAGTGCAATTTTGTAGGACCCCTTGGGAGTTTCAGAGTTCACTGCCTGGGAACACCTCCTCAGCACTAAGCAGATATTTAAGCCCATCAGAAATCAGTCACATCTGTGATCCCCAGTGGTTTTCATGGATTTTCAGTTGTCCCTTTAGTCAAGTTTAGACTGCTTGCTTAAGTGCTTTTTCTAGATCCAAACCCTCTCTGCTTTCCGACACCTGAGCTGTACTGCCTTCTGTGTTAGCAGCTTTCCTGTGCCTGAGATGATCTGAGGATTTGCAGTCCTTCCCTTTAGGGAAGCATGAAGGATATGGCACATGTTGGTCAAACCACCCCTTGTTAATAAGTTTGTGGGTTTTTTTTTGTTTTTCGGGGGTTTGTTTGTTTGTTTGTTTTTATGCAGTAATTAAATTACAGCATCAAAAAAAGAAACAGTTTCAAAGGTGTGGACAAGCATATTCATCTGCTAAAACCCTACCATCCTTTGGAACTGATAGATGCTTGGGTCTCCTTGACCACTATCTGTCATCTACTTTTCTTTGTTCCTCAAAACTTTTCTCGTTTGTTTGGCTTCCTTCTTCTGTCATATATCTCTAAGAACTGGATCATTCCCAATAATGCTCATTATACTGGAGTACTACAGACTGCGTTGGGTTCAAAGCAGCTTGTTCTGCTACAAGCAGTTCTTCAGTGCTTGTTCATAGGTAGCTACAATGAGCCTTCCTTCTCTCCGTCTGCAAACCACTGAGATAAATCCAGACACTATATAGCAGTACATATAAGTATTAGCGTATGGCCCATCAAGCACACCAGATCCATGACCAATTCAGAAAATATCATCTCCATCTGTGAGATACCCAAAAATTCAACTGGACATGGTCCTGGGCAACCCTCTCCACCAGACCCCATCTGAGTAGTGAGGTTGGACTAGGTGATCTCAAGATATTCCTTCCATTCTCAACAATTCTGTGATTAATAATTACCCCATTTAAATATTTTTTTTTCAGCATCAAATATATTCACAGTTGAACCAGATGAACTTACTATATATGTGAGAAATAGTATTGCTTCTTATGATCCATAACTAATAAAGCAAAACATATACCTCTATTAAGCATAAAACTAAAGCATAATTAACTGTCTCAACTAAACTAGTTCAACAGGACAAAAATAAAGACTTCTGACAGCATTAGTGTTAAAAGATTTAATTGCTTTCAGATGAGCAAGGACCCCTGGCTGTACTGTCCACTTCAATTCACTACTGAAAGCACCAGTAAGACATGGTGTGGAGTTGGGCATGGAAATAACACAACACTACCTCTCATTATTACCTGGGTAATGAAGCTCTGTTAATGATCTATGAGAATAATTAAATATAGGGGAATAAATAGAAATAAATTTATTTATATGAACATTAATATTTTAACATATTAATATTTATACAAACTTATTTGTATTTGTGTGACTAAATCAATAAATATAGGAACTAAATAAATAAGCAGGGATTTTAATTCAGAAGCTTCTTAGCTGCTTCCAGTACTTGGGTCTCATTAGGTGGTCTGTCTGTCCCACATGGTGAGAGTGAGACTGCTGGTAGCCTATTTAACTAAGGCAGAGCACCAAATTTTGAGGTCTTATTGTACATATAAGCAGATTGCACTCAGCTAACGTTTCTCTGTCAGATAGCCTTCAATCTCATCAGGTACTACAATGTGGCACCAATGTGAATGAAAATATTTGTAGGGTTTTCAAAAATAGCCTGACAAATTAGGAAAGAGACCTGCCAAAATGAAAGTATCACCAACTGTTCTGCTGCTGTCTTTTGTACTGAAGACAAATGACAAACTCACACAAGTTCCCTTCTGCACAAATTTCTAACAACACTGCAGTGAAGTAATGGCACTTTAAAGCCTGTTTGATGGGTTCAAAGTCAGCCATTATTCAAAGTCAGTCATTAACATTATGGAACCTGTCCCTCTACTTCCTAAAGCAAAACTGATCTTTTACAAAAGTTACAGTGTTTCATTTAATATAGCTGTTGAGTTGAGAAAAAAACAAACAAACAAAAAAAACCCACAACAACAAAACCAAACGCTTTCCAAAGCTTAACAGAACTTTTTGTGATCAAACTTTTCTTGTTTGCTAACGTTTTACTTTTAAAGGTTTTAAGGTTGACTCTTAGGCACAATAACTTGCAAGTTGATAAATATAACTGACATAGACTAGCGAAAGAATCAGCCCTATCTCTCTGCTCATGACTTCTAGCTGAATATATTTCGTCACTCTGACAAATGTGCTTTTTTCTTAGGTGTTTGCACTTTCCAAATATTAAAGACCCTTAAAAAGCTCTCATTGCTTCTGCATGAAGAAGGTGGCATCAGCATCTGACACTGTGTCTCTTTAAAGCGTTACTCAAAACAATAGCAGTTTCAGGAGGCAGCTTTGTGGGCACCCAATACACCTAGTGAGTGGAACTATTACCTCAGAGAGTAGAACCAGGGATTTTGTTGAGACTAATTACCAAGAGCACAAGGGATCTACAGTTATTTGTCTCTTCTGTAAAGTAGGCACAGGACTCCTCACTTGTCCTTAGCAAATAGTTTATGGAAATGTATCTCATCCAATTCACTTACCTACAAAACAGCTTTCCTCTCCCAGCTTGTCATTCTGGGGTCCTTTGGAAATCTTGGAAGGAAAGCAGCACTGTCAGGATAAAATTAATCTGACCTATTTTATGTGTAAGATTAAGATCCCTGGAAAGGGACTATGCCCCGGCTCTAATTTTACAGAAGTCACAACTGGATTTCCAGGAAACTGGCATACTCATTTGGAAACTGGCATATAAACATGTGAGATCAGTACAGAAAAGTAACACACTTGTTCCTGTGATTGTGGAGTTTTAAAAGGTTCTTTGAACACTGCTGGACAAAGAACAATATAGGTCAGTAAAAATCTATGTATTTTTTCATGTTGAATCATATTCTTAATTAACATGTAGCATTTCTCATTGTTTTTCTATTCTTTTGAAATTGTATGATAGATTTTTGATGCAATAGATAAAAATATCTACCTTATTAAAGTTCACAAACATTTATACTCTGAGTAACTAAAGAATAAAAGGGTAAATTTAATAATACTCATATCAGTGACTAATATCTCTGTGTTTCTCAATGACATAATTTGATACCTGTAAACCAGACTGCCTTTCTGCTATTTTAATATTATTTTAATGTGTAACTAAAATGTCCAATTAAATAAACCTGTATAAAATTATGACATTAAATATTTTATGATACTTTTGAGCCCCCAAATCTGTGGAAGATTAGTCAGTTTATATTAATCTGGGAAAAGGAATTGCAAGTGTCTTAATCCAGCTCCCAAACAAAAGATATCAATAAGCAAAATAACATTGAGTTGATTATATCACATCACATTTTTTGACAAAAGCATTTCTAAAAGCATCTCTGAGAGCCAAGAGAAAAGGTAAGCTCAAAATCCCTAATATATTTTGAAGATTAAAAATAATTAAAAGCATATCTTACACAAGAACCTCATTCTTTTTAAAGCATAGCTGTGAAACTGGAAATGGATGTGCTGCTGTATAATATGTATTGCACAGGAAAAGCAGGATTTAAGCACAGTGACACAGGATCTTTTTTTAAGAATAACAATTGCAAATGTGCTGCAGGGTTTTTGGATGAGGAGATAGGACACATCAGAGATCCAGAAAAAAAAAAAAAGGGCACCCCCCCCCACCCCCACCACCCCCACCCCCCCACTTTACTAGTAAAGCACATAAAGTTTATGGGAATTAACTTAGCTGCTGAACTTTGTTTCAATAATACTGGTTGCTGTCTGGAAAGTGATGAATATATGCAAACATGGGTGTCTCTAGGTGAGAGTAGAGGAAAAGGGTGCAGGCAAGCAGAAATATGACTGCTATAAAACCCTAGGATAGGAATAAAATGCTGGAAATTTGCAGAATGCTGTCTGAATACATTTAGTAAGAACCGTGACAGTTATGTCATGAATAGAATAGAATAGAATAGAACAGAACAGAAAAGAACAGACTATTTCAGTTGGAAGGGACCTACAAGGATCATCCAGTCCAACTGCCTGACCAGTTCAGGGCTGACCAAAAGGTAAAGCAAGTTGTCAAGCCAACTGCCTCTTAAACCCTGACAGGCTTGGGGCATTGACCACCTCTCTAGGAAGCCTGTTTCAGTGTCTGACCACCTTCTTGGTAAAGAAATGCTTCCTAACATCCAGTCTAAACCTCCCCTGGTGCAGCTTTGAACCATCCCCACGTGTCCCATCACTGGATACCAAGGAGAAGAGCTCACCACCTCCCTCTCTGCATTCCCCCTCAGGGAGCAGTAAGGAGCAATGAGGTCACCCTTCAGCCTCCTTTCCTCTAAAGAAGATAAGCCCAAATTCCTTAACAGCTCCTCACAGGACATGCCTTCCAGCCCTTTCACCAGCTTTCTTTCCCCCCTCTGGATGCAAGTTCAAGGTTATTAGTGAGATAAAGTTTGCAGATACAGGTCCTATCTTTTACTATACCAGTTCTTAGAGGTGAAACATAGTTGAGTTGTCAGGCACATCAGCCCTTCTCTGTATCTGAAGTAGAAGCAAGAAACTTCAAACCAAAATTCAAGCTGGGAACAGTTGGTCGTGATTTAATTACATGTTTATCAGTTGTACTGCCTTGAAGGAAAAATGGATGGCTATGAGATGTTACTAGGGAAAGCTGATAAAGTAATTATTTCCTAGGAAAAAGGAGGAGACAATTTTTTTATAGCTTCTGTAACATAGCTTCTGTAACACAGAACAATGCCAACAGATCTCCACTACAGCCACAGTAAATAACGCCACAACGGAAACATCAGCATCCATAGGTCTTTCATTTGCATGTCCTGGGATGTAACACATTTCCTCCTGGGTAGCAGTGTCCTCATGGCAGCAACACAGGATAAGCCAGGCAACACCTACACAGCAGGAGGAACTCACACAATCAATAAAGAGCTGAAACACCCCACTGACAGTAAGGGAACACTTCTTACAAACAGTCATTCCCTCTCTCCTGATTCTCCATGAAGACTTAAAAAACAGTCTGAAATGAAGAGTCTGGAAAATTCACAAATCTGTTGAATACCAGAAACAATGAGCTAAGTAGAGATATTGATCTTTTCACACATTATAATCACCTTCCCCTACACTAACCACAGTCAATGACTATTTGTCTTCCTGTTTCTCATGAAAGATAATTATCCTATGACCCTACTAATGTCTTCTCAGATCTATGCTTATTTCAAGGATGGTCTAACCTACAGCTAAGTAAACTGAGTATATTTTTCTTAACCTTATGTTTTCTTAGCTTTGAAGTTTGGAAGAGAGACATGGATGTCCAATAGCTTGTCTAAATTTTCCGTATGTATGATTAGTGTGATGACATTTAAAAGGTTCATCATACTTACTTTTATAAGTGCGTACACAACAGACAAAACTCAAAGCCAAGTCCTTGCAGTTCACATTCTCTGTAAATTGTGACATTTAAGTGCTAGGATGCAGCAACATAGGTGGATTATGATGTCAAATCAATGGATAGAAACATCTCTGAGATTTTTTTTTACTAGAAAACCTCAGTTTTCCTATCACTGTATAAGGAATGCAGGCCATTTTTGGAGAGTACATGTCTAAAATCTACCTTCCTCAAAATGTGAGACTTTTCATGAAACTTCATGCTCTCTGTGGCTTTTCTACAGTATGATTCTTCTTAGCTCAAGTTATCTAAGTGGGTAAGGATGGAAAGAGTTTGAACAGGGCTCAGGAATTTCATCCTCAGTCCAATGTACAACCAGCAGAGTTAAATCTTAAAAATATAATGCAGCAGGACCCACTGGTTAAATGGGTACATCTTTTCTGGAGCTATATCGCCATGGAAACAGGAAAAGATCATGGTCTTTGTACACTCCTTGCCTCTTTGTCCTCCCATATTGAAGTCCACAGGGGAAACTTTCACATTTAACTTTCTTTCACAACATTTTATGGGGTCATTCTACAAAAAGGAGTAATTAACTCACCACAAATACCTCCAAGACTTTCAACAAAACAAGTTTTATACTTTAGCTTCCATGGCTGGTTTTCTGTAGATATGATATTATCTTTCGACTGTTTTAGAGGAAAATAACAGAGGTTACAGTTTCTATTTCTCAGATATAAAAGAAAAGAACTGTTTCTGTTTTATGATGTAGGGAAATCATTTCTGGAATTTTCTATATCTTGGCTATATATGTGAATTGATCATCAGTGTGTATAATTTAGAGTAGCTCTTTCTAGACAATGCTGTCTCACCCACTTCAATTGCGTACAAATTTTTTTTTCCCCCAGTGAAATACCAAAGACCTTATTTGTCTTTCTTTGAAAGGATTCCTCACTTGGGCAGAACTTTTTTTGCCAAAGTTAGAAACAACATAATAGAGAACTCCTTGCTAATCTGTGTTATAAAAAAGCTTGCTAGAATATATAAACAGTCAAATCATTTCTCATCTCTTATTCCTCTATTTCTACCTTCAATCTTTTCCTCAACTTATTTTAAAAACTCTTGAAATTCCCCATCCTTCCAGTTAATTTTTTTCTAAACACCTCTATCTCTCTCCCAGCCTCTTACCGTTCAAGAGCTGTCAAAACCAGTTTCTTTACCAAGGAATTAACATTGTTTAGGGTGTTTTTTTGTTTTGTTTTTAACTATGCTGTGCTTGGTTTATACTATAGCATCTACAATAAGTTAAGAACTACACTAAGCTTACTTTGATATAAAACACCACTGATCCCAGCAGGCCAATGGAACTGTCTCCCTGGCTTTCAAGAAACCATATATGAGACTAGCTAGAAAAATGAAACCACAAGTTGAGTCAGGCAGAATACAGCTATCTAGGGCTTTTCTGTGTCAGTTCCTTAATTTGTCTTGCCTTATCAACATTTAGATTTGTTTCCATTAGGCAGTGATTTTTTTTTTTTTTTTCATCCATTGGCAGTCTCCTAGCCTTGAACACAGTATCATCAGTTGTGGCTCAATAGATGTTCTTAGGGACTACTTCAGGTCATTTCATCTTGTACATGTCCTGCTCTCTATTATAACTATCATATTTTCCCTGATACATTGTGGAAGCAAAAGCAAAATCAGTCAGACTACTGGGTATAGCAGGCCCTAAAGAGCTATGGATTCAATATCATTGCTGTTGTGTAATTAATATCAAGAGCAATTCACTGTGAATAATATGAAAATAAATTTCTTCCTACAACTTCTGGCTTGGAGGGTGTTTTATTAGATATTACACTATTAAAAATGAACAGGACATATTATTTTATTGTGCAGTCATTATATTAGTAAGATTTATTTCTGCCCCCAAGACTGGGTGGGTTTGGTAGCCAATGCCATAAGTAAATGCACATAATAAACAGGTGTAGCTGCCGCATTTCATTTTTTGTTTCAGATGGGTTTTTAATAGCTACATGATTCAGGTTGCTACATGATAAGTAATATTTTATGCCATGGGAGATAACACAGGAGAAAAATAATAATACATGAGACCCTAAAGATGGCTATTTGAAATGGCAGTTCATTGTTGAAAGAGTCATTAAGAGCTGAGCTCTATTTAATACTTTAATAGAAATGTGTCAGAGATATGACAATGGACTGTTAATGTTTGTAAATGGGATTTTGCACTCTTGTTTCTTCCAAGAATTCATCCCATTTGTACAGAATATGTTCTCAGCAAACACAAGCCAAGCCAACAGTTTCTCAGGGCTGCTGCTGATGTTAATTAAATTGGCCCTTGTACTGTCCTCTGCAAACTTACCCTTTCATGCTCCTGTAAACAACGCAGATTCATTCTCCGATATATTACTGTGGGGTAAATCCAGAGCAACTTCAATGATCTCCAAGAGTCAGGAGCCTCTACTCACTGAAGTACAGGGTGAATTCACTGGAGTCATTGGCATTACTTCAAGTTCATACTTTTATAAATAAAAATAAACGTAATATTAAAATTTGTATAATTAGTAGAAGTAATATGAAGAAAGCCTCTTCAGTTATGCTCCTAATATATAGCCTTTTTTTTTTTTTTTTCATTACTCTCTTCAATGGACAGAAAGCACTTTCATTCACTTTTAACATGCCAAGGAGGTTACAGCAAATCTATGATACACTTTAAGTACAGAAGGGAGGAGAAAACCCCACAGATTTCATTTTTGCAGAAGAATGCAAATATCCAAAAGGATACGGGAGAAGGATACTGAAGTTAAAGCCTCAATGCTAATAAAAGTAGAACAGGAACTGAAATGACCATCGGTGGCATGGGTCACATTTTTATATCTCTTTCTACCATATTCTAGTATTCTTTGTAGCAGGAGACTTAATGAATGCAGTGAACTGTGGAACAGACTTTCTACAGAATATTTGTTGAAATATAGTAGAGAAGGTCACAAGGAAAAAAAAAAAAAAAAAAAAAAAGAAAAAGCAAAATAAAGAAATCCAGCTAAGAAAAGTCCTGCAAGTCCTGCAGTGAGGACAAATGCCGTCTTTATCTATAGCTTTTCCAGCAATTCAGATACAATTACATTCAAATATCTTGAGGCCACTGTACAACAAATGTGTCCTCCTGTTTTAGTTTTGCTTGGACCAAAACACTCATGATGGAAGGGAGTGTATTGAGAAGCCAAGCGGGAGGATGAGGGACAGTGATGTAAAAGTAACATTCTTTGAGGGGAATGACGTGAGACACAACCCGCAGGTGTTACAGCCTGTCATCGAACTAAACCCGTTCAGTAACCAAGTGTAGCCAGCAAACACCAGTTGGTGAAAATCAATTAGCTTTGGACTTGGAAGAACTGGTTGGTGTTCCTCTACCTTGTTTCTTTAATAATGTCTTCTTGTAAATTATCGCTGTCAGTATTCCCTGCTTGGGGGATAGTTTGGAGCCTTTACAATGAAAGATGAGGCCTTTATTGGGACAAGGCAGACATCTAGTTTATCTCTGGAACAGTTTACCACTTCCAGTGGGATCAACTGTAAAACTGCCAATGATGTCACCCCACATGTGCTGGGTCCCTGTGCCCGGGCTCTGGCGGGGGGCCGGGTGCGGCCGGTGCTGTGGGCAGCTCCCCCCGGCCGCCAGAGCCGCTGCCCCCCGGCTCCCTGCCAGGCCCGCCGCTGGCCGAGTGTGGCAACAAGAGAAATGTTGCTTTGGGATATTTTTGCAGCCAGATGTTGAATTTCTATCGAAAATTAATTGCAAAATTCATGGACTCAACTTTTCATGTAGGCCTTTGAAATGGAAAGAAAATGTAAGGTAATTTTATACGTCCAGAATCATTCAATGATTTCGGCTGGAAATTACCTTAGAGTTGGTGGAGTCCAGGCTCCCACCAAAAGCAAAACTTACCTCAAAATTAGGTCAGGTTGCTCGAGACCTTTTCTAGCCATGTTCTGAGTATTTCCAATACTGGAAGTTTCACAGTTTCTCCTTTCCCCTTTTCCAGTGATTGGCTACCTTCGTGATGAAGTTTTCCCCTTATATTTATCTGGAATTTCCTGTGTTCCAGCTTGTGCCTTATCCTACCACTCCGCACATCCAAGAGAGTTTCTATAAGCATCCATTTGTTAGCTAAAGATGGCAATAAAATCTCCTTTTAAAGTCACAGAATCAAAGAGTATTTTAGGTTGGAAGGGGCTTCTGGAAAGCTTCCAGTCCAACCACCTGCTCAGACGAGGGTCTAGTTAGGTCCGATTGCTCAGGGCTGTCTCCAGTTGAATCTTGAACACACCCAAGGATAGAGATTGCACAGCCTTTCCGGAAAACCCGCTCCAGCATTTGACAACCCTCCAATTCTCATTATTATTATTATTGTTGTTATTATCATCATCATCACCATCATCATTATATTTAGCAGAATTGTGTCAGCCCCTCTCACCAGGCTGTTAAGATCCCACCGATCATGTTCACTTGGCTAATTTACATGATAATGCACCCCTTTGTTAAGCAGTTCTCCCCTTTTGTTTAAGGTAAAGGCTGTAAGTATCTGAATCTAGACAATGTGATTCTGTCCTCTAAAACAGAAAAGCGCATCTGGACTCTATAAAATTGGATGATTCAGTCAAACCAGAATTTCTCCTTAGATCCTTTATCTGTTCCTTTTAAATCCACCAAAATGGGATGGCATAGGTGGTTTTACTTTCTATTGTTGGCCTTTAATTTAATTAGTTTCCATTTATGGATAATTTCATTTGCAATATTTAACAGTAAAAATAAACAAATCAAAATATGGTGGATCTCTAATTGAATGAGCATCCTGATATTATGATACTAAAGGTGTAATAAATATTAATGCAAACATTTAATGTATATGCATATGTGGTATGTGATTTCTGCCTACCCATATGCATGTACCAAACTGCACAGAGTGCCCAGAGAGTAAAAACAAGACCCTGAATATCAGGAAAGCATTTTTAGAAAGGCAATAATGTAGTTATCACCATGTCATGTAGTGCAATTCATAGCAGTCTTCAAAATTAATGGACTTTGTAGTGCAGTGGATTAACGCACTCTGTGCACATTGCATAAATATTCCTGTCTAGAATTTTATCTGGAATCTAGAACTAGACTGAATGTGAATAGCAGAGGAAGACTCTGGGCTGTACTGAAAAGTGTTTTATAGCAGTGTTTTATACCCTGACATTACTCATAAATAAAATTTATTAGCAGGACAGGTTTGTCTAGAATTCAGCAGCGTGTCCTAAGAAAATACAAATATATGGCTTATAGAGTTTTGATGTTTTTCTCATTGGTCTCAGCAAATAGGTTCTTTCGCGTGTTTTATGAAATGTGATCCTAAATGGTTAGAAGGCTGTAGTTTCAAAGGGAATGTGCTTTAAGATGCTGATTGTATTGTTTCTTCCTGTGCTACAGTCAGTTTATATCTAGCTGTAAAAAAAGTGATTGAAGACTGGAAAAGTATGAACTAAACTCTGCTCTCAGAAAACCATGTAAATATTCATAACAAATACTTTAATAATTATGCCACTTTGAATTTATATAGTTATAAGAAAAGTCAGAATCCAGCCCCACATTTCATTAACTGCTATGGAAAAAAAAATGCAACTCTCACAAAAGAAATACTTCCTATAAGTAATATAGGTGTTTTTTACCTCTAGCATTATTTTATAGTATTAATTTATTTTGATAAGATTGAAGTCTTCAAAAAATCTGATTCTGAGCTTTTTGTTGTTGTTGTTTTTTAAAAAAGGTGAAACTTCAGCCCACAACTTTATGCAATGCATATGTATTTTCAGTAGTCTTATTATTCAACATATTTAGGTACTTAAATGGAGAGGTGATAGTCTTCATTATGTCAAACCCAGTATCCATTATAATGAGCTACTTGAGCTTCCCACCCCTGCCCTGGAAATGTCCTTCTCTTCAGTACCCTGGAGCAAAGCCAGCTATACTTGCTTTCTCTGCCAGCTAGGATTTTTATTACAGAAGGACAATTCCCAGGAGTCTTACTAGCTCAGCATTAAGATAACAGATCAGTGCAAAGGAGCTATACTAGGAGCTAAAGTTTTAGATCAAAATAGCTTGTACCCCATCACATTACACTAGATTAAATCTTACTTGCAAACTCTTTTCTCAACAGTTTTCTGCTTTGCTTTTTTTTTTTTTTTTTTCCTTTTTTTTTAAATTAGGTAGGCATGATTTTTCCATTTTAATAGTGGCTGAGGGTTTCAGAATGTTTCAGAATGAGGATCCAGTTGAAAAAGTCTTTTTCCATGTTGGAAAGAAAGAAATCACTGTACTGCAGCTTCGAAGTACTGTTCTACCAAAACTTCCATGGAAAATCTTTAAGAAAATTGTACTGGTAGCTTCCTTCTGATGGTACCGATTTTCTGTCAGAATGCTATGGTTCGCTATCCACTCCTCTGTTCTTTGCTGTCTAACCAAAGAAACCACAGAGTAATGAAGGCTGGAAAGGCTCTCTGAGATTACCTGGTCTAATTTTCTGCATATCCTCTACAGGGCCAGCTTGAAAGTTAGACCAGGTCTCTCAGGGATGCACAGGGACCCTTTCCAAGGATGGAGACTCCACAGCCTCTCTGAGCAATCTGCTCCAGTACTTAATTACTGTCATGGCAAAAGCTATTCTTCTAATATCCAAACTGATTTCCCCTTGTTGCCTCTTGTATTTTCACTGTGGACCTCAGAGGTGAGCCTGTCTATGTCCTCTGTCACTTTGTTCTTTATACTTGAAGACAGCTTTTTCTTTCCCCAGATAAACAATTCCAGATCTTTCAATCCCTCCTTGTATGCTCTGTGCCCCAACCACTGACCTTCTTTGTGGCTTCTGCTGGACTTTCCTCAGTTTGTCATTCTCACACTGGGGAACCCAAAACTAGCCATAGCACCTGGATGTAGTCTCATGATAGCTGAGTTGGGACGAATCACTGCTTTCCTCAGCTAACTAGCTATACTGCTGTTGATGCAGCCCCAAAAGTGCTTAGCCCTTATGACAGCAAGGATGTGCTGCAGGTAGTGATGTTCAACTTATTGCCTGTCAGGGCACTACATCCTTTTCTGCAAAAATGCTCCCCAGAGGGTTGGTCCTCAGACTCTGCTGTTGCACAGTTGTTTGAGTCCCAGGCCTTTGTTCTGCTCTTTACTGAGCCTGTAATTCCCTGGATCCCCCCTCACTCTTTTTAATTTAGTGTAACATTGCCTTTTTCCAGGCAGTTGGTCCCTCCAGCAATTGTTGTGATCTTTCAAATATGGGAAAAGCAGTCTCAAAATGACATCATCTTTTGCAGTATACTTGGACTCATCCCAGCTGTTTCCATGGCTTTATGTATATCCAGTTTGCTGGAGTAGTTCCTGGTACTATTGTCCTCTGTTTTGCATTCCCTCAGCCCCCAAACTCTGTTAGGCACAGAGGTCTGGTAAGGTGAGAGCGACTTACCAGTAAAGACTGAGCAAAGAAAGTATAGAGTGACTCAGTTTTCTGTATTTTTCATCCCTGTGTCAACAGCCCCCTTCAGCGCAACATGAGCATTTTCCCTGGCTGCCTTTTGCTGCTGATATATTTATAGAAGCTTTCCTTGTTCCCTTCCACATCTCTTGGTAGGTTGAACTCCAGCTGAGTTGTGGGGCTGTTCTAATTCCATCCTTGCTTTCTCAGGAAATTTCCCTGTAGTCCTTTTCAATAATCCATCTTTGTTTCTTCCTTCTTTGTACTTCCTTTTTGTGTTTGAGCTGAGCCTGGATTTCCCTGTTTATTCATGCCAGTCTTCAGCTACAGCTGCTCAAGTCCCTGCACATTTGTATGGGCCATTCTTGCACTTTGAGAAGGTTGCCTGTGAAGACAGGATCATAGAATGGTTTGGGTTGGAAAGGGGTCTTTAAAGGTCATCTAGACTAATCTCCTGCCATTAGCAGGGACATCTTCAAATAGACCAGATTGCTCAAAGCCCTGTCCAACCTGACCTTGAATGTTCCCAGGGATGGGGCACCTACCACCTCTCTGGGCAACCTGTGCCACTATTTCACCACCCTCATTGTAAAAAATTTCTTCCTTATATCTAGTCTAAGTCTACCCTCTTTTAGTTTAAAACCATTACCTCTTTTCCTATTGCCACAGGCCCTACTAAAAAGTCTGTCCTCACCTTTCTTATAATCCCCCTTTGAGCACTAAAAGACTGCAGTAAGGTCTCCCTGGAGCCTTCTCTTCTCCAGGCTGAACAATCCCAACTCTCTCAGCCTGTCCTCATAGGAGACGTGCTCCAGCCCTCTGACCATCTTGATGGCCACTACTGGACCCGCTCCAACAGGTACATGTCTTTTTTATGCTGGCGGCCCCAGAGCTAGATACAGCACTGCAGGGGGGGCCTCACCAGAGTGGAGCAGAGAGGCAGAATCACCTCCCTTGCCCTGCTGGCCACACTACTTTCAATGCAGCCCAGGATATGGTTGGCTTTTTGGGCTGTGAGCACACACTGCCGGCTCATGTCCAGCTTTTCATCCACCAATACCCCTAACTCCTTTTCCACAGGACTGCTCTCAATCCCCTCATCCCCCAGCCTCTACTGGGTCTCATCTCCTGAAGTCCTGAATGTCTTCATTTTGCTACTTACCTTCTTTAATTCTCTCAGGATTTTAAATGCTATGATCTCAAGGTCATTGCAGGCAACTATCACATCCCTGAATACTATTACATTCATTACATTACATTGCTGAATTGATAATATGTTCATGAGTAGCAGATCCAGATCCCATTTATTTCCCATGCCACATGCATTTGTGTGCATTAAAAATGACTTCATTAAACCTAGCAGAAGCTGTGTCAAAACAATCTGGAAACTTCTGGGATCTCTTGTGCTTTGCTGTGTGACCCTCTCGCATATATGGTTAAAGTCTTCCATGAGAACTAGGACTAGTGATCAGGAGATTTGAAGGAGGCTTCATTGTCTCTTTTTGATAAAGCTGTCTCTAGCAGACGCATGACAAAATTTCCTTTTGTCTCATGACCTCCTTTATGATCCTGACCTGTAAGGTCTCAACAGGCCTTATGGCCTGTTCCTTTGCAGATCTTCATACATGTTATCCATGTACATGCTGTCAATCCATACACGTTACGCATGTGCATTCATCCTTGCATCTATCCACCACCACACTCCATCACCACACCCCAATTTTACAAGCTATCCTGCCACTGACTCCATAGTTGTGCAGTTGTGCACAACCTTTTAGGAAAACCTCCTGTCCGACTTCCCCTGCATACGTTGACACGCCCTTGAGATGGGTTTACAGTTTCTTACAGCCTACTTCATTTCTCAAATTACCAGATTGTCATGTAATGTTCTGGTGGTAAATAATATTGTATTTTGACCTGTTTTCCACTTGGTTTTGTGCCTGTAATTATTCCCCTTTTCAGAACACAGTATTTGGAAGTTGGAGTTAAAGGCCTTTAGTTATATGGATCACTTTTGTTCTCTTAACTTAAGCTATTAAATTTGCTGTTTTCCAGTCATATGGTAGCTTTCTGTCTTGAAAGGTTTGTTACAATCCTTGTGCCTTGATTATACTGCCATATGAAGGAGCCATATGGTGTCACAATCTGGGAACTGGATGAAGACCACCGGATCATGTCACATAGATTGCATACCAGCTTCTAGTCACTGGTAACATAAAAGTGAAAAGATCTTCTAATCTGCTATCAATACTTCAAACCATACAATTTATTCTTAGTACTGCTTTACATCCCAGTTAATTTTAGCTGATAAAAGTGAAACCTGTGTAGAAGAAACAGAAATTATTCAGTTGCACTGTTTGCATTCTGCGGTTGGTACCTTTTCTAATGTTACTGTACCTGTGATATATAGATCTATCACAACATGTGCTACCGTGCTCTAAATTTCAAGACTTAAAAAAAAATGATGAATGTAGACATTAGCATTCTCGTGGGCTTGGTCATCAATATTTCAGCTTAGGTAAACAGGAGCTTTGCCTAATTTATTGGTTCTCATTATATCTGGCATGTAGAAGCTGAATTCCCCTCTGCTTGGGAAATTCCCCATCTGCTTGGAAAATGACCTTTTCTGCTCTGCAAATCAGTCTAACAGAAGGGACACAGTTGGGTAATATTGTAGAAAAATGACTTTACTTGTCACCAACTAAATTCTCTTGATTTTGACCCATTTTGAAATTAGTTAACATTTGCTTCCTTTCTCATGTCTCATGCATAATTCATTTGGATTCTCACTACACTTGCGCTATGCTTCCAAAGTGGTGATGTTTTGTATAGTCACTCTTAAGAGCAATAGTAACACAACATTTGTCAAAGTGTCATAGTGAACAATGAAACCTCATTATATGTCACTCAGAGAATTGAATGAAAAGTGATGCTACATCTAGGCAATTTTATACCTAAATCATAAAAGGTGAAAGACGGAAAACAAGTTTTTATTGCTTTGATTGTATTCCAGTTTGATTTGTTCTCTGAGAGTCTCACATAAGTCAATATTAATATTCTTGGTCTTGATCCTGATCTGCTGGAGTTACTGGGAATTCACCACTGATTTCACTAGGAACAGAAATATACTCTGAGTGAATGAAATTACTCACAGGTAAAAGTTTGCAAGACAAGATCCCCTAGGGCACAGGCTGTCAATTTTGTTTGCACTGCACAGCACTGAAGATATTCTTCATGCTAGACTACAAAAAACCAAACTTGAACACTGCATGCCATACCACATTGCTATACTTCAATCCCCCCTAAAATAAGAGGTTGTTACTCAGGTAGGAGAAACAGGCAGCATGAACAGTTCAGTTTCAATACTGAAGTGTGCACTGGAAGTTATACTTTCTAATTCCAAAACCAATACTGAACATTTGCACCCTATCCTTGGACAAATAGCTTTTTCTGTGCCTCTTTCCTTATTGGCTTGTCTAACTGCCCTGATATATGGGGTTTTTGTTATGGACAGGATTCTTTGCTACTGTGGTGATGAAGTGTATCTACCCACCAATCCCGAAGACAAAGGAAAACAAAAAATATCCATGTATTAATTATAACCTAAGTATTCAAATCCATGCAGTAACACCTCTCTTCTCTCATAGTTAAAATTTGATCACATTCCACCAAATCCAGCTCTTCAATGGAAAAATGAGCAGCATCAAATGTTAATCATCAACATAAAATATTCAACAGCAAAGGAGGTGATATAAAATAGACTTTCTTAAGCTGAGAGCATCCTCACCCTGGAGTGAAAGAAGAGAATAAGTATCAGCGTTCACTAGGCTTACCAGTCACTTCACCAAAACCCATCTTTCCCTATGTGGGGTGAATCAAGGCTTCCCGGCAGCATGAATTGCCTCCATCTAGCATTTTCATTAGGAAAGTTTTATGTGATCAAAGACACTAAAAAACCAGGAGTTGATCCAAAGATGTCAGTGTAAAAACATAAGCATAAGTTTTGCCATGTCGATATACAGCCACACTGTCAGTCATTGTCAAAACTATAGAGCGCAGCAGCATATCACATCTTTTCCTGTCAAAATGTTCCCTCTGACAAAGGTCAGTGCCTTCATGACATAAATCTGTTATGCTATTATTGTCGTAAGTATCATAGGAAAGGAGTTGAGTCAAATGTTTGGAACAGATAGAGTCAATGCAACTTAATTCAGGGAAGGGCCATATTTCCCTTTTTCCCTTTGTCAGGCTGCCAGCCATCAGTATGAGCGTTCCCTCTCACAATCTGTTTGTGTTCCAGTGAGTAATAGCTTTTTACTGGCCTGGAAAATGACTATCCCATTACTAGCAAAGTGCATTCATGGGATCAAGTGCCTTTTGAATAGTTAAGTACGTTGCGCCCTTTAAATAGACCAGACGGCTTCAGATGAAACCTTTAAAACTATGGCCAATCTGCTGGAAAATTAAAAATATAGTAAATCCATTACTGGAATCAGGCATATTTATGAGCTACTCAAATGTACAGCCACTTAAAATAGTTTGTTACTCAGTGGAATTTATAAGTTGTTGGTTTTTTCTCCACAAGAACTAACTTCTCCAGTAAGTCACGTAAATTTGTAATAGATGGAAAACAAAGAATAATAATAATATCCAGCATAAATTATGTCAAATTGCTCACAGCAGTATATAGTTTTATAACTATTTGAAAAGATCTCACATCATCACAAAAACTGTGCGCACAACTCTCTTCCCTGTAACGCCAAGGTGAACTTGGAGTAAATGCAACTGCAATCAATAAATGCACATGAATGTAAAACTATAGTAAATACTAGGACTGTCAAGCCTGGTGGATATAAAGATATGTTGGCTAAAACACCTACAAACATGCATAAACATGTGTCAGGAAGTGGAAATTATAGATGTCAAGTTTTCTGGATGGGACTGGCCTATTTCTTATAATCAACAAGACTGGGCTAGGTCTGTTGACTCCCAAATCTGATTCATAAATGTATTCACATGATCCATGTGGCTTCAGAATTTATTTTGACATAGTCATTATAATGTAATAGCCATGCTAAAATTAAACTTAAGGAAATGGGGGAGGACAGTAACCTGGAGTTCACACTCTAATGTAAGTTGTAGAGTAAATTCTAGTGTCGAATTTGAAGGATCTGATTATTCAGTCACAGAATACAGAATTGCAGTGTTGGAGGATTGATTGGGCTATTTTTCATCTCTTGCTGGTTAACTTTGTGATCTACACTAAATAACTTCTTTTTTTTCCCCTGTTCAAAACCAAACAAAAGCTTTGCAGATTTCATATATAAAACACCTGCTGATCACTCCTTCTGAGTGAATGGACCTCCAGGATTTACAATTCTAATAACAAGAATTTTAAAAAGGACTGATACAAAAAATGTATTATTTGCTGGTTTGTTTGACAGCCTCCTATCTTTCTTTAGAATCTGAAAATGGAAAAATACTGAAACTGCAAAACAAAACAAAAAATGCAACCAGACTTAGATAAAATAGAGAAAACATGTTCAATCCCATCTTTACTCCCCAGAGAAATGAATTTAGAGCTTCATTCCCATCCACATCTGTTTCAAATACCTCAGTCCTGGTCTTGCCTCCTCCTGCAGTTAATAAAACTGGAGAAACTTTCCTGGTGAATGTCACATCACTTTGCAGCTTTCGGAAAACCGAATGCCTGTACTTTCCCCACAACTTCCTTCCTCAAGATATTTTATGGGTTCCAGCTGTAGCTCTGAAGTCCTCTTTGCTCATGTTTCCTTTAAGTACTGTTTCTCCACAGTGCAGCTGGCGCTTAATCCGCGGTAAATGAGAAGGAGACATTACAAACTTGCATAGGAAGGTACAGGATATCACCAGGGAGGTCTTTTGACTGGGGGCTTCAGCTCTGTGAGAAGGTGCTGGTAGCGTCTTTCTGAATTATGCAATTAAATTAAAGCAAAATGAGGTGCAAAAGGGGATGTAGGTACATGGATTTGAAACAAGGAGAGCTATCTCTGTAGGCAGCAAATTTGAGGAGAAAGCCAAGACTGAACTTTGTGTTTGGCTGTTGGTTACCAAGAAACGTGTTATGTTAAGAGAGTCTTTAAATGGGTGTTTTAATTTAGGTGCTTATGCAGTAATAACTGGGGTTGAAGTAAAATTGCATTGGAATACAAGTTGCATTTATGGACTCATGCTCTCAACCTTTTAGGACATACTTTCATGAAGAAACTTAAGGTAAATCAGTGATAATTCAGCTTTGTACTTTTAGGCTTTTTCATCTGTCCCAGAACAATTTGTGATGCAATTATGAGTCTTTGAAAACAAACCCCAAACCCTGTCCTTATAAATGCTTAATTTGTTCGTCTCACCACAGAAACACAGAGTCCAAGGTATCTGAGTAAGAAGTTCACCAATCAGAAATGAAACATTTTGTGAAAGAGCAAGGGCAGGGCTTAAAGCACACTAACTTTCTGTGAGTCAGACATGAGGCCTCTTTCCTAACTGTTTTGGTGGCCACTGCTCATTTCAGAGACGTCTTGTAGCAATGAGGTTTAGAAGCTCAATAAGAATCTTATGAAGAAGTGTTTCTTAGTGACCTTTAATTTTTCTTTCCTTCAGTTCTACTTAGTTTCCCCTTGCAGTTATATCGTGACTAAAACCTGAGTAATAATGCCAACAATTTGGTCTTTTAATCACTCCTGGAGTTGTGTGCCTTTATTTTTTACTGAATGTCTTAAAATTGCATGAAGAAGACTAAGATAATATAATTAAATTTAATAATTCTAAATTAAATTAATAATAATTCTTATTTTATCATCTAAGAATCTGATTTTTTTTTTGTTAGTTTAATTAGTCTCAGGCCTTCCTTAAATGTGAAAAGAAAATAATGATAACCCTCAGGAATGATGTAAAAAGCTGTGGAACTAAAAAAAAATCTTCCAGAAATGGGGAGAGATGGTTCAACTATTGTTTTGAAATTAGTTGTCATATTACTCATATCATAAAAGATAAGACCAGAAAGCTTTTCAATCATTATTAATTTCCTCTATCATTTCTGATGCAATATATAGGCAAGATTCATATGCTGATCATACCTGGGACAAGAAAATTAATATTAGCAGCAAATATATTTAAATGTTCATCTACAGAGGTTAACAAAAGGCTGGGGAGGAATGTGTGTCTTGATGGATTGCTGACATATAAAGTTCTGACCAGTCTGGCTGGTCATATATTCCACAATCATCATTTTGATCATTGTCTTTATTTATATATATGTCTATATGTACTTTTTTTTTTTTTTTTTTTTTCCCTTAGGAAGCTGGCTACATTTTCACAGACAGCTGGCTTTATTAAGGTAAGAGTACTGGATGTGGACTATGTATATTTTAAAAACAACTGTCATCAACTTTGATGTACAATGGCATCTAAAATCAATTAGGCATCCATTATTTATGGACGATGTTGGAGATTTTGTTGTGTGGGAGAGGCAGGTTGTGTCAGAGGAAAAATTGTTGTCAAATTAAAGGAGTGGATAAATCTATTAATTTTATGCTTTCATGTGGTATAATTAGGTAAGCTGGTTTTGGAGGTGTGAGTCACCATTACGGGTGCCAGCTGCATGGCTCCTGCACCAAGTGTTAGAGTATCTGGACTTTGTGCACCTGCCAAGTACGAGAGAGGGAAGGACAAGATTCCTATATCCATCACCCATTTGTATTTTCATATTTGCTCCATTCCCATCACCTTGACCAGATTGCTGGTCCTCGGCACAGCTAGGCCATGCAGATGTGAAAGGGCTGCTCAGCTGGTGATTTCAGTGTCAAAAAAAGAGAAATAGGTGGAAAACAATGATTTTGTTTCATTTTCTTTCTCCCCTTAAAACCACCACCTTTCCTTTCTTCACTATTAACCGTAATATGGTTTTAGTTATAACTTGAGTACTGGAGTCCTTTTGGCTGGGATAGAGTTAATTTTCTTCCTAGTATGTATTTGTCTCAGGTTCCTTTGGAAATCATCACTCTAAACCTCTGCTAGTTTTGCCATCTCAGGTATGGGGAAATCTTTGTGATGGTTTGGGAGTCTGGCACCAGGATCTGGTATGTTGTGCTGGTGACAATCCGCCTGTCTTTTCTAAGAGGCACCATTCATATAATGCTTATGTCAGCTAACTTAAAAGATTTATGGATTCCCATGTGTGATATTTTCACCGGTGTCTGAATTAAAGATGACATTAAACATATATTTCTAGCCATAAAATGAGATAAATGGTCAAAATTTTCAACATTTCTCATTGAAATACAAAAGCCAAAGTTGAAATTTGAATGACTGTTTGTAATTAGCAGCATGTGGTTTAATCCCGAGTTCTTTTACAGTTCATTCCCATGAATGAAATGGCTAAGCCAAGAAAGCTGCCTATTATTAGAAGTCAATGAAATATTTTGCAGTGAAAAAAGACAAGCTTCCACTATCTACCACACAGCCTTGCATGAATGTAGTGAGAAGGGGACTACTATAATTTGCTTAGTTTTTAATTATTCTTATTATGTGCTGTTCTCTCATGTTTGTACTGAAATTATTTTGAAGTCTTGAACCAGGCTGGAGCTAACGAATGAATTTCACACAGGCAGAAAGATGTTGAATGACTCCAGTCCTTGCCTGCGGAAAGCTGGTGCTGTCATTCCAAGTGGTCAGGAAGAGTGGTTGAGCAAATTACCTCTTACAATACAAAAGAAATCAAACAGAAAACCAAGACTGGTTTAAACTTTTTTTTTCTTTTTAATTTAATTTAAACATTTTTAAAGGACACATTTTTACTTTAATCTTCCTAGTTTGGTTTGATTTGGTGGTTTTTGAGGGTTTTTTTTATTGTTGTTTGTTGGTTGGGTTTTTTTAATTATAACCTATGCTATAATAAAAAAATAAGTTTTTCATAGGATTCCTGGAGCTACAGATTTCAGAAAAAAAAAAAAAAAGGGGGCAGAAAGATGTAAGCAATGCAATAAATTAACAATATTTAATAGACAAAATTAAAATCTAACTTCATATATACTTATGATAGAATGAAGGACTTAATTTATTATCTGTGCCTTAACTCTATTTACCGACAACTCCACAATGCTATTGAAATCCCCTTCCTCCCCCCATATGATATTGCACAATTGATAAAACAATATGATACAAAGGTAAGGGGGCTTCCTGCGTTCCGTATTTTCTCATATTAATTGCCGTGGTTTTTTTTCTGTTATGATGCATTCCAGGCATGTTTTGCATTAAGTCGTTGCTTATGACCTTGGATAAAATTGCTCAACTCTTTTTGTTGTTTGTTTATTTCTCCATCACCCACCCGATAGAAAAGCCATTGAGAAAAATATGTAACGTCTCTGACATTTAAAAACTCTATTAAAAAAAGCATGTGCTATAGCTACCCACCCTGTGAACATATGTGGAACAGTTTGTGTGTGGTATATAGTGTCAAGAATGAAATTCTTGTGTTTGGCTACTGCATATGCAAGAGATACAAGATTCCATGGAACAGACTTGTAAGAGTGGCATATTGTACAAGTGTGATTGTCACTATGGCCTTTCTGATATAAATCCCCCAAACACAATGGGATACTGTTTGGAGCTTTTATAGTTAAGAGTCTATCTTGCATGTCCAGTCTTTGCTGCCTGAACCTGTCCCATTTACAGCAGACTTCTGGCTGCTCTGACATATGCTGCTAACATCAAGCCTTTAAGGAGCTTGCACTTGCAGAGCTGAGCTCCACTATGTTCCTCACACATCCTACACAAAATCCCCCCTGGTAGAAATGGGCAGAACCAGCATTTATTGGGAGTTTTCTTCAGTACAAATGTGTCTAAATCCAGCTACTTTACACTTTCTGATCAGAACAAAGAGAATGAATTGGAATCTGGCCTGAGGGTGTTTAATATTACATGAATTCAAGTTGTGCAAAGGGGCTCAAATAATCCCTCTGTCAACTGATACCATCAGACTACAACCAATTGTGCAATCTCAGCTACCCTGCGATATCATACATATGCAAAGGATCTCTAGCCTGACAGAAGGGTGGCTGACACCCAGAACGGTAATATTGTCTTCTCTTTATTAACCTCTGCAGGTTGATCTTAGCACAATCTGCTCTGCACCCTGAGATCTTCATGGCTGGGAAAGACTTTGGTTTGCCTTGCAAAACTTAGTCAAGGCATCTCAGACTTCCTAAGCAAAGGGCAAGCCACTGGGAAAACTCTGAAAGACCAAGCTGGAAGGAGGCAGTGCTTTCTAGCAGGATCTATGAAACTGTTTATTAATACAATCAAGTCAGGGTAAAATGTTGCTGTTTGCTCAGAATGGGAAAGAAACACCTGCTGAATCCTCTGGGTTGCTTCCTTCTTTCTCCCTGATCTGACTATGGGTATTTCAGAAGTTAAGTTTTATAATATACACCTGTTAAGCCACAAGCCACACATCGTTGCTGCCCAACTTAAGAACTGGGAACTTATTTTGTTAAATATCCCTTTCAGATCTTTTACTCTATTCAAAAGCTTCCTTTCCTCAATATGCTCATTCCCTGCAAACAGAAGACCGTCATCACCTGTTCTTTACTTGTTTGCATGCTGATAGCTCTTCCCCTCTCATAAATTCCATTAATTAATGAATAGTCAGCAGGGAATTGTCTCCTCAGGCTCATTAAAGAAATGGACACTAAAATGATATGAAAGCAGCTGCCTCCTTTCTGTCATTCCCTTCTGACCGCTACTGCTTTCCTCATCAGTGCTAAATTATAACACTGCTTTGATTAGCAGTCCAGTTACTTGCTGCAGCTGCATTTGGAGATGGAAATCTTAACTACACAGTCATGTTTAATTGATATTCTCATCAAATTGTTAACATAGTAAAAAAATGCAGCACTTCAATACATCAGGCCTGTGTATGTATATTAACTCCTGCTGGAAGTTTTTTTGACCTTGTAGGCAGATTGAAAAGACATGTTGTTTCTTGAATCTTTCTAATAAGCCACTGATTATTAGCTGAGCTCATTTGGGAACTGGAGGTAAAATTTGTGATAAATCTCAGGCCAGAGAATATCCTAAACAGAAACATCTTTGATCACCATTTTTGTGCCTAAAGGTGAATGCTGGTTTCTGTGCTGAAGAATTTAGAAATTATTTACTTTAAAGCAGAGGATGAGATCCTCAGAATTTCACCTAAGGGTTTCAGATCAAGAGCTATTCTACATCAAAACTGTAAACCTGTGTTGGACAGATAATCTATAAATTGCCTAGTCTAAATTAACACAGTTTAGAAGATGTTCTGGTCTGGTGCTGACCTGTGGTGCTGAAACCCACATTCAAGTTCAGCCCAAAAAAGAGAGGAAAAGATCATTTGGTATTGGGTATACCAGAAAGCATCCAAAATCAGAACTAACAAGAGCAGCTCTTTGAACTCTAGCCCTAGAATTAATATATTGAACACAACTCTAAAATGATCTGAAGTGAAATGGAAAGACTTCAAACCTCTTTGTCTCCCTGTTCATGAATTTGCATTTCAGGACTGGATTTGAACTTTCATTACCAAATACAATCACTTTTTGATGACAAAACCAAAACTTTCACATTCAAATGTGTTACCTTATTTATACAAATACAGAATCCTTGCCTGAACTTGAAAACTGCTCACGTTTGCTTGGAGAGATTTCCACTAGATATTTCAAATTCTGTGCAATGCTAGTCTAGAGTTTTCTATTATCTGTGGTGAATTGGAAACTTTAAATTCTGATTTTATTTTATACAAGGATGAATATTTGAAGGGTTTTTCCCAGTTGTCTCCATTTGCTGCGTTGTTGGAATATCATCTGTTACCATTCTTCTGCACCTCTCAGTATGGGCACATCCTCAAGCATCTAACTGAGATCCAGTCTAGATTCAACATGTTTATGGCAGCACCTTTGCTTCTATAAGCAAAAATTAAAGCAAAACCCTTTGATTCAATAAGAAAAAATGGGGTGATTTTTACTAAGTTTGATGTGTGATCCTAACTTGTTACAGAGACCAGTAAAGGTGGGTTCAGAAAAACCGTAGGTGAGACACTTTTCTTGTTGATCAACGGTCTTTCTGTAAACAATTTAAATCATCCTGCTGCAAGGAATCTCAGCTTTTCTAGTCTTTTTGGACTCAGCAGATAAATTTGACCTTTAAATTGAAGCAGACATTTTGGAAAAGTAATTACAATCCCACTCTCCCCCTTCAATTCTTCATGTGAAATGCTCTCAGGTTTTGTTGATAGTTGGTGCTGTATCATGTTAAATATTTTTCCTTTGAGTAAATAACCTAAAATATTTCATTTATTCTTTCAATTTCTTAACTTCTTTCTTTCTTTGATAGCCTATGATTGCACTGTATTAATCTGTATTTATTGAAGAATATCTCCCTTTGATCTGTCTTGTAGCAGTGGAAAGATCTAGGTAGCTTAGTATATCATATATATCACAATTTTTTGCAAGTCTGTGGGGAATTCACATCTGTTATTAGGATTATTTAGAAATGTCATAGCTCTGCTATAAAATAATAAAAAAATCATTCTCTGTAGAAGTTTGTAACTTGGCTCCAAGTATGGGCATCTCAGCTGCCTTAAAATAGTTGATATTAATTTAGGCTTAAGAGGATGATTCATGGGCATGCTTTAAAGTTCATAGCGCAAATTCAAAACTTCTAGTGGCTTCAGTAGGTTTTGGCACAAATTCAGAGAGATCAGGATTCTAAACTGCAACAACTGTTATTCTTGAGAACTAGTGCATGTCTACTGATTGTTGCAATACCTATCCTTATTTTAAATCATTGACCATAAGTTTTAATAACAGCTGTGTTCACTAAAGGTGTTCTAGCTATCCAATTCCTTCAGACCTTTCCTTTGCTGAACAGAAGCCTCTCGGAAGCCATTCTCTAATCCAAGGATCCAGTAAGGTAGACAGAGTTTATCAATTAATTTCACATAAACAGCCCAGTTATCCTGTAGCAGAAGTGTTTTTACCTCTCAGAGAAGTTAAATATAAATTTATTCCATATAGATGAAAATGTTACCTCTTATTAAACCTTTCATTTGTTTTCCATGCCTCCATCTATTTTTCTGTATGCTGATCTCTAACCTTCAGGTCATTAAATGCTTTATGCCTGTAAGATAATTTATTAATTATAAAACACATTTCTTCTTAATTAAAAGGTGCAGTTGGCTTAGTATTTGATATTGTTGCTAAAATAATTCATCAGGTCCTTTAAAGTAAAAGCCAAGATATGAACTTCCTATAGTGTTATACTTGATGCTGTTGTTCCACATCAACTACCATAGCATGCAGTAATCGATCCACTACAGTCATCAGGCTGTCTACCTACTAGTAACAAACTGAAGACAGGAGGGAAGGGTAAATTATTATGTTTTAATCTGTGTCCACACTCATAAAGAGAAGGAGCTTCTATAAAGAGAAAAGAAGACCCTGAGAACACAGATTAAATATGTAAGGAATTTTTACTTAACCATACAGGCAGGTGAATCAGTGTTTTGTACCACTGCTCTGGAAAAAAACCCTACTTTCTAACACAAAAGTGAAAAGTAACAGGTAATCTGATATAATGTGAACTGGGTTGTTTTCAATTTAGAAATGTACAGAATATAGGTCTGTAACTAATGTGCTTTAGTTGAAGTAACTTGTGGTTAGAGCCCTACTGGAAGCCCTGTGATGAAAACACTTCTTCATCTATGCCCCACTACCTGAAGAGCCTTGATGCTGGGATTATTGACAGTTGGTTGACAGTGTGGTGAACTGCAGCTATTTCCACTCAGTCAGGAATCGGAGATTTTCCCAAGGTGAAGAATTATTTCTGCTTTATGGACACACTTGGTATTTGTGTTGCCTTGGAGAATATGATAAAGAACACATCTGCAATATAGATCTAATATAATCTAGTATTTGGAGGAAAAGTCAGTTAGGATGCAGTCTTTGGTCCAGCAGACTTCAAGAAGGCTTTAGTAGATGCAGGAAATTACTGATACTGCAGATGTCTCCCCAGGTAACAGTACCCTAGCAGCCCCCAACATCCTGACGCTGTGGTGTACTCTTGCCCAGAACTATCCCAGTTTCACCAAAGACCCCCATGGCAGAGCACCTGCTTTGTTTTCCCTGTATGCCTCATTTACTTGTATATATTCATGCTTATTTTTTATAACTCTTCTTTGGTTAATACCAGTATCAACAATATATACCGCGTTTGGGCCATGCACGTGTTTGTGGCCAGTGCATCATCACACCTGATTTTCTCTATGGTTAACTCTCATGTATCAGTTTATTTATTTGTGGTTTTAGAAATCAAGAAATACACACCTTACATATTCATTGCTGAGTTTTTAACTAATTGGTCAGCAATTGAAATCAGTGGAAACATACTACCATGTGAGAAGGTGAATGTGAAGATCATGTAGTCAGATCATTATTTGCACTAATTACGTTACTTGGACTAGTATGCTGTGGAAATAAAAGTGGCTTCAGTTCCTTGTTTATTCATACAGATAATTCTAGATTTCCGTCATTTGAAAATCTCTGAACAAGAAAATACACTTATACTTTTACATAAGCCTTGCTCACATCTTCAGGCAAGGAAATACATTCTTATTTATATAGACTCCTCTTTTCTAGAAATTCATAAAAATAGATTAAAAGAAATGGAAAAGTTGCTATGTGGAACATGGTCAACAGTTGAGACATTCCTAGCCATTTTTTTTCATCAAATTCAAAGGCTCTTGATTCTAAATTGTATTACAGATTTACTTGTTCCTTTTTTATTTTCTGTTATGATTTTTTTTTCAAAACATAGCATCAATGTGAGCAGAACACAAAAGCAACATTCTTTCAGAATTATACTGGGGCACAGTGGTCACATTAGAATCTGACATACCACCACGATTCTTTTCTAGGAGTGTATATGAGCTAAGGATACAGGAAGAAAATGTTTCACTATGAAGGACAATAGAAAGGTGCTGTCTTGTGTCAAAGCAAAATTTTAATCGAGTACATCCAGGGGTACACAATTTATTTCAAAAAGAAAGCTCTCCCTCACTTCTAACCTTGCTCATTTCCAGTTAATCAGAAATAATTTCTCCCATTGTGGGTACGAAAGTCCTATTTACCCAGATATTAAAGAAGGCTTTTACTGGTCCTTTAAAGCAGAAGTTCAAATCAAACCACTGTCAAACCTGTCAAAAGCATATTTTTCAGCTCTTTAGGAAGAAGGAAATTTGAAATTTTAATGATAATAATTTGAATTGTTTTGATAAATGACACAACAGAAAGGACATGTAAATGTTTAAGGAGAAATAATAACAACAAATGTCTTCCTTCTTGTCGGTTGCATTACTTGTCAAAAAGAAAATAAGCAGATAGGCATCCCATGCTAGATATGAGAACAGCTTCACTAGCAAGGAAAATAAAGGCATCATAAGGATAAAGAGTTTCCAAAGCCATAAATGTGACTAAATATGAACAGAAGGAATTTAGGGTTATTTGGGGTTATCACAGCAACCCAAATAAAACGGATTTTAACGTCGATCTGTTTTTGTGAGATGCAAATGAAATACACAGATGCTTTAGAGGATCAAATTTAGCAACTCTGAAACTTTGTGTATTTAAAAGCACAATATAAATTTTAATGGGCGTTTCCATATGGGGAGTTCTGTGGATGGAGCTGCAGAGCTCACAGAAATACAACCATTTGTGCCAGCCTGTGTGGCACTGGGGCTATCAGGATGTGTCTTACAAGGATGAAAGGGAAAGCTACTATAAATGCTGGGTTGAGTACCATGGCAAAATGCTGACTTCCATCCCCTGCTGACTTCCATCTTCCATAGACCTCATCCCTCCTGCTCCTTTTCTGTAGCACATTACAACCGTGATGTTTTTTGGAAGTTCTGAGCTGTGTGAGATTTGGGAGGATATATGTGAAAAACAACACATTTGCTGTGTGTTTCCTACAATCACAGGTGACAGGACCTGATGATCAGATGATCATGAGTGTTTTTTCCATTTAGAATACAACTCCTAAAGAAGCCTTAATGATCAGCTGATAAATTATCAAGTTTCTTGTTAAAAAGACTTATTTTGAAACAAGTGACCTTGTACTCTAAGCTTTCACTGAGTGAAAACAGTACTCAGGAGGGTCTTAAACAGTGACCAGAAAAATATAAAACAAATTTAAAGAATTATTACATTTATCTGTTCACATAGGACATAGGTTGCTGGGATCATGACGATTTTTTGTCTTTGTACTCAGTCCACTCAGCTTTTGAAAGCAGAACTTGCTGGATGGTCAGCCATCAATAACATTTATGATACTTTATTTTCTTGGGGGGGAAACACGTAAAGATCATTGCATTTCAGACAAGGTATATTTAGCAAACACAGCTTCCCCTGGAGCTTTGTACTCCACATAATTACATTCCACATACAGTAATTGAAACTTGCGAATATGTCAAACTGTGTGTTTTCATAAACCAGCGGTAATCAACTCAAATTATTTAAATTCACTATTTGACATAATTGCTATAAATATGACAGAAAAAGGTATTTCTAGGGTGTATTACTTCATAACTATGTCAAATGAGTACCTGGGGAGATAACAGCATTGTGTTCCTATGGCAATCTGCAGGATAGCAACACTCAGTACCAAATACTTGTTTTTCCACAAACTTTATTTAGATCTACTAAAAGATTTACTGAAATGGAAGAGGAGGCTCTGTGGTCTGGGACCATACGTGTACTTCTCTGATTCAGAAATTACCATAAAATCAAGCAATTGGAAACTACTGGCCAGAAGCTCAGCAGCTGTCAGCAGTAATAGCTCCACTGAAGTCAGAAAAAACAATGCTGATTTTTGCCAACAGAGAATTCAAATTGCACTTCAATGGAGAATACCCATGCTGGTTGCCCTACATTGTTACAATAGACTTGTCACCTCCACAAAGACTACTCGAAGACCAGAGATTGTACTATTTGTTGTGCATTTCATGTGTGACAGAAACGGCTCTCTAGGGGTTCATGAAAGCCAAATGCTGATTGTACTTTCCAGCCCTTCTGAACCTTTGAGATGCCGTCAGGCCCTGAGAAAGAGATTTCTCCAACATGTTTGCTTTGAGAAGTGCTGTACGGATTGAAAGGAAAAGGAGAGGGCAGGGGGGTGGAATGGGTCTGGATCTTCTAAATTGTAGTTGAATGTTTCCTAACATAAGGTCGAGGAGTTCGTTTATCCTAACCTGATAGCTGGCTGACAGAAAGGCACACAGGATATTAACTGATAATATGTATCACTGATGGTGAAAAGAAAAAATGGAGTCATTGCAGGAAACGGACACATAAGAAAACATTCCTACAATGGTGTTAGGAAATGTGAGAATTTTCCAGGGGTCTCCTACAGCATGTCAGTTCTAACTACTCTGATAGTCCCTGTAAGTAACATGGGTTAATGATGAGGAAAAGAAGAGCAGAAAGTCATGTAGATAACTTTTCCGTGTGTGTGTGTGTGCATGCGTGCGTGCGCGTGCATGCGCGTGTGCATGTGTGCGTGCGTGTGTGTGTGTGTCTGTGTCTGTGTCTGTCTGTCTGTCTGTGTCTGTCTGTGTCTGTCTGTGTCTGTGTGTCTGTGTGTCTGTGTGTCTGTGTCTGTGTGTTTGTGTCTGTGTGTGTCTGTGTGTGTGTGGATAAAAAAAAAAAAGCACAAAAAATGCAGATACTGCCCCATTTGTATCACAGTTGTTAAAGAGTAATGCAACAATCAAACATATATTACTGCAGCAGGAAAACAGAAGGAGCAAGCTTTAAAAGTGGGGGTTATCTTTTACTTCATTCCTCTGACTGCATAGTACAAAGCTGAATTTAAATTTATTAAATCATCTAGTCTGTCTGCAAGTTCCCTCAAGAGTTAGAGCTCCCTGTGGAAATTTCCTACAGTGATGCTCTGAAGTGGCTGGATGCAGAAAAATGTCTTAGAAAGGAGAGCTAACTTGTTACTTGTTTGCCATTATCTTTCTCACTCGCGCTTTTTTTTTTTTTTTTTTTTTTTTTTTTTTTTTTAATGGAGGTAGTGTGTGTTTTTCTTTTGCAGACCAATCTGTACATATATTTTGTACATGTACAAAAGAAGAAAGAACCACAGTATTTTATGAAAAAAAACCACCCACACATATGTATCCAACACCTAGTTTAAGAAGAAATTATATAAAGATGTAGCTAAACGCCCCAGTTATGAATCATGTATCACTGCTTCAGCCTGTTTCAGGGGTATGCGAAGTATTAACCTGGCAAGCCAACACAACAATGGTTTTTCAGAAACCAAAGCTTCTTCTAACTGCAGAATGGCCACTTGAGCATGCAAACAGCAAAAGTTAACTATAACTCAACATTATTTTTAATCAATACAATGATTTCAAATGATGTTACATTTACTCTCTGCTCAAAGCCTGTCACCTTCTATCCAGAGCCTAGAGAGTCTGAGAAAAAAACCTCAAGCTGTTGGACATTGAGATGCATGACTAAATTTTGCAGAGAACTTACGTGGAATTCAAAGCATTCCAAAAAGTAGAATTAAGTAAAAAATTATATTGAATGCATTATAGGATTAGGAGATGCTCAACCAGAATCAAAATGCAATAAATCCAGCATGTTGTGCTTTGTAATGACAAGCTGACACACAAACCAGACTGCTTCTGTGGAAGGCACGTAGCAGGGGGATTACATCCCTTCCACTTGTCACATATTCCCAGATGAAGCAGGTACATAAACATGCCACTCTTGCACTGCATGTCCTCCCACAAGACTGTCAACGGAGTGAGGTGTGCAAGGCAAACCTGAAACCTGGGTGGTAATGGGAAGCTCTGGCTTTGTACAGAAAGATGGGAAGAAAAGAGTTTTGACTTGGAAACTTGATATGGTTTGTGAAGCTCAAGAGAGCCTTGATTCAAGCACAAGGTTTAGAGAGAGCAGATAAATGAACTCCCAGGTTAAAACAACTGGCTCTTATGTACTTAAAACCATCTAGGAATCAAACAACTGGATTTTAGTCTTCACATGAGCTTCTTTTTGCTCTCCTGTTAGGGCAATTATTCTTTGTGTCCATTCCCTGACCCCTGCTTTAGGCAAATTTGCTCTTTCCATAGGAGATAAATAGGCCTTGGAGGACTGCAAAAATCTTTGGAATGGATGGAATGTAATTACCACACAGAAAGTCATAGCCTTAGATCTATAAGAAGCTATAAAAAAAGTTTGTATTGCATAAAACCATGTAAACAAAACTAATTATTTTTAGATATTTCTTCTAATTGTCTTTCTTTTTTCTCTTTTCCCACTTCTATGCCACTCGGTGAACTTAGGGAGTGAAATGACAGATAGATGCAGTCAGATATGTGTTTATACACATACATTTTACATATTAATGGCAGAGACATATATATGTGTGTGTGTATGTATATTTATACATAATTATAACTATATCCGGGGTATTTCTCAGGAGTTCTCAGGAGCAGCATGAGACAGGGCTGCAATGTTGGCCAGAGGTCCATGCAGGAGATGGGACGGAAGACATGACTGGAGATAGACTGCCAGAAATGTAGGTCCAAGGTCTGGCCACGGTAGGGCTGAAGACACCTCAGAAAGGGACTAGGGACTCTGTGCAAAAAGGGTAGGTGAAGGCCTCAGGTGAGGCTGGTCAGGACAATTAAGGCTAATTAGTGTTCTTGGTGTCCTGACATAGGGATTGATTAATGTAATTTTAATTAATTATATGGGTTATTTTTCTTTATTTCATATTGGCAATACTCTTGCCAGCAGGAGTAACTTGGTTGGTTAGCAAATTTTGCATTCCATGCCCAAAGAAGTTATTTATTTAATATATATCATTAAATGCATATGGTTGGGAACAGAAAATTAGGGAGTTTCAGAAGTGTGTGTTCTTGTACACTTGTACACTTTGCTGGTGTTATGTAAGATATGTAAGATAAAGTCTCATTTCAAATGTAGTGGTTTCAGATTCAGTAATGGGTGTTCATAGCTGGGGATTTGGCTGCCTGATGTCTCCTCCAATACTGCTTTAGAAGCTGATACCCTTAAATGACATTCGCCCTTCTGTGAGTCCATCGGCACAGAAAATGAAGCATGATTATTTTTATAAAATTTGTACTAGCAGTTGCTTTCGGCATATATTTGTTGGACTAAAAAAAAATGCTAAATATCCTGGTACACGCAATCCTGAGATATTTTAAATTTCAGAAAACAGTTACAAAATCCGAAACAAAGTTAACAAGGCATGGTTTGTATCCCCCTGTTCTCCCCAGTCACAAACAAGCAGCTGATTAACAAGAAGGCTTATTGCTGTTATGGTTACAAGTTCTTTCAGAATTATAATGTAGCTTAACAAATAGATTTGTATCGGTGACACGTGTTAATGGTTGGGTTGTCGCCTGAAAATGTGATGCTCCTATTAACACATCTCAGTTTAGATTCCCTAATGAACATTCAAGTTTATTTTAAAAGACACTGAAAAGAAAGTTATTACATATAAAACAGTTGCCACTTGTTTATTTAGCACATTTACTGAAGATTAACAGCAACAAGGGCTGTTCTCATTTGCACAAAATCCATCTACCGATCTTCCAGTCGTGCCGGTTAGCACAGGCCCATTTAAACCAGCTGCAGATTTATTTTCGGGCATGCAATAATCACATCAATTTCGTGTAATCCCATTTATCAAAACCTTTTATTCACTCAGATTTAAGGAAATCTTTATATTCATTGTTTTAGTCTCTGTACTGTTCCAAGTTCTATCTTGCTAATAGGTAAACAAGAGCTGAAGCGAATTGGGTTTTAAAATATCAGGTGTGCCTATTGCTTATATTGTAAAGTGACATTCATTACATTAAGCTGTTGGTCCTAAAAGCTAGTGTCATACTCTGCTACCTGAATGTATTTCCATAGTCTCTTTAGGATGCACTTATATTTGTACTGTCTTCCTGGAAGGCTTTAACCACAAGAAATAGATCTGATTTTGAAATATTTACTCCAGTTTTGTATTAATAACCTCTAGGACTGTATTTTTGGAATAATTTGCAATTTCCAACTAACAAATTAAACCGAAGATTTGAGCACTTGTGTTATAAATTGTCTTCTAGGGTATTCCAACCTGGACTTCGTAGAATATCTTCTTAGCTCTTCCTTGAAAGTTTTTCTAGTTTCCTTTTATCAAAAGTGAATTCTTTATTTTACAGCCACACTAATCAGGCGTAATTTATGAGTTAAGAAAGCAGAATCTTTTTTTTTTTTTTTTTTTTTTTTTTTTTTTTAATTGAGACTTAATATTCTAAATTGCATCAGACTCCTGGTGTCCTTTGCTGCAATTATGGTGAAATGATTTTCATATTGTAGAAGCAAGGGAGTACTGGGAGTCTAGATCTTAGACCCTATCCTGATATTAGATTCAGAGCTCCTATTTCTTTTCACATTTTCTTCAACTTGACTGGACAGTTTGGAAGTCTGAGTTACCTTCTGGTACTCAACACTAGTGTCCTCATGATCTACCAGGTCTACAAGATCAGGAAGAACATCTTGTAGATATTAGAATATTATAATTGTTACATATGTTATAATATGTTAGATATTATATGATATCTATTAAATGTTAGAATAAAATAGAACAAGAAAGAAATCTTGTAGAATTCATTCATTCTACAAGATGAGGAGGAACATTTGGAAGCTGTCTGGTGAAAAAAAGAGCAATCAGCTGAACATGAGCCCCCAGTGTACCCAGGTGGCCAAGAAGGCCAACAGCATCCTGGCTTGTATCTGAAATAGAGTGGCCAGCAGGACAAGGGAAGTGATTGTTCCCGTGTACACTTGGTGTTGGTGAGGCCACACCTCAAATCCTGTGTTCAGCATTGGGCCCCTCAGTGCAAGAAGGACCCTGAGGGGCTGGAGTGTGTCCAGAGCCAGGCAGGGGCTGGGGAAGGGGCTGGGGCACAGCTCTGCGGGGGTTCAGCCTGGAGAGGAGGAGGCTCAGGGGGGACCTTCTCGCTCCCTACAACTGCCTGGAAGGGGCTTGTAGTGAGGTGGGGTGACTATCTTCTCCCACATAACTAGTGACAGGACAAGAGGGAAGGGCCTCAAGTTGAACCAGGGGAGGTTTAGATTGGATATTAGGAAAAATCTCATCATAGAAAGGGTGGTCAAGCACTGGAACAGGCTGCACAGGGAGGTGGTGGAATCGCCATCCCTGAAGGTGTTTAAAAGATGCCTAGATGTGGTACTTAGGTACTTACATGGTTTAGTGATGGACTTGGCAGTGCTGAGTTAACGGTTGGACTTGAACATCTCACAGGTCTTTTCAAACCTAATGATTCTATGATTCAGCCCTCTAAGACAGGATACCTATTCGGAGCTTTGGGAGAGAAAACCCACAATTTTTTCAGGATGATCATGTTGTACCATATGAGCTGGAGAGTTATTCTTTCCTTCTTACTTTGATAAGCCCATCTGAGCTTTAGGATTCCCATTTAAATAGTTTAAGGACTTCACATGTTATTGTCAGAGTGAGGGCAGTAGGACAAAGAGTAAAGATACTGATATCCTTAAACATGTAACAGAGGATAAGTGCAGTACAATATCTAGGCAGATGAGGGAAGGATATCTTCTAATCCCAGAACACATATAATCCTAAAGAAAATTCTACGTATCTAAATAAGATTGAAAACAATACATACACATTTATTTAAACAGATTGCATAAACTAATGGGTTTTTGGAGTGTAATGTGGAATTTATATGTCTGTATTAGAAGTCTGACCCCATCACTTTAAAACCTAATGCATTTTCTTTTGTACTCTACAAACACCAAATGTAACCAGTTTATTTGGTTTTATAAATGCTTTCGCAAACACAAACTCCAACACCAATCCTTCCTTCGTATGTTCTGGTCAAATCATAGTCCTGGCTTTGAACTTAGCATGCCATGTGTTCACAGAGCGAACAGCTCACGTAAAGAACAAGTATCTTTATCTCACCTTAGTTCAGGTGGGAGTTCTGTAAAGGGAATTGTATACTGGTTTTGTTGTTGTTGTTGTTGTTGTTGTTTTTTTGGGGGGGAGAGAATAACAACATCTCATGAGCCTCTCCTTAAGCATCTGTAGGTTTGGGTTAGCAGCATTGTGGAGGCTGAGTATACAGGTATCAAAGTCCCACCTAGATTACTCACAGAAGTTATTTTCAGCTTTGTCAGCTTATACAGGTAGGTAGGAGAACTGCTTAATAATCCTAACAGACAGAAAGGAAATACGAATGTGGACACAAAGCTTCATCTGACCAGTTTTACACAATGTGGAGTGATGTAATGTGCTTTGACCTGAAATAACATTTGTAGCTGGCTATCAAAATCTTCCACAAGATAGTCCCACCCTGAAAATTTGCTTCCTTTTTTTGCATGCGTCCAGAAACACTCTTCCCCTTGAGTGAGTCTCCAAGTGAGTAACATCCTTTTCCCAGTCATTAATGAGTAAAAGTCACACTCAAGCCTCAAAAATTAATATGGTAAAAAAGGCTTCCTATAGACTCAAAAATTAGTATAGGCTTCCTAATGGTGAGAGGTGGACCTACATTTAATGTTGTCATATCACTAACATTACCTATCATTTGTGCCAGAGCCCCAGGAGACAAAAAATATCTCAAAAATGCCAGTTATCCCTACAATTAGCCTTACCTCTCGGCTATGAAATCCTAAAATCTGTTGGTTCCTAGAATTTGAGAGGTACAGAAAAAGGATCACTTTATAACAGACCCATTTCTTTCGCTCCTCTCTAAATATTCAGTGCTGGCCCCAGCTGAAGCCATAGCACAGGGGAAAGCAGATCTGCGACCCGAAGCACTGCAGAGCCCTCTCATGCTGTAACGCACCCATGCTGCACCCTCTCTGCAGCATGGACAGCAGCTGTAGCATTATTGCCAGGGTGTAATCCGGTTAATCCAAAGAAAGAGCCATGCCTGACAGCATGCACAGCGCAGACAAAATGGGAAGGGCTCAAGAAGTGAAAGCCACCAGCTGACTGTGGTCAGGTCTCATCCTTGTGTTTGCAGAGCTGATGCTATGGGAATGCAGGACTAAGCTGTGCTACAGGTGTGGACCTCACTTCTACAAAATATAAGAGGCAGGGGATGGCAGGACAGTCAGCCATGCTCTCTCCTGTGTTTTGCCTTCTCAAGGTAGTTTGTGGAGGTGGAATTATCTGCAACTCTGAGTTGGTATGGATTAATTGGGAGCCTGGCTGAGTTTTCTTTGCGTAGTGTGTGGTTATCCCAAAGCAATAGCACTAACAACAGTTTTGGGGGTTGTATGTTGGAAATGTCAAACTGCGCTGCTCAGTGCAGATTATGTGCTTGCTGGTGCCCTGGCTCTGCCTCTGACACGTGCTCCAGCCTGCACGAGGAGACATAGCCAGGAAACCTTCACCGTGTTCTTCAGAGAGAGCTTCCCTGAGGGTGGCTGTGGCACTGCTCTACCTCAGAGGTAAACGCAAAGCTGGCTGGGTCTAGATTGTTACATCCTAATCTCACACAATAGATCCTGTACGAGTGATACATGGAAAACATTTCTGATCTATGTTACCCATCATACTGTAATGAAATATTTGTGGTGCTTTGCCCTTTGCTCAACTCGAATGACCTTCGCTTGGATAACATTATAGTCATTGTGGGAGAAGGGACTAGAGACAGGTTAGCCTTTAAAAAAATGCTTTAAAACCCTTTGTCTGGGTGCTGTATGGAGTATCCCTTGAATTTTGGCATGTCCCTGTCACTTTTACTTACATCCTCTTATCTTTCACTTCCAATCAAAGTGAAGCTGCAGGTTTGTCACAGCAAATTGAAGAACCAGCAAAGGTAAAAATGCCCCAAATCATGGAAAATACATCATGATGCACTAAAAAGCAACAGAATTTTACAGACACCTTACATTTTTCTTTATTTTTCCTTATGGAAATGGAATTTTTATTCATACCAGTGGATTTGGTAGAGATTGACTGTATGACATAAAATGTTTGCTTTTAGCTCATCCTGCAAAAAATGTGATGTTTGTGCAGATTTCTTAGACATTTTGTTTCCTTTGGCGCTTGATGCCACCTACATTTATTGTTAGGCATGAGGTGTTCAGACCTCTCACATCTACTTCCCAAGCCAGTCTTTTTCTTGCTGATGTTTCTCTTTCTTTTAATATGATTCCCATTTAAGAAATCTGTGCTTTTTAATGTTTGCTGGTGGTTTTTTTTCTTTCAATTATACAAGAAATTGAGTTACATAGATAGACATGTTATAGCTATTGGTGCATTTTTTTATTTTATAAAGTAGGTATGTTGCCTACACATCCTCATACTGCTTTATGCATTTATAGATTGAAGGGGTGGGGGGTGGTGGGGGTGGTGGGGAGGGGAGCGGCGCTCATCTCTGATACCACTGCTGGTCTTTGCTCTTGCTGTTCAGTCTTGTCTCATGACTTACACATGAGCTAGTCATTCACCTACCTACATGCTCACAGATCAGAACAAAAATTCCAAAATGTCAAAATGTCACTAGAGAAAGAACAAGGAAACCTGTCAGGTACTCTAAGACAGTGATGACAACTATGACTTACAACCTCTGGTGTTCTGACACAATGGTATAAAATAAAGATCCTGTGGATGATAGATCTTATATGTTGCCATAAATTCAGTAGACCTTTTTTACTCTCAAAACCTTGTGTAAGGATACCCAGGCAAAATGGCTATAAAAATGCTGCAACTGAGAAAGGAGTCTATTTTCAGTTTGTTTTGCATTCACTGCATGCAGGCAACTAATGGACAGACCAACGTGTTACCAGCTGGACCTCCTCTGCGTGGCTTTTTCTGACACAAATTTATGACGTGCAAAGTCAACATTAGCTAACGCTATGGGTAGGCATAAGTATCTATGTGTCATCATCTCCCACTGAGGAATTCAGCTGAGCACTCTCTCCAAGTTGCACCTTCAGCAGGACACAATTATTGCTGGCAAATACTAACACACTCCTTCCTTTACACTTTGTTACCTAATCCAGCTAATCTTATGGCCAGCCACAGAGAAGTTGCCTTCTGCACTGTAAAGATCTTTAACTTTCTGTGACAGTGACAATGTCCTATCCTAAACTTGTCTAAAGGGAATGCGTTTATAGTTTGATTTCTTTGCATGCTATTCCTTTTCCAGGTGATTGAAAGAAAATTTAATAGCTGGGTTTTAAAGCCAGTTTCTCTCTTGGTCCTTATAGTTTAGGAGGTGGGAAAGAAGTAGAGAAACAATCAGAGCTGATGGCTTTATATTGCTGTATAATATGTTATCATGAAATATGAAAAACTTTGTTTCTAGGATAGGCATGAGCACATTTTTACTATCTTATGCCGTCGATTTCCAAGCTCTCCAGAATAACACTGGTTATTTAGTTCCTAATTCTCTTTAAATTACATGCAGAACTCATTTAACCTAATGTCAAAATCAGGATTCAGCTGTCTATATGCAGGTTTCTTGTACCATTTGAGATATCCTGCTATACCTGAAACATCCTCATGGGAGTCATGGATGTAACACAGGAGATGTGTATCCCATTGGAGCACTAGCATACAACTGCACATAGTTCACCCAGAGGTACCTAAACTCTGGTGTATGAATACGGACCTGAATCCCACCCTGAAAGTTAGATGAGGTCAATCCTACCCATAGAAAAACTACAATGGGAGCTTTTAACCAATTATGCCTCATAACCATCCTGTAATACCAAATGGGGTTCATAAGATGATGCAGATATTTTCACATTTCTGGTGTGAAGTTAGACATCATTTAATATCATTTAATATTAACGTCATCAATATGAGTTTTGCACACTAGTTACAGACTGAAAAAAAAATCCTCAAAAACATTAAGCATAGACTTTGAGGTAAAGAACAAAGTAAATGTTGGTGTAAACGTCACAACTCATAATTAGTTTTTCCTAGGTCTAATTGCCTATACGTTTGATTGCCTCACAAGACCGTTTGTAGCAGCACCATCTAGGGGCTACAGCTAACAACAGTGCTGACATGTAGGGAAACTTCCAAAACCTCTGTCTCACTGGCACAGCTACATAGTTGAATCAGATTCATTTGGAATTTTAATTTTTTTTTTGTTCACTGAGCTTCAGTGACTCATTTTTTTCTGAAATACAGAGACGTGAGAAAAAAAGAAAGAGGTTTTGACTTGATTTTTAAATGAAATGTCTCATGAAAAGCTGGCTCTGCTGAAAGTGATGTGAAAGCTTTCATTGATGTCTATGAGCCAAGATTTCACTTGATTACTTCTCCTATTTAAACACATTTCTCCTTTAATGAAATACATTTACATCTATAACATCTGAGACAGACAATTCTAAGGATTAATCTTTCTGTAGCATCTTTAAACTTGAGTTGAAGAGTTGAAAGCAAATCAGAAATAATAACTCAGACATTTATGCTTTCCGCTCAAGAGACTGTGCAGAAATGCATTGCTCTGTTTTGTCTGTTACCCTTCCCTTTCCAATACATAAAACATTTCATCCATCAGTAGCTACTGCCTCAAAGCCCAAAAGACTCCATAAATCCTGGATTATCTCTGTAGTCTCTAATAAAAAAGAAAATATTTGAGGCCTGACCTCCTCCTCTTTAAATTTCCTGGTGAAAGCACAAGTAACTAATCATATCAGTAGAATGCAAGTGATGGAATTAATAGCATCAGAAAAATTATAAGCAGATATTAGGGTCCAGCTTCAACAATCATCTGCAACAATCATCTGCTAGTTTTGTTTTTCCCTCCTACCTATTCTATTTTAAAGGTTTTGGGTACAGGAATACTCATGATAATGTGCTCATTGCCAATTACTAAGCCTTTAATGGATTTTTAGAATAAATTAATGAATAATGTAGAAAGCTAAGGTACTGCAACAAGCCAAGACACTGAAGAAAATGCGTGCTTGCTTTAATATTATTATTAGCTTCAATTAGGTGTAAATCAGGAGTGGAGATAATACTGTACCTTTTTAAAAAAAAAACCAAAAACAAACAAACAAACAAACAAAAAAAAAACCAACAAAAAAAACCCAAACATGAACTGGGGAAGAGAAAGAATAGCAGATCAGTGAGGAGGGAGGAAAAAGGAATTAAACAGAGGACTGAGGGACCTACTGATATGTTTGAGCTTGCCGTTCAGCAGGTGTGCTCCCAGATTTCATCCTGGACTGCCAGCAGCTCAGTCCTGGACAGCACACACTGAAAGCTGCCGGAGCATCCCCACTCTGTGTTTGACATAGTGACTGTGAGACTTCTTTGGCATGAGACTCCGCTGAAGAATACCCAGTTTAGCAGTTTGCACGAGGATTGAATTTCTGCCCTGATGCTTTATCTGAAAATATCTGTTTAGCCAGGAATCCTAATGCAAACATTGCTTATCCTTGCTGGTCCATCACAACGAGTTTTTATGTTGAAGCTAAAGTGCAGCTGATGGAGGAAGGACTTCTGATAATGAGCTTCCTAATTGATTTTATTTTGCTTCAAACCAGACACCACTTTTGACCAGGTGGAATGTTTATAAATTGTTGTACTGTTAAATTTATAGTCACTTTCTTGGGAAACTAGATATGCTACACAACTATTAGGCAGCTAAATTGCAAATAAGGGATGTGGCTTCTGCAGGCTCCCTATCCAGTCACTTTGGGGAGACTGATGCTTGTAGGGTGGGATTTGGAGCACCTCCCATTGTTTAAAGTGGGATGATCTGAATAAACGGAGCTGTGCCGCTGGAAAATGGGATCTGAAAATGCTTGAGTGTGCCACGCTGTCCCAAAGCTTCTGATGGGAAAGACTCCCGTACCAGATCTGGCTTTCTGTGTCACTCCCATCCCAGTGGTTTACTTCTAGTGTTGAGAGACCCAGGCTTACAGAGATGAGCATCCATGGTGTGAGACCTAATTAGAGAGGGCATGTTACAGCCCCTGAATTTCCTCCCCC
Source organism: Falco naumanni (assembly GCF_017639655.2). Taxonomy (NCBI): domain Eukaryota; kingdom Metazoa; phylum Chordata; class Aves; order Falconiformes; family Falconidae; genus Falco; species Falco naumanni. The sequence goes on along the minus strand of NC_054055.1, from coordinate 6,884,733 downwards.
TGCACTTGGAGCAGGGATGATCCTCACCATGATGGCCAGGGGACATGGAGATGGTCACAGCTGATTGCATCCTGCACGTAAAGGGACAAAGCCAGTAAAGACTTGTTCTGTGCCAAATTATAAGGCCTGGGGCTTCTTTGTGCCCAATGTATTGCCATTCCATTTGTGGGGAGTTTGTCTTGGACTCTTGCTCTTAATTTTCGTTCATCATAAATACCATGGTGACTCCTTTCAATACAGCTACACTTCTGTTGTGTTTGATATTTTTATTGCCTGAAAACTGTGTAGCTGAATTTGAATATAAGAATAAGGATGTCACTAAGCAGGTGGTTATTTTCCTTTATTTATTGTTTAGCCAGGTGTGCTTTGTGTGGTTTTCACTGTGTATGTTTATACATAACGATGAGTTATTACATAAATCACCTGATAATTTTGCCATTACAAAATTGGTCAATAAACCTGTGGCAAGGCTGTGTGCTTTCTTTTGACTCCCCACCCTCTGCACCTCCCTCCCCCCAGGGAAATTGCAGAAGTTTAAAATTCTCTTTCCTCCAGCATTATACTAATCCACAGTTGTCTGAAAACACACCCACCAGGGCAAGAAATAATAGCATGAATACATTTCATACGGTGGATGAATGTTTATGGAAACATCTTCACAATATTTACTTATTTCTTCAAAAGTACTGTTGCTTATGGATAATAATTATTAGTAGAAAATAAGAAGAAATGTACAGCAACAGAAAGCACTATCATTTTGTGTGGTTTACCTTCTTTAACAGCTTGGCTTTCCCTTTGTATCTGCTTCCTGATTACTATTATTCTATTGATGGTGAGAAAAGCGAAGGAGAAGGAATAGTTGTTTAACTGAACTCATGCTTTTACTGAACATATTTTTATGTAAAATTAAAGTCACCATAGAAGTGAAGGTATTTTTAACATTACAATGCACTTTAATGCCTGTTGCTCTGCACAGCCTACTCAGACAGAATTTCACAGTCTAAATTCAGCCCAGATCATATCCTGGTTATGTTAGAGACAATATTTTCCTGGCGACTTTAATGAAATCTGAATTTGGCTCTATGCACGGATTCCACTCTTTGCATCCATTTCAGTCTAGCAGTTTTATCTTCTTGCACCCACCTAGTGAACATTTTGTTATAGAAAATTCTGGTTTTGAATAGAAGTTGCTTGGCTTCAGTGCACATGGACCCACTCAGGGCTCCACATCAAAGCCTTGCCTGTGACTGCTTTTTCATATCACCTTCAGGTCAGTGTTTACATAATCTAATGCACATACAGATGTTGTAGGGCTCCTTGGAAATTGGGGAGCCATAAAAGTCTGCCAAGCTTGCTGAGCTGATGGAGGGTTTATGCCTGACCTGCCTGATAGAAAAAGTCATATCCACACACCCGTTTGGAAAAGAAGTCAAGGAGAGTCCTACTGTCCTCTGCACCAGCTTTAAAACATGGTAAATGAAGACAGCATGAACACTCAGGTGTGTAACATGACATATATATTTATGTACTTGGCTGAACTGGGATCTTCTATTGACACAAATGGAAAGAGAGGGAAGGAAAGGGTTTTCCTCTTTGAAACATCCACAAATTGCTGCAGTAAAGCCATCATCAGACTTCAGTGGCAGATTACAGAGAACTCAAAAAATGAAATTGGCATGTCTTATCAGAAACAGAATACAGCTTCTCTTATTACCTCAGAAAGAGCCAGCAACACCTTCCATAGAAGCAGAAAACAAAACCTGTGGGGGAAGAAGGCTGAGATAGCTGAGTGGTAAATACAGATATAAGCAATGCTTGAATAATTTATATGTTCTGTGTGAAAGAGAATTTCCATCTGAGCTGTACCAGTTCTCCTTGATCTGCTTTGGAACACATTTACATATCAGGGCTGAAGGTCATTGAAAAATTACAGGGCAGAACCTTTCCATTGTGTTAATCACTTACAACTCTAATTTCACACTACATCAGTCCTTTTTTGCTTGGGATTACAGAGCCCACTAGTCTCCCTCTCAAAGTCTTACAGCCTAAAACATTTGCTCACCATGCATTCAAAACAAGGAGTATCTATGATACCCTAAATAGAGAAGGGAAGCATCAACAACTATGGAAAAACAGTTTTTGTGTTAAGTGGAAGTGGTTTAGGTTCTGATGCCTTTCAGGAAGCCCCACAGCATCTCTGAGTAGTGCTTAGCTGTCAGTAATTCTGACCCTGAAGGTGTATGGAAATTCGATGACCTATCATTTAAGCAGTGAAGTGGGGAACAGCCTTCTCAGAGTGACAAGGGTACAAAAACCCACTAGCTAGCAGCTACAAGCATTTGGTTTTGAGATGGAGCTACATCAGGTTAGGAAGACTTGGATCAGATAGACTCAATACTCAGTGTTTCACTGTCCAAAATTCACCCTTCTGTATCTTAACAAGAGGTCTCATTGCAACCTCCCCGATCTGTGCTGGTTTAATCTTCCATTAGTATTCTATCTCCAGAGTAAATTCTAGAGTATAGCAGCTTCTATTCAATTAATATAACATGTGTGAATTAAGTGTTGTCTATGACAAGATGTATATCACTACATCTAATTATATATCATTGCATCTGAAGGAAAGAAAAGATATAGTATTAGATCATTACTTTTCCAGACAGAGTAAAATATTTCCCAGTGCCTTAATATCCTGCTTTAAAGATTATCAAATATTATGTCTTTTTTGCTTTTGGATTCTTCCATGTTCTTTTTCTGTATTCTTATATTTTCCTCCTTTTATAAATGTTATTTGACATCCTAAATATTTTCTCTGTGGTACGCCATGGCACTCTGACCTGTTCATAACTTTATACATTCTTAAGTAGCCCTGTAATTCTCTCTTTAATTCAGCAAAATGCAGAAATACAAACCAAAATGCATCCCTAAGCTGCAAAGAAATTTTAAAACTGCTTTTAAGTGCAGTGCTGATTCAAGGCTTTAACCTTATCGGGAGGAAATATTACAGGAAAAGACTTTATCCTTTGGGTGAAACTCTACATAATTGGAACATTTCACAAATAAGTATTGTTAGCCCTCTCATATTTTCAGTTTCTTCTCTCTGAACTTCTTACTGAGCATTAATTCTGCCAGGGTGTATGATACCCTGGAAATCAATGCAATATTTCAGGTGGGCTGCACCAGAATATTCTGTGTAGATGTTAATTATTCTTTTTATTAGACTTTGAATTTAGAAATAAAACCCCATGGTGATTTACACTTTCTTGTAATTAGATTTAATAATTGGATATTTTTCACACCATGCTTTGCTTTGAAGGAAGAGCAATATTTTACATCTAGTGATTTCCAATCTTTATCAATTCCCTACATTTCCTTGTGGAAAGCTTCTATGGAAGCTTCCCATCTTGCTTACTCTACCGGTATCACTGCAATACCCATCATTTTCTATAGGTCAAGGAGTTTTGCATGAGTTTCTTACTTTCCTTCCATTTCTCTAACTGGAATATCCTGGTGGCTTATTTCAGTGACCTTGTGAAAGGGGGTGACGTGTCTGAGGAAGGATCAACACAAACCAAAAATAGCCAAGGAATTTACCCCAGCAAATCTGACTTTGCAGAGAAGTGAAGTCTCATATCACAAACAAATCTCCCATCACATTCCCACCAGACCTGTTTTTTTAACACTTTTGATTGTCTATTTCTTTGGGCTCAGGTGGCAGCTCTCTGGGTCATCACTGAAAGATGAGGTTGCACAAAGAGAATGGGCTAACTATTTATTTATGTTGCAAACATATTAAATATGCAGCTCAGGAGTAAACTTGGGTTTTAACAGCTGTCTAATGTGTATTTTTTGCAAATAATCCCTCCATGCTGACAGCTAGAATTTCCTGGGTTTGAGGACAATCATCCTCCCTCTTGTGGGGAATGTACTAATTAAAAGTGTCTTTTGAATCATTCCTTATCATGCAAGGGTTCTCCAGCGCTGAGGGATATCTGCACAGGGCCAGGTATGTTACCTTTAGCACCGTCACAGTAAGCTAAAGGAAAAAATATGAACAAAAATCCAACTTATTATCTAGAATTGTCTCTGAGACATGATCATTGCTCTGATTCAGAATCTTCTACACTTAAAGATGTTAACATATAGCCCTTTATTATCATTAAAATTGTTGAATTAAAATCTGGATGCAGGGTTTGATCAGCTAAACCTGAGGATTTGAAGGGATGGATGAAACATCTGGTTTATGTTTTGTGTTTACTGTGCAGATCGAGCTGATTTATTGAAATAGCATCAACTGGTGAAATATAATGGCTTCACCCTTGGTTCCAATATTCTTTTGCCTTTACTTCTGTTTTTAATATTTTTTTAAACTATTCCTCATTTTCATGGTATAGTGAAGAATCAAAATATATAAAAAACCTGCAAGGTATTTTTTATCTTGGGTTTATAACACTTGGTTCAGTATTCCTAACTTTCCAGAAGGAAGTACATGTAGAGGGAACAGGGGGTTCATAGTAATAGAAACCAAAGAAAGAAACCAAAACTTAACAGTAAACCAAGAACTTCATAGATTAATAGGAAATAGAGTTATGAGGAATATAGAAGATAGCTGACACAGAAACAAAGCTGAACACTACAAAGGTGTGTAATATGCATAAATATTTCAAAGCTAATATATCCAGTCTGAGGTGAAATTCAGATTATTTTAGCCTAAAACCAACAAAAATATTTTTCTGCTCTTATTCACGTGTCCTAATCAAATTTCACAATAATGAAATGTTGTCTTATGTCTAAAATGCAAAATTTCCAAAGTGAAGGATGCTTGGATGCTAAACATAGCTGAGAGCATGACGGCCATATAACCTATGATGGCAAGTGGTGTTCTGCATCAGGAAATGCAATCCGATATGCCAAGGAAAACAAAGAGATTAAAGAAATATGGGGAGAGGCTGAGGAAGCTGATTTATTCAGCTGTGAGAGCGACGAGGAGGAGCCTTTTTTCTTTGGGTACTTAATGGAGAGCTATAAAGACGAAAAAGCAAGTCTCTTCTCTGAGCTGCGCAGAAAGGGACTGTGAAAACAAGCTGTAAAAAGGAAAATTCTGGTTAAATATAAGACGAAAGGGAAAAGAATCACCATGAGATTGAACAAGCACAGGAACAAGAGCCCAGGGAAGCTGTGCAATCTTCAGCCTTGCTGGTTTTCAAAACTCAGCTAGATGAGGCCCCACACAAAATGTTTTACCATATCAACTGGTACTTCTTCAAGCGGGAAGCTGGACTGGACAATCTCCCGAAGTCCCTTCCAACCTGTTGTTCTATGTGCACGTGAGAGTGTCTGTATTAGCAACACGGTCATGTACGTGGTTGTTTGCCAACGCCAACTTTGAGCCCTAGTTTCTCCTCACAGTTATTACCAATGTAGCCTATAATTCTGCAAGCCTATGACAACCACTAGTAATACACATAATTTAAGGCAAGATAGGTTTTTTTCAAGCCATTCTTATGTATTCTTATTACAAAGTAACAATGTGCATGGTTTTACAGACATGTAGCCTACCTCCTAATACAGGGCACCTATCCAGCCCACAACACCCTTATAGGAGTGATTTCAGTTTGATAGGACTCTTCATACACGTTGCAGGGATATTTTTGATTGTCCAAAATTTGGGTATAATTCAGATTTCCTAGGATAGATTAAAAAAACAGCTCCAATGACCAAATGTAGAGAGTACTTTTGCTCAGATTTACACAACAGTGCCTGGGATTGTTAAGCTGCTTTGTTTTGTCATAATCAGTTTCTGTTCTGCAGCACACTTCTTGCAAAGCTACCTTGCTCATAGATTAATACAGGCTGATGTTGTTGAGCATTTGCCCATGGTCTACAAGTATAATCAGAAAACAGAAATAATTTCAATCAGAAGAGAAGTAATTTTGATTCCCCAAAAGCTTTTAAATCATCTATAACTGAGACGTCTGCTTTCAGGATCATTGCTTTTCCCCATTACATGCACTGAAATTAATGTTTGCTGAAAGCAAATAAGAGTAAAATTAAATATTTTCTGATACAAATGATAATTGGGCACTTGTCTGATAAGATGGTTTTATTTAAACAAAATGTACTCATGTAACACTGCATTTCCGATTCTACAATCCTGTAATCTTCAGGCTGCTTCTCTTTTCCAAGTCATCATAATTAAAGGCAGGTGTTCAATTTAGCCACCAGAAGGGATGAGTTAATGCTGTAATTATTAGTTGTAAAAGATTTTTAATTAGAATTATAAAGTATTTAGGTGTGTAAAATGCAGGTAGATGCTCATCACTTTTTTTTTTTTTTTCAGTACATAGGCACCCACCTCCAATAAAATGACTTCGACTCCAAAGTATTTTCAAAATGTCATTAGGAGCTTATTTATGTCTCAGGGTGCTAATTAAAAATGTTCCTTTGTGAAAAATTCTGATGTAAATTGTTACCCAAGCTTTCTGGTAACAAATATGTATTACTAATAGAAGTTTAAAGTCTTCCTTGGTTACTAATGGAATGGAAACCATTACACTGTGTTGTAGCATTTCATCCTGGTTTTCTTTTTCCAAATAAAGAACAAAAATATTTATTAAACATTTCTGACTTATCTACCTTGTTATTAAAAAAGTTATCCATTCAGTAGACAGCAGATATTTTTTTCTTCAGTATATACCAAACACTTTCTTCTAAACCACAGATTTTATTTTTGTCTTTAGCTTACGCTGCTAGGTTCTACACCTAATGAATAATTGCCTACTGGTTCATTCTTCAGGTTTTATGAATTCATCCCAAATTTGCATGAAGTATATTGTGCTGTTTTGTGAATATCACATTTTCATGGCTTTTTGACTGTTTTTTTTTTGTTGGAAAGTGCAAAATTATTGGCACAGAGGGGAAAAAAAGCACCCTTTAACACTAAGTATATAACGAGGATCTCTAGATTAGTTGTTAATACTCAGGAAAGATCTTGGAATTGCTGTAGGTATTCCTATGAAAAATTAATGTCAGTCTTTGATATGGTCAGAAGACAAATAGAATATTGAGATATAATTAGAAAAGGGATAGAGAACAAAAGAGCATGTCTATTTCTTTGGATGATTCCTTGTATTAATTTTTAATGGCACATGCCCTAGTTATACTATCACAACAAAAATTAGAAGAAATAGAAGAGTACTGAGAATAATGACATGGAGGATCAGAGGAACGGAATAGTTTTCACGAAGGAAATTTATAAGGTTTCTTCACTTTGAAAAAGATATGAGTGAAAGGTGTTTAATAGGATCATAAATGAGGTCCACAAAACTGCAGGAAATCATTGTCTCATAGAATGTAGATTTATCAGTTCTTAGGATAAGTAGGACCTATCCTTTACCCTTGAAACTACAAGTAGACAATTGCATTGGTGGATATTAAAAGTTTCCGTTCCCAAAAAGTCTTTGAACTGTTTACTTCTGGATTGTAGAAGAGCATGTTATGGAAAGGATCAGTTATTATTGTATCGTTTTGCTTAGGAAATGATCACTTCCTAAGCTTCAGCTCCTGGTCGTAACTGGAAGGGAGCTATTGGACTATATGGACCTTTGGTTTGGACTATTGTCAAGTAGCTCTCGTTCTTAGTTGCTGTAAAAATGGTTACAGCATCTCAGTTTTCTTTTTTCCCCCTTCTTCTTCCCTTTAAAATTAATTTTCCAACATTTCACTCAAAGTTTTTTTAATTTTTGAGGAAATAAGCTCATATTCCAAATCTCATGGGATATTGTTTTGCAAACTTTGTTACAATCACACCTGCACGCACTTGCAGGTTTCATGGAAATATTTGTTAAATGCTTTGTAATGGAGACCAAAAAAGGGCAATGTTTAACAAATACTGTATTGAGACAATAACATCTCTACCATCCATAATCTACTAAAAGAAGTATATGAGATGTTAACGAATGTTTATTACTTTTTACTGATAAATAGTATACTTAAATGGCTGAACACTTTTACCTACTGTAGGAGCACAGATGCTTTTTCTTCTTGTTACCCCATACTGTGTCTACTCTCCTCATAACTTCTAAAATGTCTTTGTGACAAGTACATACTCATTGATTAATAGTAAATTTATTCTTTTTAAAATCTAAAATAGGATTCTAAGTATTTTTTTATATATTTTTTTTTACTAACATTCTGACACACCTCATCACATGCTCTGCCTGTGACAGACTTCTGTTAAATGGAGATTTTTTGCATGGTAACACAGTTGTCATGGGTTCATACCTTCCAAAAGACCAATATGAATCTCAATGCTGACCTAGCATAAACCCAAGCCACAAAATCAAGAATTTAGCCAGATGATTCATATTTGAAGAATACATACTAATCATGATGTCCACCATCATGTACCCTTCATCCTATTCATACTAATCAGAAGCTTTTCATATGCCCTAAGACTATCTCATAATTTCAACTAATTGAGAACGGAAATGACAGTCCTTTAGAGACCACGTCAAGGCAGATCTTCCATGGTAATGGGTGAAAACATCCACCATGATGTATGATGGCTATGCTTTCCTCTTAATCAACATCAATGTCTATGTTACAAGGCTCAGATGCCTCTTGTGCCATCATAGGATCAAGACAAATTAATTGCCATGCAGAGGTCATAGCTCCTCCCACATTCCCCTGGCAGCTCAGTGTCATCAGCCTTCTTTTGTACATGGAAGAGTTTGCTGTCCAGTTACGTTCAGCTAACACAGATAGTAAGCAGGACACTGTGTCCTTCTGGATCTCTGCCTTTCCCTGCCCTTTTTTCTCCTTTTTCTATAGACAGCAGCAATTTTACTACTCCAGTAGGTAAGCTTTGAGGAGCCTACTGATTTCTTCTCCAGGATGACTATGGCCCGATCATGATAATTCAGATATGGATATCAGATATGCATCTTGGGAACCATTAGTACCTCTTTGTGTTTGGCTAATTCTTGTTAAAGAACAGCACTTCGCAAAGCTAACTTATTTAAGTCAGCCTTTTTCAGGCTAGCAGGTGATAATGATCTAACAAGTAGCTTTAAGGTAATAGGAGCAGAACAAAAAAAGAAGGACCATGTTTAGACATAGTGAAATATGTGTTCCTATGTGTAATCATAATAAAGTGATAAATAATAAAGGAGCACTGACTTAGGATGGGAAAAGCAACCCAAAAAGCTACTGCTTTGTGTATTTAATCTCTTAGACTATTTTTTTTTTTTTTAATATTTTTCAAAAAGTTGCCATTATTCAGTTTGGAGGGATGTAGGGTGTGTCTGCTGTGCTTTCCAGTTCTGACCCAGACAAAAAAATTAAATCAGACAGCTTATTTCATGGCATTTTTGTCCCCAGAAAAGCAAGAAAAATGGGAAGTGTGATGACCCCACCTTTTTTCTTCTACCCTTTCTGATTTTTACAAAGTAATTTTCTTTACATTGTTCAGTGGAATAACAGTCAGAAAAGATAAAGGCTTTTGGATCCTATATCAAACAGTATACTTTGTAGTTCACTGACCCAGAAAATACCTGAACATTCTGAAATATTTTCTTCCTAATAGAAACTTAACAAAAGAAATGAAAATTGATAAAGGGTGTGGGTACTAAACAAGTGTACTGGTTGTGATAATGTTATAGTGACAAATTTTATGGTGCTCAAGACATTTAAACACACGAGAAAATGCAACCCCCTCCAGGATTTGTCTTGCATTCCTTTAAATTATAATAGTACTGACCTTATGTGAAAACTTTACTTATGTTGGTGAAACAGTTGTATGAGTGAGTAGTCTCCAGCATCAGTAAAAGAAAGGAAAAAAATCACAGTTCATATGTAAAGATATATATTTTATCAAGATCATACACACATAATCAAGATTATATACACATTCGTTTGTGCAGCCATGGGGCTAGAAAACAGCTTCATTCATTTCAATTCCCTATTAGTAAAATCAGAGGACTTGTCAAAGGTAATTTCTCAATTAATATTACCTACTTTTGGATATGAGAACATGTATAATAAACTAATGAAAACAAGTTCACAGTAATTTTATAGATTAACTGATATCTGTCTTTTGACAAAAAAATAAATGTAGACAACTGAAGTCTGTAAACTTGTAACTTGCTTACAGATTTTTCAGGACTCAATTTTTGTTTCAGTTATCAGTGCTGACTACTGAAAATAAATGTTTGATTTGACAAGAAAGAAAGCTATTACATTTGCTATGCTACCTACTTCTTCACTAGGCTTCTTGGATCAGAAAAATATAAATAGAAGCTATCAGTGAAGTTATAATAAAACCTGACAAATGGTTTGGCTTGAAGAATGTAACTTGTGTTTTGACCAGGGCAGGCAGTTCAAGGAGCTCCAGAAGCTCTGATAGTACCAGAGCCTACACCGGGATACAGAGCGCACTGCATCCTTGTATTACATGCTTTACACTAACTCATACAGCGAATGCAAAGGGTGGATGTTTCTGTGGTCTAATACATAGATGCAAACTGTCCAGGGCTATTGAGCACAAAAATAAACCACTTCTGAGTCACAGGGTCCTCAAGGCATTCTCCAAGTCGTGGACTATTGGAAATGGTTGTTGTTGTACTCTGGCCATCTACTAATGGTTTTTTTGGAGATAGATTCTGGGCTTGATGGGAATTTGGCTTGACTCAATATGATTTTCCTATGCTTGTGTGTTTTCTTGTAACAAAGTATACAAAACGTATTTTCCAAAGCAAGGAGTGACAGTCTATCCAGTTAAATCAGCATCTATTTAAACAGAATTGTCATGATTCGTCTCACCTCACTGCAGAAACCTCCAGTGCAAATGTCTACGTCAGAGCTGGTAATCCACATCTTATTCTCAACAGAGACAGATAAGCACTTTCAGGCTGTGATTCACTGCATCTTAAGGCAGATATCTAAAATGCATTATGTCATAAACCGGAGTTAACTGCCAACACTGTGCAATGAATCCACAGAAATGCCTTAGCAGGATACTTACGGTAACATGGTTTTCATGCGACCTTTTGACCCCTGATGTGAAACCATTGGGATCCAATCAGTGGTTTCATTTAAATATAAATTTCAATATAATCATTCATTTCTCTCACACTCTCTTTAAGGACTCTTTAAAGGAAAGGAAAAAGGAAAAACTGCCTTGGAAGAACTTTATTGTACTGAGTTGCCAGGTCATGAATAAGCATACTTCACTTTTATTTCTGAAATAATTTCAATTTCAGTATTTAAAAGAACATAACTAATGCCCTGCTGGGAGGGAACATCTAGCCCTGTACTTAGCCTCCAGGAGGGGCAATAAGGGAAGCTGCCTATGGAAAGCATCAGATCCTGACCACTGTCTGCAGTCCACTTCTCTTGTGTTTCCCAAGCACCCAGAACTGTTTGGTTTTGAGATATTAGAGGTTATATCCCTGCTTTTTCAGTTCCTTCTAATGGATGTGCTGTCTATTATTTTTTCTGAACTCTTTTTATACCACTTTCTCTTGACATCAGGCTTTGGAGTTCACATTTCATTGTGCAAAGAGGAGTTTCAGTTACACATTTTAAACTCATCTGCAAGCTTCAGCTAGCATCCCATCTTTCTTGTGAGTTTTGGATGAAAAAACCAAACAAACAAAAAAAGGAGTTCTGCATTCCTCCTACCTTCCCCTTTTTGACTTTGTAAACCATAATCATACTCCTCCTCAGCCTTCTCCTGGCCAAAGCCCCACCCTCCTCCCCAGGGCAGCTGCTCCATCCACTTGATCATTGTGATTAAGTTACTCCGAACCTTTTTGTAACTCCACAACATCCCCCTTGAGACAAGGAGAACAGATCAGCACATAGCAGTGCAAGGTGTGGGTACATAAGGCTTTTATATTGCAGCAAAGGATGCTTTTTCTTCTTACAATCCCTTTCCTGATGATGCTCAACATTAGTTGAACACTAGAACTTGTGCAAAACAGTGGGAGCTTCAAACAGATGCCCCAAATCTGGACCAAGGGAAGCATGTTTTTCCACTGGCCATGCAGAGAATCATCTGTGTACCCTCCTGCATTAGAAACCTAGAGGTAGATGGTGTGAAAACTTCTAAAATCAAAGAAAGGGAAATTACATGCCTTTTGTTGACTCTCATGCACCCTATACCTAAAGTTGTTTAATATTTGGAAAGACAGAGCCTAGTACTATAACACCCATGGATCTAAATGACAATACGAATAAGGAAAAGGTATTTTTATTTCTATCTCATACCTTAAGGATAAGATTTACCCTGGTGGGGTTAAATGGGTCTTAAGAGATAAATGGGCCTTTGCAGAGGTTTAAATCTCATGCAAAAAAAACCCCAAACAATGAATCAGAAACTACAGGAGGTTGGGGGGGGGGGGGGGGGGGGGGGGGGGGGGGAGGAGCGTTTAGTAGGAAATATAAACTTCCCAAGACTGCAAGGAACATGAAGATTAATTGAGCTCATGATGGCCTAGGTTTTCCTTCAAGGGTTTTTAACTGATTATATATTACTTGGACCTTTGTGCAGAAAAAGAAATTAGAAGTCATGGTTATAGTACTTGATGAAACTGATAGTAATTACAGCTACAGCAGTAATGACCTACTAATGCTTTCAGTTTAGCATGACACTTCCTCATTAGGTGTTTTTCACTACATAACTTTTGTTTTGGTTCTTCCCTTTATCTTCAGGACAAATATAATATGTTGTAGTTGACACACCAATGGCACACACATGCACAGACACACACAAATTACAGTGTGCGACACGGTACAGCCAGGTAACACCAAATATTTTCAGTCATATATCAATTTAACCCCTGTTTGCAGCCAGAGGCAAATTCTGGCAGAGAAAGCCAAGATTATAAGGTAACATGGTGTACCATGAAGTGCTTTAACCACAGAAATGTTTTCTAATTTATTTTTTTCTACTGAAGCAGTAGTCATGTGTGTGAAAAAGTCCTTTTGAACCGGCTTCAAAAGATTTTCTAAAATTCATCCTCCAAGGCCCCCATTACTACTAGCTTGCATGGAATACCTTCACAAAACCACCTATTAATTCAGCATACAAGGCGGTGCAAATCCCTCCTGAAAACAGCTGTAATACTGACTGCCAGATATATATCTGACTTCTGCATTGTAAAAGACAGCTGCAGGTTTTCCCTTTAGTGGACATAAAGGGTGCAGCAATGTAAGGTGATGTGTACAATGGAAACATCTTGTAATGCATTAAATCCTTTGGAGAAACTTTGTGTAACATTAAGAAAAAAAAAACAACAAACCACTAAAATAAAAAAAAAAAAAAAAACCACACCAAAAAAAAGCGCAAAGTCTTCCTTGCAGCTACTAGATTTCTATGCCTTTAATATAAACCTAGAAAGGATTCGAGAGGACAGGCAATGTCAATTCCAACTCTGCTTCTTCCAGTTTCTCACAAAAGCATTTCCCTGAGCTAACATGCTGCTTTAAAAGTCAAATCTGGGGATTATTTGTTACACATTTCTTGTAAAATCAATGAGGAGAAAAATGTACCTAAACCCCCACATTTTATTACAGCTTAGAAATTCTACAGTGCACTAAGCCAGCCTGCACAGTGTGATTTGTGCTGTGCTACAGCAGCCACTTGTTTGTTCTTTCTTTAATAAGATAACTTAGAAGTTCATAATGTGCCTTACATGCATGATCCATTTTGCCTCCTGAAGGAGCTCCTTCAGCAAATCTTTTGTCATATTTGATCTTTGATTTTTTTCTCCTTCCTAATAAGTCTCTGATTAGTGAAATACTTCAGCTGAGGAATGGTGAAGCAGTCCATGAAACACTATCAGTGTCTCATTATTAATGTCTCATTAGTGGATATTTGTAGGCAGGATTGCATGGTACATAAACATAACTAAACAGTTGAAAGAAATGATCTGGTAGCTGAAACTGGGAATAGAAAAAAATAAAATAATTTTTAAAAAAGATAATGAAATACAGCAAAACAGGGGGGTGGGTGAGGGGGAAAGCAAGGGTTAGAAAGAGTACCAAAAGTGATGAAGGGAGCCTGATTTCCTATTGCTTGATGACTCATTTTAAAATTATTTTTTCAGTAAGGAGTTAACTGTGAAGCATCTGAAGCCGGCATATTTTTAAGAGCTTGTGCTGCTGCCTTGGCCTCAGCTTGGCCACTTTCAGGTCTCTTTCTTCTCCAGCAGCTCCTGCTTACCTTTGACTTGTCATCCATTCAGTCAACTTTCTCTGAAAGTGGTAGGCAGGCTTCAAATGTATTAAAACTATAAGAACATTTGAATAGGTAGAATCGTTTATTATAGGGATTCTTCTTCTGTAGGAGCCTTGGCTAAAAATGGTTACATCAGTAGCAATTGCTTTTATGTGCTTCTCTGTAGAAAGCTATTAAGAGAAATTTCACCTCTGAGTGTGGTTGTAAATTCTAAGTGCTATTAATTTATTCCTAAAATTATTTGGGGTTCCTACTTCAGTTTTCCACAAATATCTCAACAGCTACTTGAAAATATTTTTGACCCAGGGTTGTTAAAAACATTAGTAGTTTATATATGGACACTAGTGAGCAACCTCAAATCCCATTAAAACAAAGCCTGTGCCTTAGTTACTGATAAGAATATAAGAAAATATTCTACTAAGGGAGAGCAAAGGTATACTGATGAGAGATCAGGAATTTTCTAGTCATTCTAACTTCCATTTATATATAAAAAAACTTACTGCTACTGCAAAATACAGTATCATTGCATTATCCCAGTAATACAAGTAAACTGAATTCGTTGGTAGTGCTCAATGAACTTTCTTCCACTGATCCAACTGGTGTTTTAGAGGTTTATTTCATTTACTGGAAGGCTGTTTTCTCTTGCTTTCTCTCTTGCAACGTGGGATCCCTGCTCTAGCTTCTAATCACCTGTGCAGCTGTGCCACAGAGGGATGCTGATGTCTCTGAGCAGGGTACCAGGTACATACTGTGCTGTGCTTGGGCTAATGGCTACAATACTTTCAGTGTCAGAGCTGGTTTGTCAGCAATACTTCCCCTCATGGTATGCTCAGAGTGGTCTTGCCCTTAAAGTTAGTGGTTTTCTAGCACAGAAAAGTAAAACAAATTTATTTCTTCCCTGTTTCTGTTTTCTGTTCTGAGATGGTCACTATTTGAACTGGTATTCCACATTAGAGGTGTTCCTTTTTGCTCAGTTTAGCGCAATTGATGTCTGACTAATCCAGCCTTGCTCTTTATGACTTGCCATTTGCAGTGTGTTTTCAACTTATAATAAAAGCATTCTATTAAATATTTTATCTGAAACACAACAACTAACGTTTATAGAACATCTTTCCAAATGTACCACATTAAGATAAGTGAATTAGTTATTAGGGGAAAAATAAGATAAAAGAACAAGCTGAAAGTTAGAACATGTACCTTTCAGTTAAGCAGTCACATCTGGTAATAATAAGCGTGTTTCTGGAGCTGTTCTTGTTAGAAATCTTTTTACATATATGTGCGTGTGTGTGTGTGTGTGTGTGTGTGTATAACTGCTTATTTGTCTGCTCCTTTTACAAGGCCCGGTGCAGTGATTCCTCAAGACTCAACCTGAATTTTAACTATCATTAGATTTTGGAAATGAAAATAGCCACAATAAATATGATAGATGCTGTTTGAGTTAATTTGTAAGATTTGGGTAAATAGTGGGAAGATGCATACCTGACATTCATCTCCTTTATATAGTTACAAGTAATATGTGAACATTAAAGCCACCATTCTCTCTTCTCTCAATCATTTTATTTTGCTCAGTTGAAGCAAAATACTGAGTTAATCCGTTGCATATCTCTTTTGGTATAGGGAGCTCTTACCTTATTCCAGGAGAGCGGTATGGACGCACCTAGAGCACAATCATTTCATTGGATCTCTGTCCCATGTCAGCTGGCTCAAAATTTTTCTTTTTTCAGCGGGGGGTGGCCAAGTCCTAACATACATGTACCTTGATTTCAAGAGAAATGTAACTAGGGAATCCTTGTATAAGAGAGAATTCCTGCTGCTTTGTTTGAGTTGGGCTACATTTGTTTGAAAAGGGTTTTATATTTTAAAGAGATTCAGAAGTAAATTTTGTCAAGCAGTTTGAGTAAGCTTGGATGGCAAATGTAACACAGAAGATGAGGTGGAGGTGATGATCCCTTTCTAAACAACACTGGTGAGAAAACATGCAAAGAGCAGCAACAGGCTTATTAGTATGACGGCAATGACTTAAGAGGTAAAAATAATAGAACTAAACATCTGTGGCTTACCTTCACCAGATGCACCCTCTAATTGTGTGCAAATATCTGAAAAGCATAAACAACAAGGAACGACTCATACACACCATGTGTGTGGGTGAGAGCAGGTGTGGTACAGCCCCCGAAGCCTTCGTGAACATCAGGAAGGGCCATGATTCACTCAATCCTAATTTTTTCTCTGCTTTTTCTTGTTCTTTCCAGTTTTATATTCTGCCTGATGTAGCTGAAGATATTATAGTAATTTCTCAGCATACTGGAGGCTCTGACTCTGAGTCATTTGGTAGCTTGTTACAATGAGCTCCTTGGTTTCTTTCTGAACTGCATTGTACAAAATTTATATTTCCTTTCAGATGATAATTTTTTCTTTACGTTTCCCTTTGATATTATATGAAAGAGTAAATAGAAACACTCAGTTGACTTGCATGACATCTCTGATTTAATAAGTCCCTGTGACAACTCTTACTTAACTCTGAAATTAAGCACGCTGATCTTTTTCATCTCTCCTCACATGACAGTCTTTTCATGCATCTAATAATTTTCATTGCCCTACTACAGACCTTTTCTACTTCTGTTATCTCTTTCTTTGAGATGGTATGACCAGAATTGAGCATAAGATTCAAGGGAGGACGTGCCATCAATTTATATAGTGGCATAATAATAATTTATAAACTTGGGATATTGTTGGACTGACTGCATATACTTACTCCACAGTTCTGAATAGTTCACTAAATTCAGGGGATGATTATTATCCCATTAAGCTTTCAGAGGAGTGGAATTTAAAGGCTAAGGGTTCACTTTTTTTTTTTTTTTTTTTTTTTTTTTTCTGACATACTGCACTGGTTTTAGCTGGGGTAAAGTTAGTTCTCTTCATTGTACCTTGTACGGTGCTGTTTTGGATTTGTTTTGAAAACATTGTTGACAAAAAAGAGATGTTCTAGCTCTTGCTGAGCAGTGCTTACGTGGCATTGATGCCTTTTTTGCTTCTCATGCTGCCCCAATAGTGAGGGGCCTGGGGATGCACAAGGAGTTGGGAGGGCACACGGGTGGGACAGCTGACCCCAACTGACCAAAGGGGTTAGACTATATATCAAACCATATGACATTGTGCTTAGCAATAACAGTTGGGGGAAGAAGGGAAGGTGGGGGGTGGGGGGGGGCGGTGTGTTCAGAGTTACAGTGTTTGCCTTCCCAAGTAACCATTACGTGTGGTGGAGCCCTGCGTTCATGGAGGCAGCTGAACATCTGCCTGCTGATAGGAATTAGTGAATGAACACCTTAGAACACCTTAGTTTACTTTGCTGGCATGCACAGTTTTTACTTTACCTATCAAACTGTCCTTATCTCAACCCATGAGTTTTCTCACTTTTACCCTTCCGATTTTCCTTCCTATACCACTGGGAAGCGAGTGGCTATGTGTGGGTTTGCTGCTTGCTAGGCTTAAACCATGACGGGTACAGTACCTATGATGCACCTCAGGAGGATGGAGACAGTGTTTGCATTACGTTCTGTTATCGTACCCAGAAGACCTGTGGGCTGGTAAGCTTCATAAATTAGAACAGATCCTGGATGTTAAAGGATGCTACTGTCTCTTCTCCCTTTTACAGCCACTTGAGAAAGGGCAGTTTTCCGAGCATTTCGTACCTTGTTGCTGTGGATGACAGCCTGTTTAAGCCTCTTTAGCCATCTAACGCTAGATGTAGCGTACTCATGCACACACCCCACAGATGGTGACTGTCCCTTGAGATAATGTTGTCCAGGTTCCAAGAGAAGCAAGGTAAATATGATTTTATCCTCCTTCTACACCTGCATAATTTGACTTCCAGGTGTTATTAAACTGACATGTTGACCCGTCAGTGGTAGAAGACAAACTCATTCCCAAAGAGTGGAAAACTTAAGACACTGTGGGTCCAGCAGGCACCATGTCACAGTCTCTGGGTAGATGGACAGCTTTGACGACCCTGTAGCTCCTTGGTAGAAAACTGAATTCTGATGACCAAGATCAAGGAGAATTTTACCAAACTAGCTGTGTTTTTTGCAACTGATATCTGGGTCCTAATTCTGCTTACTCCTACACTGAAAAGGAGGGTAGAAGTTTGGTTTGCATCCCAATTTAGGCCCACTGCTAATGAAGGTATTATGATAAAAAGAAACAACACGAGAATTCAAAAATAATTTGTGCATAATTAAGAACCTGCATACTCACTAAATTACAGGGGAAGCGTCATTGCTAGGCAACAATTGTTCATGATCAACTTCTGCTTTAAGACAGTTAAAAACATAAAGAAAACAAAGCAGCTTCAGGTATATCCTTAAATGAAGAGTAATGCAAAGGAAAGTATTTCTATGGCATTCTATCAGTGTGAGGACAAGATTCAGACCTTTTATCCCTAAAGTGAAAATTAAGGCTGCTTATTACATAACATTACATCTTCTGCTTTTACTCTATTAATCAGTACCTTATCTGTCTATTCTTTGACCCTCTTTACGTACAGTAACTGCTGGAGTGGTGATATTGAAGGTTTCATTTCATGTACGGAAAGCTCTGTGTTGTCAAAATGCTTGACTAGTGTCTTCTGGATTATTTTTGCATTTGGAATGAACTTATTTGTTCAAAAAAAGACCACCTGTAGGATCTTCGTGAGGGGTGAGGTCAGCCTGGTGACAGGAATCAGTCAAGGTGGTCATTGAATGGACTTTCAGATGGACCACTCAGATGGTCCAGACTCAAGCTCAGGGCTTAAATTTGTTATTTTATACCCATGTATTAAAATTTGATAGAGGCTGTTGAGTTTCAGGCACAATTCATTACACTAGAAGACACCTTCTGCTATCAGCAGCTCACATACATAGCTTGTTCATAAAGCCTTCTGCCTGCTCCTGGGTTTCTTCCATTTAGGATAAGGGGAAGCAAACTTCAGAACGACACCACTGCTTTTTTTTTTTTTTTTTTTTTTTTTTTTTTTTTTTTTTTTCCTTTTTTCTTTATTTTTATCAAGTTTCAGCTTCACAAATGAAATAATGTCTCACCAGCATCCAAAAATATCTCAACAACTTGAAAACCATGACGCAAAAGTAATATAATAGCAGTACAAGGATTAGTAAAACAGCTACTATTCTTGGAAACAGGTGTATAAAGAGAAAACTATTCCTACAGAAATCTGAACTTTTCAAGAGATTGTCTGCAATTCATCCTGTTAAAACAGAATCAGAAGATGTACACAGCTTTCATGAGAGTATAACAAACTGGGTTTTAGTCAAGATTCTGTCTTGGATGATCAAATCAGATCTAGTCTCAAGCTAGAGCTACACAAGGCACTCCTTTTCTTTTTAAGGTTTCCACTGGTGTGTTTTTTTTCTTCATCTGCTTCTTCCTAAATTCAATGTTTAATCAAGATACCTGTTTTAACTAACTTTTTTTTTTTCCCCCAAACAGTTGCTGAAGCACAGTCATGGAAATGTTAATGTCTTCAGGCACAATCATCTCCTGACCATGCAGCAAAAAGAGAAAGGAGTTTTAAAAAAAAAGAAGGGGAGCGGTGGGGTGGGAGTGTGCAGGATCTGAAGGGACGACAGACACCCTTTAAATCTGCCTTTGTCCTTAACTTGGCTGAACAAATTGGATACACGTGAAATAACTCCAACAGACTATCAGATCTGAGATAAATTTTAGTAAGTGAATTTAATGCACATTAAAACCCCTACAATTTCATGCAAATATATACACGCTCTATTGAATTTATCACAAACATGTCAAAGAGACTAATGCACGTAGTTCATTAATCTTTAATAGGTATTAGAGGTGATGTTAACCAGACAATTCCGGTGCATAGTAAGATGGGAATATCGCAAGACAGGGGCATACTGAGGGACACATGACCCTCCATTCTGACTTCTGGGAAATCAGAACTTTAATCCCTGGAAGACATGATCTGGTCAAATTCTATGGCACAAAGTATTTCTCCTTAAGTCACTCTAAGTCAGATTTTTTAGTAGGGCCTGTTGTGGCAGGACAAGGGGTAATGGTTTTAAACTGAAAGAAGGTAGACTTAGACTAGATATAAGGGAGACATTTTTTGCCATAAATGTGGTGAGACACTGGCACAGGTTGCCCAGAGAGGTGGTAGATGCCCCATCCCTGGGAACATTCAAGGTCAGGTTGGATGGGGCTCTGAGAAACCTGGTCAAGTTGAAGATGTCCCTGCCCATGGCAGGGCAGTTGGGACTAGATGACCTTTAAAGACCCCTTCCAACCCAAACTATTCTATGTTTCTATGATTCTATAATTCTATAGACACAGAACAGCCCCATACAATGGAGACCTGGCATTAAGAAAGAAGCCTTCAGTATCAGATCCTTCATTTGTGCTTGAGGACTGTCTAAGTAACTGTGTCAATTGGACCAGCTTCAGAAGAAGGATTTCAGAGATCTGTGTACAGCAGTGACTTCCAACTCAAAAGTATAAGTGGTACAATAGCCACGTTCTCTCTCTCTCTCCCCACTCCCCTCCCACCCATTGCCTTTTGAGTCTCTTTCTTGTTTCCTAGATGCCCTGTGTCCAATACCTTCTTCATGGACAGTAACCCCAAACCTTCTAATGGTGCCTATCTTTTCTTATCAGCACCTGAACTTTCTCCCAGATTCCTCCAGTATTCCCCACATACCCATGAAGCTACTTCCAGCTCTGCCACAGGCTGGCTAATATCCCCAGCTCCGTCTCCACTGCTGCCACTCTCCTGCTATTGAGTACCTGCTCCCCGCCGTGCTGTGCACAAAACTGTCCACCTTCTGCCTTTTCTCCTCCACTGCAGTGACCTGTACAATATATGCTAAGTATACTCCTGAATTATGCTTGTGCTTATTGGATACTACTTTGATAGCTCATCCTGCTGCAGTAACAAGTAACCAAGCATGTCAGGAGCTGCACATGTTCCCATCAAGCAGACAATTCAATGGGAATCACAAGCAACTTTGACTAACTCATCTGACTAACTCATCATAAAATTAAAGCTGTTACCAACAAAAATAAATACTTAGTATTGTTCTAATTCTCAATGAAGTTTATATTCCAAAGAGTCCTATTATTCTGCTCCTAAATTTCTCCAAGGATGTCTGAAATGCTTACATGTCCTTTTTATAACACATGCTTACAATTTGCTAGAAAAAATAGTTATTGGTAGGTATTTGCATGCACCTGCAATGAAGACATTTCAGATTTAAAAGAAACACTCTGCTTTCTTAGAGTCAGATTATTAGGCATGAATTTTGCTTCTTGATTGGACTAACAAACTTGTATTCATCTTTGAATGTCATATTCATGAATTGAAATCTGAAGTGTCTTTACTTCAAACTCTCATCATTTACCTTTTAGGCATATTCATGTTCAGGATTTAGTCTTTGTGATCATTTGAGCTAAGAAATGCAACTGCTAACACACCTTTAAAAACAGAAGTGGAAAAGCAACATGAAAATTTTCCCCCTCCTACCCTGCGCCCCCCCCCCCCCCAAAAAAAAAAAAAAGAAAAAAAAAAAGAAAAAAAGAAAAAAAAGAAAAAAGGAAAAGAAAGTATCAGAAAGTAATTTGCAGTCTGTGTTCAGGGCTAATGTATCCTGTTCTGACAGGTACTACTTACAGAGCCAGTTTGTTTTCTAACACTTGAAAACTATAAAATGGAAAATGTGCCTATTTCCCATCCTTAAGCCATCATTGAATTTATGCAGTATTAGTGTTTTTAAGAAACAGAAAGTTCTTGCTTATTTCCTTGATTTTGTTAGAGCAATATCCTAGTTTAACCAGTGTACTTCTTTTTTCTTATATAGGCTTTAACATTCCTTTGCCTTCTGCCACCTGACACAAGGGACAGTCATATACACTCTTCTGCATTGAATAACTGTTTGGCCAAGTCAGGTCATTTCACTTTAGGCATTTTTTTTTTCACTCTTTTCTTCATTTAGCCCTTGTTTACATATTTATCCATCCTTGTTCATAGCTACCTCACTTAAAACCTAAAGCCTCTGGCACTTCTGACTATTTTTCCTTCTTAAAGTTCATTTCTTTGGTCAGGTATTAAACCAGCCAGCTTATATTTTGTACGCCTGGGCAGAAATTAACTTGTGTATAATAAAAGAGCATCATGGGGAGATATTTCTCTTAACTTAGAAACAGCATTTCTAAAATCATCACTTAAATTACTAGGATCCTTGCTTTAAATCAAATATAGAAATGCCATCAGAAATTTTTCATTCTCTGTGTTTCTCTAGCAATATGTTGGGTGACTTTCATCTCACCTGCCTTACTTCCTACTGTCTCATCAGGATCGGTGGAGAGAATAGGCACAAGCAGATAGACATCCAGCCTGACTTCATTAAGATGCCTGATTTAGGATGAGATGACCTGTACTGTAGCATTTTATATTACATAGTACCCAAAATAGTGTGGCCAGCAGCGCCCTGGCCGGTGTCAGCAGCAGCGTGGCCAGCAGGGCCAGGCAGTGCCCGTCCCCCTGTGCTGGGCCCTGGTGCGGCCGCCCCTCGAGCCCTGGGCTCAGCGTTGGGCCCCTCACCCCCAGACAGACCCGGAGGGGCTGGAGCGTGTCCAGAGCCGGGCAGGGGCTGGGGAAGGGGCTGCGGCACAGCTCGGGGGGGGGGGGGGGGGGGGGGGGGGGGGCGGGGGGAGCTGGGGGGCTCAGCCCGGAGAAAAGGGGGCTCAGGGGGGACCCTGTTGCTCTCTAAAGCTGCCTGGCAGGGGGTTGTAGTGGGTGGGAGTTGGTCTCTGCTCCCAAGGAACAAGCAATAGGACAAGAGGAAAAAGCCTCAAGTTGCACCAGGGGAGGTTTAGACTTGGTATTAGGAAACTTTTTTTCACTAAAAGGATTGTGAAGCACTGGAACAGGCTGCCCAGGGCGGTGGTTGAGCCCCCAGCCCTGGAGGTACTTAAAAGACGTGTAGGTCTGGCGCTGAGGGACATGGTTTAGTGGTGGGCTTGGCAGTGCTGGGTTAATGGTTGGACTCAATGATCTTGAAGGTCTTTCCCCAACTAAATGTTTCTGTGCTTCAATGATTAGTTGGTTTAGCCTTATCTTGATGTTATGTCCTTTTATTGGGTAGGTGTAAAAAATTAAGTTGCTATTTTTAGCTGTATGGGAGCTGGAATGAGCACCGTGTGGCTAAGACAATGAAGTTCTCGTCAGATTTTAATTGGGTTCCTCATCATAACACTGACCTTAGACAAATGAACCTAAAATGATAAAGATTCAATTTGGTAGGTAGTGCTTCCACACAGAAGGTAGAATACAGTTTGAGATCATAGCACTGACATTTATCATTAGCTTTCTATGTTGTCTCCTTTTCTTTCCTTAATTTATTAAGGGTTCCTAAGTTTCCACTGGGATTTTGAGATGTCTTTACTTGCAGGAACTTCTTTTTTTCTGTCCTCATCTTGTTCCTCCCTCTGACATCACAACTCTTACGTCTGCACAAACACTTGCTCTGTATTTCCAGCAACAAATTATAGCTCTCAGAACATCAGAAAACAAATTCCACGATCCAGAAAAATGGTGTAACTGTAAAGACAACCTCAGCTTGCCTGAAGTTAGATCTCAGGAATACAGTCAATTTACGATTGTTAATCCAGTTAGTGGGAATCTCCTGATCCCCCGTAACTCTTATCAACTGCATTACACTTTGACTCAGATAACCATAGTGAGCAATAAGCGCTATGACCCTATTAAGAGCAGCTATCCAAAAGTGCACGGGCCTATTTTGAAGATGAAATGGGGTATATTGAAAATATGAATGTTCTCACCTGCTGAAGCGTTTTGTGGTGATACTACCTATGAGCTGTAATCAGGGATCAGAGATCCGATGTGCTCATCTTTGTATAAAACCTGTAATGAAGAGCTATTATCTATTTTCAGAGCCAAAAGAAAAATGCAACAAGAAGGCACAGAGACAGAAAGATAAGGATGGCTAGGGATCAAGAAAACAGCGGGATGATACTCATTAGCATACGTGCATTTTATAGTCATCCCCGAAAAGGTCACAGCTCCGATACCTCAGTATAAAAATCTAGAAATATCCTCTAAAAATTAGCCTTTCCATTTCAATTTGAGACCTGAGCATGATAACTGCTGTTACCTCATTAAAAGCAAAAACACCTGTCTAGAAGTGATTGAATAAACACCAAGGTAATGATTTCTATGATGTTGTTTCTTCATAGGACAGCACTTAACTAGAGTTCTGGGTAACGCACTCCTTCCATAGTAATCAGCACTGAGATAATAATATGGTTTAGTTGCTACTGGTATGAACAAGCTTTATATGATTTTGTATTTCTACAATATGTAGGCAAAAGGATGTATTTGTCATCTAAATAAACCAAAGGGATGCGAAGGCATCTTCCAGACTTATTTTTATGGCATATTTCTGAGAATAAGGCTCTGGCTAGATTTCAAAATGCGGCTGTTACCATTCCTGCAGAATGCCTCCCGCCTCTGCAGAACACTCACCAGTCACAATTAAATCTCAGCTATGTGGCACTTCAGCAAAGTGTATGGTTTATCAAAGTGAATGCAGAGAAGGAAATATGGATTTAACCTATAGAACCTGGATACCTTGATACCTCGACCAAATGTATTAATATAAATGAAATGACAGCATAATTGCAAGAGCTTCAATTATGATAATTAGATAGCATTCATGCTTCACTGATGCCACAATTATGCTGCTATAACTATTTCAGCATCATAGCTTGGATAGGCATCATTCTTCTTTCGGCAATAAGTTGGAACTAAGGTAGGGCGAAATTCAGAATTATTAATTTTACACAAATAATTTAATAGAACAATGTTCCTAATATATGGTCTGGAAGTTTTTTTAATGTATTTCTGACTTTCCAAACTTAAGAAAAGTTTTGGAATATACAGAAAATGTTGGAGCTGCAGGTGAAAATCTGGCCTCTTAAACTCAAATGAATGTTCTAGCATGGTTCTGATGGGATCTTCACCTTAAAGGCAGAGTGTAGAGCAGGACATTTGGTGGGAATAATCTTGTTTGAATAATAGAAATGCTTTGAGTTTAATTCCATTTATGACTACAGTTTCAATGTCAATTAGTTCCATACACACCCTGACATCACCAGGAATGTCTCTGTCATACCTGAGGTTTGCCTTAAGGGCATCTAGACTTGGAACTAAAAGTATTTATGGTTGTGTTGGTATAGTTGCACCTGACCTCATTATCTCTCCTGAGAGGTAGAGGCTGAGAGGCAGAGATTATTGTATTAGTTAGTTCTGCACCACACTGTCCTGTTGTTTTGTTTTTGGGGTCCAAGATAGAACTACAGACTCATAGAAATATTTTACCATGCTCAAAGTTATCCCAGAGATCTTTACCAAAGTGCTTTGTTGCCCGACACAGATATACCTAACTATGGCTCAGTATATTCTGACTAGTAGAGTGGACTCACTTTGATATCACGTATTATACTAAGTCGGAATTTCAATATAGGCATCTGTTTAATTGCTTTGCAATCAGGACAGGGTAGTAATGCTAACTTCTCCTTTACTCACATCATGCAGTGTAGGACTAACCTCAGTAACTCAATGGAGGAAAGCTGATGCACATGAGAAGAGAAGCAGAGCCTAAGAGAAAGAAATTAGTATTGTTATTAGGTGAAAATAAAGCTGTTTAGAAATTCCTAAAGGTGTTGACACACAGTCGTGTATTTAAATGGAAGGCTGTCATACAAAAGAACAACCACAAGCTTGGTCACTATGTAAACAGCAATTACTTGAATGAAGACTTTTGTAAAGCAATAACCCTTTGTCTTTTTCATAGTTCTTTCCACCAGAAAGACAATATCAATACCATGCTGAGAAATATTTTTCTTCAAAAGTTTAATGGAAACAACTACATTTTTTAGTCTCATACTACCTGTGCGATGAACAAAGATCCTTCACTGGACAAGACGATTTCAAATTGTCCTTTCCTTCTCACTGCTAAAACATATTTCTTGGCTGCTGTTTCAGAGCACTGGGAGTCTCCCGTATGTACCTACATATTATGGCAGGTATTTGAAAATGGAGATAGATGGAAGGCAATGCATCCAATTTGGACATCACTTGCCATAATGAAATCCCAACTAAAGCTGATACTTGAAGTACAATCAGGCAACCCTGGAAATACAGCTGAAATCCACAGATTTCAATGAATTTGATTGTTTCCTCTAATTTCTTGTAATTTCCCATAGAATTTTCCTGTAGAGTAACAGCAACATCTGTTTGCTTACTCTTACTCAAGATCAAGTAGACACCAATGCTAATTGTAGGGTAACCCAAGCATTTGTGGAATCTGCAGAATTGCTCTAGAAAAAAAACCTAAATCAAATATATTTATTTGAACTTATATATACAATTTTAACATATATGCATATGTATGCATATACATGCAGACAAGTATAAATGTAGGATTTAAACTACATATATATTCATATATACATTCATATATACACACAAATTTTCTATTGTCTATCTCAAAATCTAAAGAACTAGTTTGCTTGTAGAGCTGCAGATGAAAATGCAAATTGAACTGCACTTTACTATTTGTAATGCTTCATTTTGTGCAGTTCTGAGCATTTACTGGTCATACAACAAATGCATCAGACCATTGTCAGATACTTTAATGCTAAACGATTCCTGACCTGCATGCTGTGTGACCCAGCTAACAATATTTGTGGTGATGTTTTTTTGACTTTTGTGAACTAATTCAGAGGGAGAGAAAAAAAATCTGAGGTTTATTATCAAGTTTTCACTGGATGCCAAGGGAAGAAGCACTGCTTTGTACTAGATTATTTAGAGATTGGGCCTCTACTCTAAGCTAGTTTTCTAAACTCTTTGCAGAGAAAGACTTCTCTTCTCTGAATCTATATGCCCATTTCCCAGACGGAGTAATTCCAAACTCCAAGGCAAAGTATTGTGAAGAGCCTGGTGTTTACACGGTGCAGAGCTCACTAACAGATGGAAAACTTGCCTATAACCTGATTCTCCCCTGCAACTCTAAACCCTTCACCCCAAAACCTGCCAAAACCTGCATGTGCCTGAAAGATGAGGAGGGCTATTTCTTAGTCTGCTAGAGTGATGTTTGTACATCCTGGTGCTCAGTCTTGTCTTACGTGCCTTTGGGATTGTCCTGGCTTGTCACGGGTGTGCATGTGCTATGGGACCAGTGTTGAGGCAGCAGTTGAGTGCACAAGGCAAACCTGGCTTAGCTACCTCGAGGGCATAAGACTTACGGAAAACTGTCTGTAGAACCATATCCAGGCTTCTTCTTAGGTAGGATTAGGTACTTACAAATAATTATTCTGGGGTTAAAGTATTAAACACAGTGTACAGTCAGCGAACAAACAAGGGATCTGCTTTGTCTGCCAGCATGGCTGTACCTATAGTTGTACGCTGTTGCAAGGTGGGACAACATGCCCCAGATGTCCTTGTCCAGATCTTTTTGAACATAGAGAAAACCTGGACAAGAGTTTTAAAGAAAGTTTATTTGCAATGGCTAAAGTTCAATGAGCTGAATCCCACCTGGTGTATTCACACGCTTAGCAGCTGTTAGGAAAATCTCTCTCCAGTCAAATATACCTTGTTTGTGTATCTCAGCCGTAATCAGTTCAGCTAGCAGCTGAGGAAGCAGCTCAGACTCCACATCATTAACCTCCCAGCAGTACAGCCAGGAGTGGAGATGCTGCAGAAAGTGCTTCCTGTGCAGCTTGCCTTTCTGTTGCAAGTATCCCCGCGACTACCTCTCACCTCCATAACTCACACAAACCAAGTGCGGCTCATTTCAATAGTGATTAGTGATAAATGAAGATATATGAACTTTTAGCCTTATCCCCTGTGGTTTGTTAGTTTTGCGCATTTTTCTGAGGAATCAGTGGTTTGGGTACCAGTACATTTTGTGATCCACAACACATGCCCTATTAGGGGAGCAACAAGCTGAAGCAACGAAGCTACCGGAGCATCTCAGTGTTTCCCATTTCAAATGCTGGTTTGCCCACTTTTAATCAGCAGAAAAACTTGCTGCCTCCAAGAAGTGAAACCCATGGTTGTAAAGTAAATCCTCCAACACTTAGCACTAATGGCAAAATGAGGAAAGAACCCAGACGTTTATGGTCATCTTTCAGGGGGCTATTTATTTATTTATTTAGTAAGTAAGTAATGGCAGTGTCTACGGTAATTTAAAATTTTAGACTGAGGCAGTAATCACATTTTAATTGAATTATTTAACGGGTGTAATTTGTCACATCTAGTAATTTTAATTACTTAATAAATTGCTTTGGTGTCATGTTTGAATCTCATTTTGAGTACTATATTTCTTAAAAACTGCTGAATTCATTAATATTAAAATGTAAGTATTCAAATCAAGCAATTAGTTAAGAAGTTAATTACTTAATGTGAACTTAGAAATAAGATAAATTAATGTCAACTAAACAGCATTAGGGTTTGGCCCTTAATTCTTTGCACAGTCAATATTTTAGCTGCATTCAGTGAAATCATTCCTGGAAGTTAATATGAGTTTGAGTGTTCAAGGGATGAAAGTTTTCTGCTCTAACTGCTTACTTAATTCTGTGATCTGTGTTTGAGAGAGCATACAAATTGGTAGAAATATTTGGGGTCAATGGAAGAATTCCAGCTTTCCAGGTAGGAGTGTTCAAAAATGCACGAGGAATCAGGATTTTTTGCATGTATCTTTTTCAAATGGAAGGAATTATGTTTGCAGACATTTGGTAATAGCTTCTTGTTGGAAGGGAAGATATCCCAAATATTCGTAGCTTGTAAAAAGGAAAATTGCCATCACCTATTCTGATTTTCTGTATAGTGAAAGCCAGGTGATATAACCCACATACTCATGTTTTAAGTGTAATAACTGTTATTTAATGTTGTAAAGAAGAAATAAACATATGCAAACATGAAACACCGGTATGTCAATCTGAAAGAATTAAAGTCAGGAACGAGAACCTTAATTTCCAAATCTAACACTCCCAACATTTAACTCATGGTAATATGCTGAATTCTCTTCATAGGAGTTGATGGAATTGGATGTACAATGAAAGTGGCTTTAAGCAACTACCTAGGGGAAGAAATTGATTGCCCAATTTTAACTAAAAGTCAAACAAATTAGTGCTGAAATCCTTAGGGACACTTAGTGACCACATGGGGGCTGGGGTTATTTATTGGTACCAAAGAAGATTTAGTGCATTTTCGAGCTTTTCCTGCTTTTTCATTTTATGCGTAACATTTGTTTTATTTCTTGTAAGCTTCAGATCTCATTAATCAGCTTCCACTTAACTAGCAATTAAGAGACAAAGCAGTACAACGCAATCCAAAAAGTCAGAGGGCTCTCCAGTCCTCACCTTGCTTCATTTTTTATAGCTGGAACCATCAGGGGCTCGCTGCGAGGCAAGATGAACGCAGCCCAGGTGAGAACCGGGCTGTGCAGTTGGCAATAACTCATAGCTCCCCTCCGTCAGGTTTTTTAGCTGTATTCACCAATGCTAAGTTTATCACTATTCAAAAGGAAATGCTCTTAGCACAAAAAAAAAAGGGAGGTTGAGATAGACTAAAGGTTCTTGGAGTGCCTCTGTGGCGTTTAGACCATCTCGGTTCCTTAAAGGTAGCCTTGATTCATGTGGTTCTTTGTCAGAGATGTTCCTCCCACGTCAATCCAATTGCCAGCAAGCCTGAAGATACCGATCTGGGAGGGAAGCAAGTAGGTAGATGGATGCAAACTGTGGAGTGACCTGGTGGCAACCAGCTCTGCAGGCAGTGTCTGGGAGATTCAATACCAATAAACATCTGTCTAAATACTTATGAGATATTTGGTGATATATGAGTATCTGAGTATCTGTAGTACTATGGGCTAAGTTGGTAAAATGTACAGAACGAGGGAACTAATTGGTTGCTATTGCTGCCTTAAAGAAATTCAGAGTTAATGGCATCACTGCTTCCAACCTCCTAGCTGCTACACTTCACCTTGGGTGAAAAACCCCACCAACAATAAAAAAACCTTGATGCCTTGAAATTGCCTTTCCAGATTTGATGATTCTGTTATCTTGGGAGTGCACTGCCAGTCTAATCTTATGTTTGTCAGATCTTTCTATCCAAACCTAGGTATTCCCACCTTTTGATACTATGCTGTTGTTATTTCAACTTTCCTACAACCCCGTCTTTCTGTGTAAAGGGGGTGTCTAAGCAGATTCATGTTTTCCTGCATCCTAAATTCTCTGCTAGAAGCTGATATTTACAGTCATCCGATAGGGAATTGGCTCCTTGCTCCAGCAAAAAAAAAAAAAAAAAAAAAGCAAGCAACCTTTTCCACTTCTGTTGTGGACCAGCACAGAGGAAAAAAAAAACACCAAACCAACTTATTTATTCTTGTTTCCAGAACATTTTTATGAGTTTTGAAATTTTGGCTTGCTTTGTAGAAAGAGTATAACACACGTGTATATATACTTATCTATGTCTACTTATAGATTGGCTACATATAACTGGAAAAATACATATCAAATTGAAATTTGCCTCAGGAAAATATCTAATAATACTGGAGTTAATGTGTGTGAGGTGATCAGACACTGTTTATAACCTTTGCTGATACTCAAAATCAAAAGACCCTGTTCCTGCATGATGTGGCTGTGGGATAGCAATATGACTGTAGATGGAGGTCATGAGCTTAGAGGGAGGAAAACTGGTGCCTACAACCCCCCAGACTCTCCTTAACTAGCATTTCACCCAAGACAGCAAGTTTGCTACTCCGTCTACCTTACTACGCATGAAAAGCTAGATAGTGAGGTTAACTCTAGCGGGGTGCATTAAGTGATGTCTCTGTGGTATTTCCCTTTCTTAAGTGCAAAATTTTGGGAATGAGGGGAAAAACAGCATTAAGAACACTGACATGGGCCTTCTGTGGGTGCGTTGTGTGCAGTTCCCTACTTTGCTGTATTGTCTTGTACGACCTTAGGGAGGTGAGTCATAGCATTCACATTTTTTGAGACATTTTAGGTACTTATCTAGGACTTCAGATCCTCTGAACTTGGAAAAGTTTGTGTTTAGAAGTATGTAAGTATTTGTTCTAGTTTACTTTATTACCTTACTCTTTCCAATTAGTTGGAGCCAAATAAGTATTTAAGATTACATATACAGAGAGATAGATGCTCTGTATAGACTACTTATGTAGAGTGGTCCTACCACTTAAAAGGAGGCTGAAGTGGAAATCAGACCCACAAATCAAAAGAATATGTCCGCAAATCTCTGAATTTCTATTCAAGCAGAAGCAGTCCACATTATGAAAAGATTAAGCCACTCAGCTGCAAGCAGGATCCACCTGCTTAGGATAAATTATGGGTTGTGCTTGGAAGTCATTTCACAGAAGTAATCATTAGATCAGAGATTGGAAATGCTTCCTGCCCTTTGCAGAGTAGGTGAATGACCTCCAAGGCTAGCCAATAAGGCGAGCTCAGCTCAGCACATGCCCCCAGCACAGGATTTGGTTCTCTGGACTAAGAGCAGATTGAGACATCCCATGCGCAGCCTTTGGTCAGACCCCTGTCCTTCAGCAAGGTTCAAGTCTCCCTCTGTCAGGCAGTATTTCCAACGAACTGGCTGCAGAGCCTTCCTTGCACAATACCCATACACGTATATCTAAATACTCATGTGTAATGTGGACATATATAAGCATCTGAGCAGCTGTGTTACTGCAGCAGAAGTCTGTAAAATGTACAGAAGGGGGTGACCAACAGCTTACTGTTGCTGCAGCTCTCTGTTATGGAAGCACGGAGTTAATGACATCACTGCATCCAGCATCCTAGCTGCTATACTTCACCTGCAACCTAAAAAAACCCCCACCCACCCCCACCCCCCCCCCCCCCCAAACCCTCCCCCCCCCCAAAAAAAAAGAGGGAAAAAAAAAAAAAAAAAGAATTGATGCATTGATGCCTTGAAATTGCCTTTCCAAGTTTGCTGTGCCCATCACACATATAAGAAGCCTAGCTACTTAAGTGGCACCCAGAATAATCACTCTGCTACAGGCGCATTTTCTCTTTTGGTAATAAAATGCTTTAGCTGAGCATCAAAAGTAAGAATCCTGACTTCACCCCATTACTTCTCTTTACTTTACAAATCACAACAAGTAGAAAAGAAGGAAACTATGTTTTCTAAAACAGCTGAGTTGGTTCTACCATATTTCAAACAAGTTCCTTTTCCATTGTTCTTTGTGTGTTTTGTTTTGTTACTTTCCTAGTGTTCATTGGGCTTTTTTTGGGGGGGGGAGGGGGTTGGGGTTTTTTTATGTAAAGTTTCTAATACCACACTGGTAACAGAAATGATATGCAATCAAGCACAAGATGGTTTAAAAAATAGATTTATGCTAAAATCATATCCTTTAAAATAAGCAATTCATTGCTCCAATCAGTTTTTCTTACAGCTTTTCCACCCCCTACCATTAAAATAAGCAGGATTATTAAAGTGCATAAGCTTAGTCATTAGCAGATTGCTGAGATGTTGCAGTGATTGACATCTGTCTTTTTCTATATTAGCAGCTTAATCTGCTGGTATGGCCAATCAAAACAAAAAGTAAGTTGATTATTTGGTAAGTGTTTAGCTCTAACAGATAATTTAACTTGCCGTATAATCAGAATACTGATATTCTTTTAGAGTTCATCTGATCCAGGCAAACAGTTCTGAAGCCTCTCAAATTACTGTGCCATCAGATTTGAAGCAAGTATGCGAGGCAAAACTCAGAGTAAAAAGTCTTGTCACTGTTTTTTTCCAAACTGATAACTGTAATTCATTGTGTATGTATCTACATAAAACACCTTGAAAGTGGATGTGAAGTTTAGTTTTGTTCAGCAAGTTTTCCAATTGCTCTCATTCCAGGGGGAAAAAAAAAGGAAGAAAAAACCCCGGCATTTAATCGAAGCTTAGTTTGCCTTCAGAGTGATTCCTTGGAGCTACCTTATTATGCTTGTATTTTCAATTCCAACCAAAGTGACCTTACATTTTGTAAACAAGGCCTTTGAAGAAGGAAATCAGTATTTTCATGCTATTTCACTGCCAGCTGCATTGCCTTTCATCTTTTTTCTATTATAGAGCTTTTTCAAAGGAAACAACAATAGGATTTTTGTAATTAACAGTACACCTTGACCTGCATCTCATGGTTAAAATATTTAAATTAGCAGTGTGTCAGATGGAAGTGAACAATGCTGTGCTAAATGAGAAGCAGCAAACCTTTTCAAAAAGACTGCAAACCTTTTCACAAAAACTGCATGGTAAAAATACTTGAGCCCTTAGTGCTCCTTAAATCAGAATATACATAACACTCTTAAAACGCCTTTAAAAAAGCAAATGAAACTTAATTTAGTAGTAGTAGTAAAAGTTCTTTCCATTAATGTTCCGTGTTTCATCTAGCATCTGCAAATGCCTATGAAGCATTGGTTGATTAAACTTTAGAAAACTGTCAGTATACTGCTGCACTGATATAAATTGAGGAGAAGAGCATAGGGCTACATGCAGGCTGAATGCGGTAGCGTGCACAGCTACTAGTTTTTAAGTTGTTGAAACTCATTTATATGCTGATGTATAATCTAAGCCCACAGAAAACACATTGTCTTAAACCTCCCCAAAAGATGTTTTAAGTTAACGGGGTTTCCTTCACATTTGGAAGAACTAAGAATACAGGCATGGCAAATTGCCACAGCTGTGCTGGTTTATGGATGCTTGAACTACAAACAGTTTAAAATATCCTAATCAAGAAAAATGAAGAAAATAGAATATTTGATCTCTGAAGAATTAAAGGCATCAAGGTGCCAAGAATGTCACTGTTCCATCCACAGCTGGTACTACAAGGAGATCACTACAAAAATCAGGGCATTGTCATAAGTCCTCATGCTTAAAATGGTCTGGGAAATAATAGTCACATATAAGGAATTAATTTTAGATTTAATTTTCTTAAATCTAACCATCTGTTTTCATATCAAGTTAGCATCAAAGTCATAAGTACAATGAATGACCCCTACATTCTGATCAAAGTAAGTCCATTTGGATAATAAAATAACAGAAATTAAGTGAAAGCAACAGACATTTATCTGTATTATTATATGACAGTAAAAGTAACATTAACCTAAAATTAAATTTTTATGCACCATACACACTTGGACACCAGGATACTTGGATACAGGGGTTTTAAAATAGTTCTACTGAATACACTGCCACAGTGTGATATATAAGATGGTGTGTCTTTCCCAACTACATTCATGGAGGTAACTAGGCATTTCATGGGTAAAGATGTAATTTGTCATATTAATGAAATATTCCTTTTAAAAAATCTATATACAGCTTATTCTGCTGGTGAATAATTTATACGGACAATAGTGTTCTCTGAAAAAGAATTCTCATTACCATAGCAAAGGAAAGGTAGTATATGATCTCTCTGACCACATATTCTATTGTGATGCTAAGAGCACTTTACCGTATGATTGAAAGACTTTTCCCCCCCTAACTACAGTTATGTGACAGTAATAAAGTATTTCCTATTAAGGAAAAAAATTACATTTTTCCTTTTCCTGCAGGTTTAAGTTTCTGCACTATATGTTCCACTCACTTTCAGATTCAGCCTGCCTGTCCTTAGATAATTATGGAAGTGGAAAAGAAAGGGAAATAGAATCACAATTTAAACTGAAAGGGACCTCTGGACATCATCTGATCAACCCCCCTCCAAAATCAGTCAGACTAGGTCTTCTTTCCGAGTTGGATCTCAGTTTGAAATTGCATTTTGTTGATCAGAGCTTTATCCATTCTGAGTATTTCCAAGATTGGAGATTTTGCAAGCTGTTCAATCAACAGTAAAAGAGAGAAACTTCTAAGGGCGATCCATTTTCCTGACAATCTGAAGCGCTCTTTAGAAGTGTCCTTCCAGCCACTAAAAAAAAGAAAAAGAAAAAAAAAGGGGGGAAAAAAAAAAAAAGAAAGAAAAAAAGACTGCACTCATTATTAGTTAAGGGTCTAATTTGAGGAAAGTGTAATCAAGTCTTCAAATTGTCTTTCTATATACGATAATCATATCAGACCAGTGGTCAACAATATTATGTTCTCCATTTTATAACTGAATGTTTTATGATGAATCAGACTTCATGGAAAAAAGCAGCTAAAGGAGTTTTTTGTGAACATTAGAATAAAGTATCTTTTGATTGTTTAGAAGGTTGTATCATCCAATTTTACTTTTTTGGTTTTCTTTTGTGCTCCAGTGTTGTTGATCCCCAGGGCTACAGGGAAACACACCGCTCATTTAGTACCTCGTTCTGGTAGAATCTTACATTTGAGGTTCATCTTAAAACAATAAACCTTAAGAGACTGGTGTACAAATTTGATAGAAAAGAAAATCACAGAATTATAGAATGGTTTGTTTGGAAGGGACATTAAAGATCACCTAGTCCCAACCCCCTGCCATGGGCAGGGACCTTCCACCAGCCCAGGCTGCTCCCAGCCCGGTCCAGCCTGGCCTTGAGCCCTGCCAGGGATGGGGCACCCACAGCTGCTCTGGGCAGCCTGGGCCAGCGCCTCGCCGCCCTCACGGGGAAGGGTTTCTTCCTCACGTCCAACCTAAATCTCCCCTCTCTCAGCTTCAAGCCATTCCCCCCTGTCCCACCGCTCCCTGCCCTTGCCCAAAGCCCCTCCCCAGCTTTCCTGTCGGCCCCTCCAGGCACTGGGAGCTGCTCTAAGGTCTCCCCGGAGCCTTCTCCTCCCCAGGCTGCACAGCCCCAGCTCTCCCAGCCTGTCCCCACAGCAGAGGGGCTCCAGCCCTCTGACCAGCTCCGTGGCCTCCTCTGGGCACACTCCAACAGCCCTGTGTCCTTCTTATGTTGGGGATCCCAGAGCTGGACGCAGCACTCCTGAGACAAAATATATCTTATTTTATTGGGGTCCACATTATGAAGGCTACTATCAAGCAGTGCCCATGGAAAAATTTTTTAGCACAGGGCCTTGCGAAGCAGCAGCACAGGTCCTGATAAAAGAAAATGCTTCTGCCGGACTACTAAAATCCCCCAATTCTGCTGCTCTGGGAAGGAAAAGCTTGTATAACCATAGCCTTTTTTCCAAAGCCTTTCTAGGTAGTTCAGCATCAGTCTGTGCTATTTTTTAACCCAAACCATCTGATTTTCATCTCAGATGCAAATAAGAAAAGATTTGTCGAGTACAGAAAGGAAATAGCTGAGCAGGACAAAGCTGCCTACTTTGCCAGCCACTGCAGCTGTGAGGATACCTTCGTGGTCAGGCATGTTCAAAGTGTGTTTTTCTTTCAAATC
Source organism: Falco naumanni (assembly GCF_017639655.2). Taxonomy (NCBI): domain Eukaryota; kingdom Metazoa; phylum Chordata; class Aves; order Falconiformes; family Falconidae; genus Falco; species Falco naumanni. The sequence continues at coordinate 6,848,096 of NC_054055.1, read as the reverse complement.
ATGAGTGTTATTAAGTGAGATATTAACTATGCCTCAGCTGTCATCCAAACCATCTATTTATTGCTCATCACAAATAATACAAGCTGCTGCTTCTAAAAAAAAGAAAAAATAAGCACACTCTTTTGTTAATTTCCAAGACAATGTTTAGATTCAGATTGCACACTATTTTGTTATTTTCCAAGGTAATGTTTAGATTGAAATGAATTTTTTTCAGTTTTTTTAATCTTCCATTTTATTATTACACTTCAATTGCTAACATTACAATACAATGACCTGCATAATATGGGTCTTGTAATATGGAGTTCTTGTTATTTCCCACTGGTAAATAGTTTTGGGTTGTGACATTATTCTGTTGAATACACATTCCTGAAAAACCCACAGTTTCAGAGTAGTTGGAGACACTTTAAGGTTAGTTTTAGAACTGCCTTTAGATTAAGTACTTGGTAAGTGTTTGAGATAGTATTAAGCCTTCCTGACTACAACAGCTATTTCATCCATTGTTTCCAAAAAACAGGTTTCCAGAAAACTTACAATCCTATCAGATTTTATCAACCCAGTAGATTTTGATCTTGTCAGTACTTTAAAAGAAGACTGAAAAAGAAAGCCTGATGATGATGTAGATGCACACTGGAAGCAGTGATGATTTCCTAATGTGTTTCTAGGCTTATGGTAATGTCACTGGAACTTTTCTTCACTGGAAGCATAAACCATTTATTAAATTTGTTCTTTATCAATTTTGTAAGGTTTGAAGAAAACTAAGTGTCATTTGACACTTTGTATCCTAATAGTAAATAAAATTCCCCCAATAAAGAACAGAGCATCACAAGAGAATATTTTTTGTGCTGTTTTAGAATATGGTATCATGGTAATAGCTTCCATCTTAAAGACTGTGAATGAGGCTTAATATTTGACTTAACTTAATATCTGACTTACAGTGCACTACAGTGTTAATATAATTCAACAAGTCAGGAAACAAACCTGGTTGTTTTACAAACAATTCCTTCACCCTGTTCCAAGAGCTCTTTAGAATTTCTGATGATTTTCTACTTGGAAGCCAGACAGACCAATGCTACCATACCTGATGCAGAATTGGTCTTTCCCATGAATGTGTGGAACATGCTGGAAGTTAGAGAAACGTGAGCTCTGCTCAGTCAGAAAGAGCAGGGACTCCGCTAAACTGCAGATGCAGGTTTTTGGGGGGGCGATTCTCAGTTCTTATAAGATAGACTCGCGTTTTATGTAAGAATAAGTAATAATTTGTTGTCTTTTGATTCAGGAATCATTCTTCTAGATGATCATTGACTGACTGCTTCCTTCTGTATTTTCTCCAGGCCATAACAATCTTGTAACTAACTTTCCCCCAGAGATCCCACAGAAGGTCTTCTTTAGCACTCCAAGATCTAGAAAGGCAAGGTAAAATCATAAGGAATAGGATGCAGAAATGTTCAGCACTTCCTATTTTCTCGTGTGCTACACAGCCCTGAAGTCCCAATTTTGTGACTGAACAGTCCTTTTAGCGATCTCATGTCTACCACAGGTCAGGCAATGTTCTTCTCTGACGCTAATATAAAAGACAGACTAGAAGTACTCACAAAGGTGAGGACTTAGTGTGGGAGTCTACTTCCCACACAAACCAAGGTTTCAACAACAGCAGAGATCAGAGCTCAGGAACCTCCCAACTCTCAGCTGAGTAGTCTGTTTACTGCTCTGAGCTCATTCTGTAGTGCTGGATAAGAAACAGATCGGTTTTCCTCTGTTTTAACAACACGAACAAAATAGGAAAATAATTCAAATTTATTTTAGTCTTGTCTCTTTGGAATGCTGAATTCAAGGAAAAGTTATAATCTTAGGAAAAATAACCACTGTCAGTGTTCAGATGAGGTTGCAATAGATACCTTTTGTACAATGCAGAATATCTCCAGTGATCACGCTTCAAATCAAAATTCACCTGTAACCTTAAAAGAAGCATATTAGACTCATCTTGAATTAATAAATACAAATTTCCCTACTCTTCTGTGAAAGGCTCTAGGGAAATCTCAAGGAATTTTCTTTTTCTTGCCCTTGAGATTTTTCTCATAATAAAATGTCATTGAGTAGTCTGTTACCATAATAGGGTCTTGACAAATAGTTGAGAGGTTTTTCCTCAGTTCAGCAGAGGGCTCCAGAATACACACAGGCTGGGAAATTTCTGTCTTTATCAACTCCACGGTGCAATGGAGTGGTTAAATTCCCTGCTGCAGACTAATTACACTTCTCTATTGCACAGAACCTTTGTCCTCCCATAATTAGTTATGAGTAAGAAAAGAAAATGTCCTTTTGTTGTTTTTAATGAATTAATCCTTCATGAAAATAATTTCTGTGACATAATAACAAGAGGACATTTGTTCACTGTCCTCATCACCACACATACCATAGTACATAAATGGCCTCATGTGGGGAGTCTCTTTGTCTCTTCTGTCCAAGAACATACTTTATTGCGGACATGTCACAGAGTATTAATACCCTCAATTGCTGTACAGGCAGATAAGACTGTCTAGATCATTATAACAAAAAACTACAGAGGAAAGAGTCCAGTGTTTTGATAGTAATTCTCACTCTAAAATCAAAGGAACGGTTCTATTAAATGGATTTTTCTTTAGACATAAAAAACCACATTGCCCTACTTAAGCTAGTCATTTGAAACATGGCTTAGATAAATCTATTTGACTAAATGAAGAAAGTCAATCTCCGTTTGATTGCTCATCCAAGGTGTAAGAAATGAATCCATTATGTCACAAGATTGAGTAAGGCAAGACTGTGCTTTGTAAGATTAATGGGTACCATGTCAAACGCATATTTAACTGGGTTGTGTGGAAGAGCCCAAATACAGCTAGAAAATTCAGCATTTTGCTGGAGGTGGCATAAGATGAAATTCTCTAATATTGTGCATAGTAGGTGCATTTATTTAATTCTTAATGGAAGCTGAATGGATAGTCAAAGCTTAGTAGACAAATGTTTACATTACCAATAAACTTCCACCAGCTTTGATATTTTCAAGGAGGTAAAATCACAGAATCATAGACTGGTTTGGGTTGGAAGGGACCTTAAAGACCACCCAGTCCCACCCCCCTGCCATGGGCAGGGACCTTCCACCAGCCCAGGCTGCTCCCAGCCCCGTCCAGCCTGGCCTTGAGCCCTGCCAGGGATGGGGCACCCACAGCTGCTCTGGGCAGCCTGGGCCAGCGCCTCTCCACCCTCACGGGGAAGAATTTCTTCCTAATATCTAATCTAAATTTCCCCTCTTTCATTTTAAAGCCAATCCTCCTTGTCCTATCACGATACCAAATTTATTCTGAGGGTGGGTGTTATGTTACCTACAAAAGACCAAAACACAGAATGGACCTACTGAGCAGCAAGTAGCATGCAGCTGTTGTTGCATCACTTGATATAGGAGTAAATAAAACACCATTGATAATGGGAGAATATAAAAGATTAATCACCGTAAATTCCTTCAGTAAATTCACATCTGTTACTACAACAGATACAGCAGGCATTAGAAAACATGTTTGTATTCATAATGCTGATTTTTATGGCAAAATGTTAGTTCACACAGCATTTCTCTCGCCTCATGACATTTTCTGTGGCATTCTTATTCATCTTCTCTTGAGGTGTTTATAAAATTTATTGCATGTTCATTTCCTTAAATTACTTTTTATGAAAAAGTGGTATGAATTAACTTAAATTGTTGAAAATTACAGTGTACATTTTGGTTAAAAATACAGAACTTATGCCACTAGGGGTATTACTGTATTTAAAATCCTGTATAACAGGAAGTTCACACATTTTCTCTGCATCACGTTCATAATTTTCAGCAGCTGTCCTTTACCCTTTGTGATAATCAACTATTTTTTATATGCACTGAGGCAATTATGTTCCCCTTTCATTAACACTAAATAAAATATATTGTAGTTTTAACATGGCTAAACTCTTCCATAGTAGGATCCTTTCCCTATATCTTTAGACATCTATTGCAAGGCAGCTGCCCAGACTCATTACTCAATGGGAAGAAATAACACAACCTATTCCATCTGTCGACGACTTACTGTAAGTTAGATGGAGCAGCTTCCCCAAAAGTCATCTTTCCATACCAACTCTACAGGAAGCCAAGATTATAATTTATTTGAGGTCACCTCACCAAATGCTAGGAAATATAATACTGTCAATTCCACAAATGACAACCAAAAATGTCACCCCCTTTCTGCAGAAACCTTGCAAACAGCCAGCAGGACAAGCAGGCTTCTTGTGCAAAATGCAGGATTAGGTGCCTGCACTTTGGTTTAGTTACAAGCTTTTGTAAATAATTCCAACGGCTAATCCAGACCACATGTCTCTATTTGCATTTTTAGCATCATTATGCTTTACTTAACGTGCAATGCTTTCTTTTTAAGCCAACATGGAAATACAGGTTAGCAAGATAGTTTATAGCTGTCTTTCAATCCCCTTTGTTATGTACAGGTTTTAAGTACTTAATTCAAAGGTAACCTCATGTTCTTTATTGTGGTTAATTCTATCTACACAAAGTTCCACAGAAAGCTCTTCAAACTATTCTTAGAAGCAAATATTGAGAAATAAAATGAAGCAGTGGAAAAAAGTATGCTTGAAATGCTTGATGTACTGTACAGTAGAGAAACAAAAGTGAAAAAATTGAGGTGAACCATACATGCTTTCCTGTATGTAACTTGCAATATTTATATAATAGTAATATCTATATAACTCGGGGAGTCTGACATGTAAAAAGTATCTTTGTGGATCTAGGCCTGAATGACCAACACAAAGATACAAACATGCCCAAAGAATACAGCAGTGAAACCAGCAGCTGAAGTCAGATCTCAGCCAGTCCCAGCTCAACACCTTGCTCCCAGGACCACCTTTTTGATAGATACAGTGCCTGTATAGAAAGTACAGATCAAACATCTGAAGAGTTTGGTGAAATATATATCAGTAACATTTCACATATCTCTGTTGACTTTCCTCTGCTAAATACATCACTATTGACAGTTGCATTGCCTTTTACACGACGCTGCACTTCATCTGCATTGATCAAACAAATCTAGAGTGAATGAATGTAAAATGCTATAGATAATTCATTCAATAGCTCCATGTGGCAAGACTCCATCTGACCAGATGTACTTTTAGAAGAACTCAGGGATTTCTGTTCAGTGTCTCAAATTCACATTCAAAGCTGGAGACTTTTTTTTTTTCCTTATGCAAGTAAAAGAATATTCTGCTACATATTCATAACCAAAAATCTGTGTACATTTGAGATATATTAATCGATGCATTTACTGGATGCAACTACTGCATGCATCTGCTGGGTGTAGAAACATGTCCAGTAGACATTTTTTTGTTCCTGTGGAGTGGGGTACATGAGCTGTAACTGAACTTTTAGGTAGCGGTGCTCAAGCTCAATATAAGGAAGAAATTGTTGATGATGAAGGTGGTAAAACACGGGAACATGTTGCCCAGAGAGGTTCTGGATGTCTCATCCCTGGAAACATTTCAGGTCAGGCTAGATGGGGCAACCTGATCTAGTTGAGGATGTCTGCTTATTGCAGAAGGTTGGACTAGATGACATCTAAAGAACCTTCTAACCCAAACCATACTATGGTTCTATGATTCTACAAATTTATATACAGAAGAACAGTGTATTTCATTAGTTTCTTTGCCATTTATGCTTTGCATCCAATTATTTTAATAGCTTTATTTTTTCAGCAGAAACTTTTTCAACATCATTTGCTCTTAGTTATCCTGTTCTATATGTTCATTTTACTAACTCACCAGAAATCAATTATTGTGATTGGTAATCCTCATTGACTTATAGAAAAGTCCATCACCAGCAGCTTATTTTACCCTACCATTTGTCATCTAAGGGTTATGTGAGTTAGCACAGGGTAGAAGGCACTGCTAAAGCATCTTCCAGCAGAGATGTACTGATCTCCTTCCACAAACTACTTAAGAGCTGGACAGACAGTAAGTGCAAGTTTCACTTTTGTTTGGCTGTTTGGGGTGGAGGTTAAGCACAAAAAAGAGCATAACTTACGAAGGTACTTCAAAGATAGGAAAATAGCATCACTCTCTTCATGCATTGCAGGTTTGGGTCAGCACACGGTGTATTTACCATGTCTGGTAAGCAACATTGTCTTTTGTGACACTAATTGCCAAGCCAGAAGTTTATACAAGCTGCTGAAAAATAATGTTTCCTTAGCTTCTGGTCTTGCTCTGGCCTAGAAATGTACCGTGTCCTTCTTAAACAAAGGTCTTTGACATCTTTGTGGCTGCCTGCAGATGGTCTACATTAACAACTCAATGTCAATTATGTTTTTTAACATTCTGAGTTACTTTAGCAATAATACTTAAGAAAAGAGCAAACCTAAATAAAAACAAAATGAAAATGACTGCCTCCTTTAAACTGCCAGGAGTATCTGATCTGACTCCAATGGTCTCAGCACTTCTGACTCCAGAAGGTTCTGCAGGAGGCCACCACCCAGCAGCCCCCTAGCACAGGAGATACAAGAGGGGATTTTAAAAAAGAAGGGAGCAGAGCAATAAACAAATTATAATACAACATTGTGATGGAAGGCTCTGCTGTTGACCTCTGTCACCACGGGAATTTAAGCCCCCGGGAAGCTGTTGAGTCTGTTTGTCTGCCAATACTCCCAATGCATATTGGTAAGTCTCCAGCTTAAGAAACAGATGATCCTACTACCTTTGCTTGGACGGAAATACTAGTACAGTTTGGAAGAACCCATGGAAGTCCTAAGAAAGTCAGAAATGAAAGCAAACCAAAACAGAAATTTAAGGATGGAATGAGTCATGGAACTAAAGTACAGCTGATATTTAGGTGAGCACAGGTATCACTACACCTCGCATCAGCTTACTGTGTAAAAGCTCCACATGTTGCTGCCATTACACAAATTGCCAGTCACGTCAAACAATCTGACACGTAGGCTGTCTGACTTGGTAGAAGGTGGGCACAATCTATTTTCTATTAAGTTTTTGAAGGAGATTGAAGCTGGAAGGAGAATAGAACAAAGGTTGGGGTAAAAGCTCAGTTCTTCGAATCTGAGGTTAAAAACCAAGACTAAATGCAGGAGAATGAGATTAAAGGAATAAGGATAGAAGCAAAAGAAGTTGTGTGGGTGGTTTTTTTCCATCCAGCTGAGATTGGGTGGAGACAAATATCATATAGGAAAGAGCTGAAGTTAAAAAGAATTTAAATATTTCAACCAAGAGTGAGATACAAGTATGAAATGTGGATAAATGTCAGGGAGAGGTTCATACGAATACTATTTTTTCACTCAGCAAACATCTGGGAAACATGGGAAATGGTGTAACAAAGACTTTGAGGGTTGTGCATATTCTTCAGAACTATAATGGAAAAGCATTAGTCCTTCCATAAATGCAGTAATGGTTAAAATGTGATTTTCTTCTCCTCCTATAATGTGGTCTTAGACAATCACAGTGGTTTAACTGCTGCCCCACAGCAATGGAAAATGCTGCTGCATTTTGAATTAATCTTGCTGTAATAGCTTTTGGTAGGAAGTGTGGGCATAACATTTCTCTCTTTGAAGTCAATCGGATTTTTCTTCCACCATCTACTTGAGTGGGATCAGGCACAATTATCAATATTTTCAAGTGTGGGCCCTAATTCAAGCCAAACATGAAAAGCCCAGTTTGGCTGCACAGCTTGAGATGCCTTGGGCTTAATTTTCATAATCAAAGCATATTCACAGAATTCCTTAACAAAGCAAAGATGGCCTCTCTCTAGCTGGGCGGTCATTTTTTTAAAAACACTGAATTTGTAAGTTCTTCTGAACTTATTTCTGGCTGGCTGAAACTTAGGAAAAGCATCTATTCATAGCTTATAGCTAAAAGGAATTTACTGTTAGCTTGCAAGGGAAAACCCCATGGTCTTGGATTCTTAGGATCAGAGATTTCTGTCTTTCCATTTCTATATTCCCAAGGAAAATAATGCATGTGATCATTGTTTTGTCAGTATAAGATTTATAATGCCTTTAACTATTCATTTCCTTGCCATAAAGTGCATAGGTTTTGTAAATGATGTGATAGTGACAACACTGTAGTTTCCTTGGCAACCTCAACTGGTTTTCAAAACAATGCTTTTAATGTTTGCAATAAGCATTGATTTGTGCAATCGGGGGGGGGGGGGGGGGGGGGAGAGGTGGGGAGAAAAAGGAAAAGAAAGAAGGAAATTAAAAAACAAAACCCACCTTTTGAGGGAAACAATTGGCAGCTGAAAAGTTTGCAGATCAGCCTTCCCCCACTCAGTCATCTATGTGATATGAACCTTAAAGAGCTCAAACTTAATGAAAAATGTATCTGAAACTGCCAAGTTTTTGCTTTGCTTTAAGTCCAGCAAAACTAGTCTTTTAGCTTAGATTCAGTGTTGGACTTAATTTGGCCTTTTCCTTTCTAAACTTGGCTCACTCTGTATTTTAGAATCTGGCTCATGTTTAGACACTAATGAGATGCATATCTACGCAAACTTTTTCCAGGCTTTGGTATGGTTTTTTTTTCCCATTTTGAAAGTCAGTGCCTCAGCACTGTAAAAGGGGAGGGATAGGTAAGATGAGTGCAGGATCAGGCCCTAAACTAAATATCTTAATTTTAGAAACATTTTCTAAGAACTGATTGGAAAGAGAGAGGTTGCTTTAGGCGATATGGATCCCCAGTCTTGGAAGCAAAAAAGTTGTAATGTTGCTTTTGATGGACACAGGGTGTCTGTGAAAGTTTATTTCTTTAGCCAACTTTTTGACAGTCCCTTAAACAAAATTTCACTAATTGGAACAAAAATGTATACTCTGTGCTTGGTATTTTCATTCAGCTATATGGTGTTTCCTCCCTGATTATATTTTTATGGATTCCTCAGCTATCAGTTATGTTATATGGAAAAGGAACATCACCGAATGTCATACCAGTGGCATGAAGGGGTCATGCATGTTGAAGTCATTCCATTATATCTCATTTTCTGTTAATCATTAACCATAACCCCATAAAAATGCTCAGTGTTAGAGGTGCTTTCATTAATCTGAAACCTGATTCTCATTCAAAGTAGTTATTCAGAGTTACAAGTAACTAGCAACGAGAACATGGAAAGCTGTAATGCAGTTGTATATGGGAAAACTTCAGATGTCATCATGTACCCCCTCAATCCTTGGATTGTGTGGTGATGAGCATAAAATAAAATCATAGCTGGATGGAAGGTTGTGACTTGTAGTGACCTTGGATATATGAGCCAAAGTTATATGGGATGACTTTTTCATAGGAGCTGTGAGGTTGAATATATATATATATGTACACGCAACATAAAGTCATAGCAAAGATAAATAAATGAACATGGAATTTGTACTCTATCCTATCAGACCCATGTCTATGAACTGGGGATCAAAATTTTGCTAACAAAGATGATATCATTTCTTACTGACATCAAAGTCATGTGAAATATTAGACACCTGGGATTCACAAGTCTTGAGATGAAAGAGGCAGAAAAGTTTGGATCTACAGCAAAGCTCCTGTGGTGGTGATGGTTTGTGTTTTCCAGAACTAAGAGCATTGTACTGAAGTACAACATTTTTAAGAGTCTCTTGCTCTTGAAGTAATAACTTATGTATCACCTTCATAAGAAGGATGTAGCTCCATGTCCTTGTAAAGTTGGGGTGGTTTTTTTTTATCTCATTTATTTCTGCCATCTTAGGTTTCTGACAGTGCTTGATGCATAGCTTTGTACATGCTGATGCATTACTAGTTTCTGAAAGAACATTCTCTGACATTTGACTCATGACATTAGGAATCAATCACTGCTAGCATTCAGAGGGCAAATATTGATGACCAAAGAACACAGAGACTCTATTTGGCATGTTGGTACCTGTGCCAGAAAGTAAGGAATGGTATCAGAAAATTATGCATGTGCTGGAACTCCCAAAGCTCAGGAAAAAAAAATGTTGAAATTTGGCCTCATGTAAAAGCAACACTGTTTATATTCCTTATTAGTTTGGGTGGGTTTTTTTAAGTGTCTGAAATTCAGAGTGCATCCTTCTACAAGTGAGCAACCACTTTTTCTTTGGTGACATTCATCTCTCCTTGCTTTTCTGCATTTCACTGTCTAAATGATACATCATTATATAGGTCTTGATCCTACAGACTACACCTTTTGGGGGTACCATTCCATCAGATGTATCCTTATATCCCCACAGGATTCCACTGCAAATATTCCTGTGCTGTCTTCACATTCACACACATAAATACATGTGCAGAGGTCTCGGAGACTGACTATCATGTATATAAAGTGTCCTTTACACTACTATGAAAATATAAGTAGGTGACAAAGTCATCAGGATTACATCCCCATCCACCTGTAGGCTCAGACTGCCATATCAAAGTGTATAAACCTGCATTTTATGTTAAAAGTCTTCCGGAGCTCTTGCAGCTCCATACCCTTGTAAAGTTTTAAACATACTTCTAGGTGATCTAAAATTAAAAATTAAAACAGCCTTAGAAACCCTGCAAGCCTGCCTAACTCATTACATTCTCTTATGTATTTCTTTTTCATTATGTTTGCTCTGAACAAAATAAAAGAATATATGTGTGCTTTTGTACACTTATTCTCACAAGTGTGGTATTTTCCTGCTAGCTTTCTACCCAAAAAGAACCAAAAACTCAAACACAAACCCAGCATTTCTAATTTCTGTAGGAGATCCATATTCATTTGATGGGAAAAAAAGAAACAACAACAAAAATTGTCTAAGACAATTAAGGAAATTATAGATCTTACTGCCTATGTGCTCAGAAACAGAGAAGTAATATATTTGTGCTTTTCAAGGCATTCCAGCACTTTCAAGTCGGTGTTGCATTCTCTAATTACATGTAATGAACAGGTAGTGGAATTGCCCAGCATGAGGCTGAAAGTCTGAGTCCTCGTACAGCACAGAAATGCTCATAAAGAGACTGTTTAGTAACAGAGGAGACAATTAGGAATGGCACCAGTGATGCTGCAGTTTTAGCATATGTTCAACACCAGTTGCTTGGAAGGGAGGAGTTAAATCACTACAGAGCTGCAGTGGCTCTGGTATGATTAAACACAAATTGTTCTGCTCTATTCTTCCAATTACCTTGTAGGTAAAAGGAAAATATTGTATAAGCTCATAACGTCTGCATCTGCAGCTCTTACCACCCCGGCTACTGATATAAAATGCTACCCCTGTATGAATGGTGAGGTCTGGGTTTATGGCTGTTTACAGTCCCCAAGCTCATGCGTAAATGGCTAATCAAGGTGCCAGGCAGCAAAGAGTCAGGCAAAATGTTTGACAGTTCCATTAAAGTACCTGATCTAACACTGGGGAGACTTTGTTATACTGGATCTTTCTGTGGGCTATTTAACTAACATCAGCAGTATCACTTTATAACGTTATCTGTGAGGAAATGATTAACGCTGACCTGCTGGCCCTCGGTGTCTCCGCTTTGTAGCACATGGTGTATGAAGCCGTTAGGGACTGAGTTGTTAAGTCCTGGTTTATGGAGCTAACACAAAACCTAGGGAATGATTCTCAGCTGTGCTCCTGCTGTTCGGCAGCAGTATTGCTGAGTAATGCAGTAGGGAGTCGGGGTCTTGAAATGTATAAAACTAGGTCTGCAACTGTAAAAAGGCTTAGTTTTGCACTAAATTACACTTTGCTTTAGTTTCTAGGGAATTATGGAGATTACAGTGGGTCTGATTCTCTCTCACCTTAAATTAGATATTTCACTTGGGTCTAATGGGTACAAGTAAGAGGTAAGCAGGGCTGGTTTGGTTTATTGCAAGCTTGGAAAAAAAAAAACCCAAAACCAAAAAACAAAATAGTGCAGCATATCAGGGGAGTGTAATTTAAAGACATTTTTGTATGCCACTCCAAGGTGTGGTAGTTATGTTCCCCTAGTTAGAATAGCCTCCAGGCACCCACAAATTACACCTGATTGCAAAGGCTGCAACAAGTGATTGAAGCATACTGCTTACTACAGCGATCTCACACTGCACCTCCTTTGCTTCTGCAGGCAGCAGAAGCCAGTGGCCCTTGGCTTGGTATATACTCTTGGAGAAAGGAGAAGAGGATCTGTGCTTATGCCTTTGTAGGAAAACAACTGCTTCTGATCTGCTGGTTTATTTAGGGGAGTTGTAAAGCTCATTATTTCATCCCAACACTGTTTGTCTTGAGAAAAGGTTCTTACCTAGTGTGTAGTGCTTGGCTGGTACATGTTGATAGCTTTGAAGCAAAGAGTTATACAGGATAAATGAGTCTGTGAGCCTCCTAATGTCCTTTTGGGGGACTATTGTTGAGCCAGAAAACACAAATAAGAATGAAGGCAGCTTTGGGGATCAGCAGTTATACTCAGCTCAAAGGAAGGTCCACAGTATTTGTTCTCTCTTTTTCTCTTACCTATTTCTTCCTTTGTGTATCATAGAATCATGGACTGGTTTGGGTTGGAAGGGACCTTAAAAACCATGTAGTCTCAACCCCCCTGCCATGGGCAGGGACATCTTCCACTACATCAGGTTGCTCAAACATGGCCTTGAGCCCTGCCAGGGATGGGGCACCCACAGCTGCTCTGGGCAGCCTGGGCCAGCGCCTCGCCACCCTCATGGTAAAGAATTTCTGCCTAATATCTAACATAAATCTCCCCTCTTTCAGTTTAAAGCCATTCCCCCTCGTCCTATCACTACAGGCCCTTGTATTCTATTGCAGGTGTGGCTAGCAATTCCTGAGTGTCTGACTACTTTCATCATGGTGTCCCAGCCCTGGGAGCACAGATTTTTACATGCAGTTCTCAGAACGTCAGTTCCTTATCCCTGAATTTTTTTTCCATATATCATGAGAATGTCGATAGGATAAGGAATTTGCAAACTTCCAGAGTAGCTATGCAGATTAGATTAGAATTATTTATATATTATGTAAAAGTTAGAAGCCTGTCTTTTAATTAATAACAAAACAAAACAATGGGAAGAAAGAAGAAAAAAAGCCCAATCAAACAAGGAAAGCTTCTGAAGGATGTTTGAAGCACACTGTTCAGCTAATAAGTATAAATCCAGGCAACCCTAGGAGCTACAATCTTATTTCTGGGGCAGATCCTGAATTTCTGTGAGAGAAGGAATACCATTAAGATTCAATCACTTTATCCATGGAGGGCAGCTACCAACCAATAGATATACCACATGTTTTACTCTTCTTAAGTCATGAAAGTAAAGTCATTTATAATTCCCGTTTCTTCCTGAGGTACAGCTTGCTGAGCAAAGACTGTTATCAGTTTCCAAGTAAAGAAGTAATTGCATTTCTGAATGTGATCAAGTATCACCTTCAAATAAGATGCTTAAACAGTATCATATTTTACAGTCTCTCTTATTATACATTTTAGGTCTTTTTCTCCTGTACTCCTTTGTCTTCTGAGTTCAGGGATAGGATCATAATTGGACTTGCTGAAACAAATAGTTTTCATTATGGTAATTCTAAAGCTTACTCTGTGTCTGCTTTGGTTAGGGTCTCAACACCTGAAAAAATAATTCCTTCAAATACCATTTTTCATCTTTTATATTCCTTCTCTCTGTATTACTGGGGATAACAATATAAAAATAGATTTGACATTTCTTATCAATTACTCTGTTCATTTTTCATGTGTTCATTAAGTTCTCATTTATATTTATTTCTTATTTTTGAAATGGTTTTGCAGTAACAAATACCATTTTTCCTACGTCTCTCCTCCTATTATTTCTTCATGCCTTTCTGAACCTAGAAGTGATCCACTGAAGTCCATGGCAGGATCTAGCACTGATGTCAACAGGACAGAATTTTGTTCAGAGTAGTGGGAACAACAATTTTACTAGCTTTAGGATGGAGAGTGAAAAACATAAAACCCAAAACCAAACAAGAACTGAAACCCAAAAACCTGTGATGCTGTTCTACATAATAATGGTAGAAAAACTGGATTTGGTGGCTCAGGAACTCCTTTCCTATCCAATGTTACTAGACTTAATCAACGTAAAGTGATGCAGTGATGCACTCTCGTGTAACGGTAAATACTCCCCCTCTGAGATTTACTGTCTCCTGTTCTGCCATGCTGCTGTGACCAAATGCGGTCTCTCCAGCAGGCCAATATAGAATATTCTGAGTTTGTAGCAGCAAGTTAAAGATATTAGGGTTGGATGAGCACTTGTAGAAAAGTCTATAGAAGGACTTGGATAATTATGCATGTCGAACCTTTAGCGTTGTCTATTAGAATTGAAGAGTTCAGCAGTTCAGTTGTATTTGTCACTACATGTGTAGAACCACAATGCGTAAACTGCATCAGCCTCTCATTTGAAAAGCCTACAGACAAAATGTGTGTGCAGTAAACATAAGATTTGGCAAGTTTGTTGGCAGTGGGGATGGGAAGGGTATAAACCAGGCCGTCTCTGGGCTGACTGGGATGTTTTAAACTTTGTCATTTTGGGTGTGTTTGAACACTTCCTAAAAAACAGAATTTCTGCCAGCATGACCATGATAACGAAAGGTTGTGGTGGGTTAACCTTGGCTGGCTGCCAGGTGCCTGCGAAGCTGTGTCTCACTCCCTCAGCAAAGCATGGGGAGAAAATAACACAAAAAGGCTCGTGGGTCAAAATAAGGACTTTGAGATTGCTCACTAAATACCAAGGCAGGCAAAACAAACTTGACTTGGGGAAGACTAATTTAACTTACTGCCGACAAATAACAGAGGAGGATAGCAGGAAATAAAACAAAAAAAAAAACCTTCCCCACCCCCACCCCCACCCCGCTTCTTCCCAGGCTCAATTTCACTTCTGCCTTGTCCCCTCCACGTGGCACAGGAGGATGGGACATAAGGGTTGCAGCTAGGCCATAACACTTCATCTCGGCTCTTCCTTCCTCCTCACGCTCCAGTGAGCGGTCCCTTACAGGAGGTACAGTCCTCCATGAACTTCTCTAGTGTGGGTCCTTCCATGGGCTGCAGTTCCAGAACTGCTCCAGCATAGGTCCCTTCCACAGGGTGCAGTCCTTCAGGAACGGTCTGCTCCAGCATGCACCCCCCATGCGCCAGAGTTCCTGCCAGCAAACCTGCTCCTGCATGGGCTCCTCTCCACAGGCTGCAGCCTCCTTCAGGGCATATCCACCTGGGCATGGAGTCCTCTATGGGCTACAAGTGGATATCTGTTCCACCTTGGATCTCCACGAGCTGCAGGAGGACAACCTGCTTCACCAGTCTTTTCCACTGGTTGCAGGAGAATCTCTGCTCCATCACCTGGACCAAAACCTATTCCGCCTTCTTCACTGGCCTTGGTGTCTGCAGGCTTGCTTGTCTCACATTTTTTCACAGATGCTGTGCACCACTTTTTACCTTTTCTTCAATATGTTATCACAGAGGTGCCACCAGGATTGCTGATGGGCTCAGCTTTGGGCAGCAGTGGGTCCATCTTGGAACTGGATTTATCCAATATGGGAGCAACTCCTGGTCTTTACTTTCAGTGACCTTCTGCAGCCTCCCTTCTTACCAAAACCTTGCCACTTAAACCCACTACAAGGGCATGTAGGGAAGTTTAATATTTATAAGCTGATCTTCCAGTCTGAAAAACACAGGTATACAGACTGCTCTATTCTAATACGTTTAATATGTGCTGACTAAGAAGTTTCTTTAGAATGTATCTGGAGATGCTCTCTGGCTCCAAAGCTACAGTGGTAGCTGTCATGGTAAGACATGGAACAGAGTTAGAAAAGATAAGGCTTTTTCTAAAATGTGGAAGATGTATTGAAAGCTTTTCTCTTATATACACTACAAAAAACCTGTAAGTTTCTGCAGCTCCAGAAGTTTTCCTCATCAAAAAGCAGCTGACCTGATGATACTTGGCTTCTCTAGGACATTGTGACAAATACTATGTGATCTCTGAAGCTTCTCTCCCATGTCATTCAGGAAAGTGTTTTTCAAAGATTTTCTCTTATCTAATAAGAAGTTAGTTTACAAATCACTTTTTCTTTTAACGAGGTCCTAGCTTCTATGCAACTACCTATTTCATAAAACTTATTAACACTGAAACCTTTATGTACATGTCAAATTTATTTCAGAATGACCAATGGGTTAAAACTTTTTTTTCCCCTCCTTAGGAAACGCCTGAAACCCCCTCCACAAACACACAATCACAAACTGATTACAGAAACTCTTTCTGTAGAAATCCAGGCTGAAAACATAATGATAAGAGAAAACATGAAAGTAGCAATTATATGTAATGAATAGAAAAGCAAAGAACTTGATAGCAATAAGTACAAATCAACAGTTAGGAAATGCAGGTAATTGAAATTATAATCAAGAGTCAAGAATTCCTTCTGAATTTGAATTAAATTCTGAATTGTGGATTCATATTCTAAAGCAAATTAAATGGACTTGATGATACAAAATACCATGCCTACCACTAGTACACCTTATGCAGACTATGAGACTGAAGATTTAAAATTGTAATGATTCTACAGTGTTTTCGTACTATTTTCTGTTCTCATTATTATCCTTGTCATGAAAAGAAATCCAGATTGTTGATTTCCTCTGCATTGCAATCTTCATTGGAATCAGTTGCCACAATTTAAATCCCTTGTATATTTTGCAGAAGGTAATGGGCAAGCATGCAAAGCTGATCTTTTCGGGGCTCTTTAAGTTGATTTGTGCACCCTCCCTAGCTCTTCCAGCCTCTCTGACTTGAAATGATTTGAAAGAGAGATATAAGTGAAGAAGGGGTGGGGTGGGGGGGTGGGGGGGTGGAATAGATCGACACACAGAGTAACATGAAGTTTAAAGCCGTGCAGCATGGGGTTGCGTTATATAGCCTCTGCTAGGCATTTGAATGCCAGACTTGGTTTGTGAATAAAGATTGTCATGCCATTTCCTGATCCCATTACAAAATTCCATGCTTTGACAGGAGAGAATGTTTTGGACTGGATATGTCCTGAGGTTTAATGCAAGATACAAAGCCTTGCAGCTTAGCTTCATGGTTCAAATCCAACTGAGGACTGAGGAGTGAAGTTTGATTAAAAGCCAGTGATTCTTCAGAGGTGAAATGAGTTTGGCATATGCAAAGCAGGTTTAAGAGGATGAGTATTCAAACTGTGAGACATTTCCATAATTTTCACTGATGCACACCTTTACTTGGAGTTTTAACAAACAGGCTTCATTATCAACACACATTCTGATTCCTAGTGGAAATGGGAATGAGTTTTGAACCAAGGAAAAAGCAAGGTACAGATCAAAATGATTCTGTAGGGTAAACATCTCTGATATTATTGAAATTTCTTGAGTATAAAAAATTGGCTGAGGTGCTCATGAAAGCTGGCTGAAATTTCAAGGTGATTTGGATCTTCCATACCTGACCTTTCTCATTTTTGCCTAGATTGACAAATGGAAAGTTGTGCAGTTTTTCCCTCTGATGTCTTCAAATGTGTAAATTGGCAGCTTGTCTCACGTGGTCTACATGTATAGTAATTTAAAATTTAATCTCAGTTTTCTTAAGAGGCTGAGCCTGATTGCATATCCAAATTTCTAAATGTCAAGTAAGACTGATATTATCACCCCTAGAATGAGTGCTGTTCCCTGGTATATGCACACATTCCAGTGATCTACTAGGTGAGTCTGAGCCATTGGACTTGAGGAATAAGTTTCAGGTTAAACAAGTGAAATATCTTCTGTGACCAGTTCTTATCCTGAGTTTTGTGATGTTTCACTCTTCTTCATGTTAGCACCACAAATGTTGCACTCTACTGATCAGCTCAAGATTAATTCAAATGCTGCTTTAGCCCTTAACATTGCAGAAAATGATGGAAAGGGGAGACAACTAAAACTTCAATGTATTAAAAAAAATCTTTAATCCTTATTGTAGATGTATTTAATTTTGAAATTGGCTCTGAGGAACCAAGGATACACATTTGTGGTAATTTTGCATGCTTAGGAATTAGCAAAACTTGCAAAAAATATGTAAATACGCAGATTACTGACAAAGCTGATGTCATAATCATAATGGATCAGAATTATGTGCAGTACCACAAGTTAGCGTCAGGGTGCCACGAGGGCCAGTGGCTTCCTGGGGGTTGTGATGGGGGACAGAACAGGTCCTTAAAGCCAGGGCTTGTCTCATCACACTCCAGTCAGGAGGAGGACAGCCAGGGGGCAAGCTGTGCCTCCCAGCTGTGGGCATCAGACATACCCATGGGGACAGGGACAGGACAATGACAGGGCAGGACATCAATGTGCTGGTAGTCTACCTTCTGCCTTCCAGCAGTGTCTTTCCTGTTTATACCAAAGTGCATCACTTTTCTACCTGCATTCTTAAATGTCATCCCACATCTAGACTTGCCAACAGGCTTCACCAATTTTCTTTTAATGATGATGTAGTCCTCCTTAACATTGACAGTGCCTTCCAATTTTGCAAGCCATAAGCTCTGATGAACAATGAACACCTACGTACTTCTTAAGTCTAGGTCGTTGGCAAATTAATTACAACCAGTATCAGATGGATGACTGAAGAACACAAGCAGCAGTCCTTCACTGGTCCAATTCACCCCTTTCCATACAAGCTGTTGCAGTCTCTTCTTTAGCCATAATGTTCATCATCTCTTCCTTGTGCAGTAATTTCCTGTGGGAAAAAATATGCAGTGTTTGTGAGGAGTAGGGGGTGGTTATTTTGGTTTGTTGTTTGTTGTTGTTTTTTTTAAATCTACATGTACTAAATCCACTGCATCACCTTACCTAGGATCTCAGTGCTTAAAAAAAATACAGGTATCAGATTAGGCTGACACCTTTGATAAAACCATGTGGGTAATTTCCGCACTTCCTTTGGTCTCTGTGTCCCTAATTATTCTTTCTTTCAATAAATTTTATAATAGTTTACAAAGCATTTAAGTCAAATTTAGAGTCCTGTAATTGTGGGGATCACCTTTATTTACCCTTTTTTATGTAGCCCATAATGTTTGCTGTTCTTCAAGCACAGTATTACTCGTTGAATTTACAGATTCATTAAAAATCCCTCCTACTGATTTTCCATTAGTTATGCATAACTGTTATGACTCCATCCCCATCCTCTAGTGCCCCAGATTAGTTTATGCTTCAGCATTGTTCAGAGTTTGTTGTTTAAGAAAATATTCTTTGAATTATATGTCCAGTGATGCACTTAGAGCACAGAAAAGTTAAGGAAAGAGCCACATCACTAAGTCATGCAACACCACCTTTGCCAACAGTCTCACCATGCTGGTGAGGGTCAGTTAAACTAGGAAAAACAAGGGAGGGAGATGATGAAGTCAAGTGAAGAATGATGGATTGGATTGGAAAGTAAAGGGCGAACAGTGATGTGGATGAGGGAAACCTTGTAATCAGCAAAATGGGGCTGAAGGGGGCCTGTTTCAAGCACAAGCACATTAAAAAGTGCAGAGAGGACAGCATGATGGAGAAGCTTCAGACATCCGTGAGCATGATTGGGTACCTCTCTGAAGTACCTGCAGCTGTGTAGAGAAGGACCTGGGGTCCAGGTGGACACCAAGTTTTCTGTGTTGCATTCACGGTAAATAAAGCCAGCATTTAGGCATAGCATTGCCAGCAGTTCAAGGGAGATGGTCCTTCCCCTCGGCTCAACCCTGGTGAGACACATCTGCAGTGAGACTAGCCAAGGACCTGAAGAATATTAAGGGACAGGAGCATGTGACATACAAGGAGAGGTTGAGAAAGCTGGGACTGTTTAGCCTGGAGAAACAAAGGCTCAGGAGGATGTTAATAATGTATATAAACACCTAACAGAGGGAGTAACAAAGAGCCAGGCTCTTCTCCGTGGTGTCCAGTGACAGGACAATAATCAATGGGCCCAAACTGACTGTTAAATATCAGAAAAACCACTTTTTTACTGTGAGAGTGGTAAAGCACTGGGACAAATTTCCTAAAGAAATTATGGAGCTTCCATTCCTAGGGATATTCAAAACCCAACTGCACACAGGCCTGAGCAACCTGCTTTAGTTGCTTTGTGCACTGGGGTGGACCAGATGATCTTCAGAGGTCTCTTCAACCTCAGCTAATCTAAAACAAAATTCTGTGATCTTTTCTTAAACTAGCTAGTATGTTTGGGAAAACTCTGACAAGATTTCAGGTGCAAAAGCCCTCTTAAACAAGCAAGGCTATAGCAAAATGTCACATAAACCACAGGACTATTTTATAAGTAAGTCACCGTACAAATAACCATAAATTTGCAAATGTCAAATACAATTGTCAATTTGCAAAGCAAGTACAATTAAAACAAAATTTTAATTCATTCAGAAAGCATGGTAAATAGCCAACGATATTATAAATGGTATTTGAAAAGCCATCCACAACTGTAAACAAAAAATATTAAAATCTAAACCAACTGGTGTTTTTCTTCTAGCTTTTTCCTCTTTTTTTTTTCTTTTTTTTTTCTATTCATGTTTAAATATAAGGGTCCAGTGGGGAAGTGACATTTCTCTAATTTGAGGCACATAGAAACATGCCTTATTCTGATCTTTTCTGAGATGGATTTGAGCTTGTGTAACACGGCTGTTGTTGTGCAGTGTGTCGCATGGGTGGTGCAGAGCTGTAAGAAGAATCCCAGTCCTGCTCCAAATGGTTCAGACACCTTTTGGTAAATAGTCAGGGATCTGGCTGTTTGAATTAACTTTGAATTAACAGCTGACAGGTCTTCAGTTGCTGAAGCAGAAATCTCCAGACTGTAGTCAAGGCAATGCAGGCATTTGTACTGGATTTAAAAATATCCACTCCCTGAACCTCTATAAGGCCATATCAAGCACTATCTTTTCTCTGTAAGATC
This sequence comes from Falco naumanni, assembly GCF_017639655.2. NCBI lineage: Eukaryota > Metazoa > Chordata > Aves > Falconiformes > Falconidae > Falco > Falco naumanni. Next base: position 6,827,221 of record NC_054055.1, on the reverse strand, counting down.
AGCTAAATCAGATAAGTATTTATTTGTCTTCACCTCCACAACGTCTGTCTCTAGTCCCTCTTCAAGGTGAAAATCCAGCTTTGAGCAGCTGTGGCTGGATGCACCAAAAAGACATGAGTGAGCGAGTCTTGCCTGACTTTCCTTTCAGGAAAGTCCCCAGACAAAGAACGGCAGCTGAGTTGCCCTTAAACCCAGAGCCCTGTAAAGCTCACAGACACTTCTGTTTCCTATATTCTGTTTCATGCTGCCAAGCATCTCATGCCTAAATCATATTAGGATCAAAAAGAAAATGTGTTTCAGCTGAGGGATTGTGGCACGGTGCGCACGCTCACAGTGTGCTGACCAGAGTGCACAGGAGACTGTTGCAAGCAGAGCTCTGCCTTGGCACGATGTCTTCTGGGTGCTTGGGCTTGTGTGCAGGCTTCTGGATTTCAGACTCTCCTGAACTTGTTGGCACCCAAAGTCCTGCCTTGCAGCAAATTATCCTGCCCACTGAGCTATAGAGGACTCCAAGGGAAACCCTTAATCTCTCCTCCTCAAACCGTTCAATTTGGATAAACGAATAAAAGAATCACTGGTGATAAGGTGAATGTGCACAGGTGTGATTTTCCTGCTTCTTCCCCTTGTAAGCAAAACCTTTTAAACCATATTTTAAAGTACCCAGCCCTCTCCAGGCTAGTATTTTTCTTTACAATTATAAGCAATGGGACAGTAATTATAACCCCATTAGAATGATTTTACATATCCTTCCTATGAACTGAGCACTTAATAGAAAGGGGTAAAGCTATGAGCTCTGATATCTTTGTCAAATCCTACTAGGAGTACTTAAATATCTCCTGCTCTTTGTGCCTGGTCTATCAATAATGGCTATTGAGTAAGTGATATGGGGATACTGTAAAACTTTAGGGATTCTCTACAGGTAAAATCTGTTTAACATATTAATGTTACAGGGTTGTGTTCTGTTCCTTGATGTGCTTGTGCAATTTCTATTAGTGAGGGGAATCATGTACTTAAATTTAGGACAGAAAAGATCCTTGTTACAGTCATCATAACATAAATAACCTGTTCATGTTCAAGTCTCTTTCTGAAGAGCTCTGGCTTGTAGCACTTTCAGTAGATAAAAACACAAGAGGCATACCAAGGGAATATCTGTGTAAGTACATCTTACCACTCTGAAACACAAGTAACTCATGTATAGTTGAAGAAATAATGAGTTCCTGCAAGTATCTTATTAATACCACTTTCTGAAAATCCTTTTTCTTAAAAGGATCTTGTCCATAGTTTTAAAGCAATACAGATTCAAAAGAGCCAGTATTAGCATCAAAAAGAAAGGTGTAGAGCCTTTAGGTATTGTAAAGGTGAAAGAGAATTCATTAAAACTAAATGAACCTAAAGGGCTTTTAAGTGCTTAACGCTTTTGAAAGAAATGTCTTTGTTACTAGGAAGATAATTTTCCAGACAGGAAGACAACACAGAAATTTTAAATAACCTCTTCAGGATCATATATTTCTTGACTCCCAGTCTTGTGCTAATTCACACTGATTGTGTTTAGGGAATACCCCATGCAGATATCTCTATCTTGCTCCAAGAGCCATAACAACACAACTGTAGCATCTGTGTGGGTATACAAAAAGCTTCTGGACTTTAAAGAAATTTCTTTAGGCATATGTGTGAAGTGAAAGATCCTGGTGATCCAACAATTGCTGTCAGCAATGGGAAATCCACTTTAAATAGCTTAACTGCGGTACGCAATTTTGCGTATAGGCTTCAATGCAACAATAAGTATGTGCATTCAGGATGTGGCTGGCAGTAAAATCTACAAGAGTGATGCTATGGATTGGTTTTTGTTTTTTGTTTTCTGGTGGCTATGAGAAGTTCCTTATACTTTTCCTCAGAGGCAGTCTTCTTCACTTATGCCTGGCTGAACAAATATAGTATTAGGACAACCTGGGAATACAGAGCTAGACTAGTTTAATATTTACTGGATCAGCAGAAAAGAGGGTTGAGTGTTGTGCCCTGATGTATGACATGCCTGCAAGAGTAGCGTTTCTGGATTCTACCTGCTGTTGTCCTGCATCTTGAGATCTCATTTTGGCAAAATGCTACAGCAGCCTCAGAAGAGAAGAATGACAGAGAAAAACACCGCAGAGGTGGTGGTTAGGATCCTCTCCTGGAAGGTGGGAATGCCTATTCCACCCCAGGTGATGAGAGAGGATCTCGCTCTGTGTTTCCAGCCTCTGGATGAATAGAGTACTAACTAGGAGGATGTGGAGTGTAATTTAAAGTCTTCTATGCATGTTTCCTACCTTTTACTGCAAATATGATTCCCAAGAATATTTAATGCTGGAACATACCAAATAGACTGTTTAAAATTATATAGGAGAGAAGTAAAAAAGAAAAAGGGGAAAAAAATACCACCCTAAAAAAATATATGGAGGTAGCTTTCCAAGATCTCTTTGTCTTCAAGTTAGACTCATAAGGAGACTGAAACAAAATCAATAATAAGACAGATGGTGGTATCCTTTCTTTTCTTCTTAAAGCCCAGGATTTGGGTACTTCTCCAGTTTGCATGTTGAAATAATTTTCTTTCTTTCTCCCAGGACAGTGCTCTTTCCTAGGGGATTCATAGGAAAAGGTGTAACGACCACCAGCTCCTTTCCTGAGAAGGGTGCCTATATCCTACTGCAAACCAAACCTCCTACAAAGTAAACATGTTTCATTCTGGGAAATGCCAAAAAAACCAAACCAAACCAAACCAAACCAAACCAAATCCAACCAAACCAAACCAAAACAAACCAAAAACAAAACAAACAAACAAACAAAAAAACCCAGCAACAACAAAAGCACAACTCAAAAAACAACCAAAAACTGTTTCAGCATTTGTTATTCTTCTTTTTCTTCAACTTTCATTTAAATTAAGGTATTTCAGGTCAAATTTGTGGCTAGCTTAGCTTGATTCAAACCTGCGAAAGCAGCATAAACCAATGCCCTTCTCTCCTGCAGCAACAGCAAAACCCCTTACTGCATCCCAGCACTGTCAGGGGGAACACAGAAGTGTTGTTCAGTAGAGGCTACTGGACTGAGACAGACTGGGGAGATGTCCCCAGTGCTATCCAGTGCCACAGGCCCAGAGGCTATGTTCTCCCCCAAGTTTACTCACAAGGCAGCGCTACTGCTCTGCAGTGATTCTATCCAAAAAGAGCCACCTCTTCTCTCTAGGAATCCCATTCCAAGTGTTGGAGGAGGTTATTATATCATTCCCAGCAGTTGTGTTTCATGTTTGATTTGCAGCCACTGAAGCTTTAATGCAGGGTACAGACCAGCAAGGTTGCAAGTGTCTCTGTCAACCTTTTATCCTACTGGGATTGACAGAAGCTTTGTGTTTCCCACAAGTGGCATAAGTAAAACTGTATTCTGGGATAAATCCAAAATATAATTCTCCAAGGAGAGTAGGAGCCAGCTGAAATCCCTGTTGAGTATTTTGATATCTTGTTCTGACTCCTTTAACTTAAATCCTGTTTAACTAGCAGCATCTGCCTCTGACATTTCCACAAGGATGGTACAGATGGAGCAGTGACTCAGATCACTGGCTCTACGGAGTTAGGAACAGCTAAAACGGTTGGTGATGAAGATTATCATCAGGGCTGTAGGAAAGGTCCATGTGTGTGATTGAGGTCTGCAATATGTGGAATTCAGACCTTCCCACTTGTATTGTTTTCGTAAAAGAAATTGTATCTATCTGCCTATACATACAACTCCAAACATGAACAAATTCTTAGCCTTCAGATGATTTCATAATTACAACCTTCTTTGCTCTGTGTTGGTTAACAATTTGTTAATTCTGAAAGCAAAGATTACTTAAACCAAAACAAAACAAAAACCCTATTGTTTAATGCCAGCATTTTAATCTAGGTCAAAAATTATTTCATTTCTTGGTGTTCCTGCAGGGTGGCAAGAAGCAAAACCAGGTAAATCTGTTAACTGAACTTCCTTGTCGTTTGGGTCACATCCCTGTTTATCGTCCTTCATCTTCCCTGAGAAAACACATAGTAAACAAGAAGAGAGTTGCACTGAGCTGTTGTGATAAGGCTTTCAGCTGGGAAATATAATCTGTTTTGTGATTCCTTGGACAAAGGGTAGTTTAAGACTCCCTTTCTGTTTGTTCATTTGTGTTTTCTTTGGGTTTTTTTGGTTCATTGTGTGCTTTTTTTCCCGTTTCCTTTAACATTTTATGTGCATAGATTCTTTGGGAAAGGTACTGTTAGTAGATTTAAACAATTACAGTTCCAATTCATTAGAGGAACTGACAGTGGACCCAATTCTTTATAGACCTGGATGATCAATACGGCAGAAAATAAGGTTACTTCCAAATGGGCTTTGCTGTTGCCTGGGACGAAACATAGTTTATTAAATGCTAGTTACATGTTCAGCAGTAATGCCTGACACCGTTCAGACACCCAGCAAATAACTGTTTCACAAACTTCATTCAGAAAATACTTCTTTCAACACAGAGCTTAGACTCTTACTCTATAGACTATATCTCAGCTCAGAAACAAACATTGTTCAGGAGTGGTTCAGATTCATGCCTGTCCATCAGTTTTTACAGCGCTGATGAAAATGCAATTAATTGTTAGTTGTGCTGGATTTTATTTCCAAATGCGAGACAGATCTCATTTTTTTATACTTGCATAGCATACACTAAATAGCCACTGTTGGAGCAAGCTGGAATTAAATAGTTAACAAGAGTTAGGGGCTTCTGTAATCGTGACAGATGTTACTGAATGGGACACATCTTTTGCATTTGGAAGGAAGCAAGATGGTTTGAAAGCTTTGCTCAGGCTGTGGCTCCCACCTATGGAAATTCATGGACAGAGGCCTTTTTATTCCTCTACTCATGGGGTTAGGTTTTTAAGGTGAAGTAGCTTCCTAGTAAACAATGGTAGGAATGTGAGATTTCTGGAAGCACTGAAAATTTGCCCATTCTGACTTGGTTTGTTCCAGCTCCAGTGACAGTATGTAACTTAAACTACCCTTAGCATATTCCTAGGTACCATGCTTCTCCTATGGGAAGAAAAACATCAAACTCAGAATCCTGAGCTGGCTTTAAATTTAGTTATTAGAAGATGAAAAAAAAAAAAAAAAAAAAAAAGAAATAGAGATTACAACATATAATTGTGACCAAGATTTGGGATTCAGCTTTCAGAAAACCACACAAATATTCCAGTAAAGTTGTTCTACAAACACGACATGGTAAAATACTGCTAAGTGTACCAGCAGCAGAAATATGTGGCACTGAATTTATTGATCAGTCTTGCAATTCATTGCTCCTTGATTGCAGTAACTTGTAATTGGATAACATGGAAGATGAGAAACATAACCACCATCCTCAGAGTTCTGCTCAAAAAAATATGTGTTTGTCTTGCCGTATGACTTTTAAAGGAACTCAACACAACCTTCAGAAAGATTTGGAGCTAGAATGCATTTGATGAACATCATTTTCAGCGTGGACCTGTAAGCTAACCTGGAAATTGGTTAATTTTAAAACCCCAGAGGAAACAAATTGTCAGCCATCTTTAGTCAATTTATTATTCATTTTTTGCCACCAGGTGTCAGTACAAGTGCACGGACACCCCAGAGATCTCTTGAGAGGTCTCAACTTGCTAGCTGAGCAATAATGATACTGGCTCATGCCAGTTCTTATGCTCCTGAAAATGCTTTAGTTTTTTCATTCTAATGGGGGGAAAAAAAAAAGTTATTGCCCATCCCAACAACCCTTCGAGCTGCCTAGTCTACACCAGGTTTTTTTGTACTATAGGTATTCTACAATCAACTGTTCTAAGTGCACTAGCATCTCCACCCATCCTCTTCTCTGCTTTACACTTGGTCACAGGGCCAGAGTATCTTCCTTTCAACCTCTAACCTCAAGATGTGAAGACTGTGAGTAGCAAGGCAGGAAGAAGGGTTAAAGTTCAAATGGATATGTGGAAAATATAGGTCAAACACTTCAGATCACTGATTATCCTGCTTTTTAAGTCATAGTCTATATGACATTTATAACTGTTGATAACACCTAGCAGTTATCTCCCCAAATCTTCATGAGAAGATGGTCTTAGGTCCTTGATGCAAACAGCACTCTCAGCGTTGCCCTGCTACTGGTAGTATCATGAGCTGGACTCCAGCTAGTCTTTGTTAATATATTAGAGAATTTCTTATGCCTTCCTTTCAAAATTTAGGGCTGAAGATATTTTTGATCATACTCCAGGGCTCTGACTAGAAAGAAAAGTTCTTGGTTTTAGCAGATTTCTTGCATTGCATGTTTTCCTATTCCAGTCTTTGCACAGAGGTCACTGTAACTTTGACATCATTGTCATAGGTATGAACCTCAGGTTAAGATATTTAGTACTGCTTAATATAAAAATATGTTTGGAATAAATGCTTTGAATAGAAGGAGAGACTTGAATGAGTATCAAGACAAAGATAACATTTCCATGACTATCACAGAACCTTTTTTCCTTTTGGTAAAAAGCAAGCTCTCCTCAATGAGGGGAGCCATTCTTGCAATCTGTGAGATACAGAGTGCTATGTTCTGAATATAAAGTTGTGCTTCAATACTGCACCCATAAATATTGCATGGGAGAGGAATGGGAGAAGGGGAGGTGAGGACTTACTCACCATTTGCTCCAAAGAGCTCTACAGATGTCTTAAGACATAAAATGTGATCAGGTTTCTCAACTATTCACAGTTCTTAAAGTTTGCCAACAACTGGAGGATCCAGAGGGAGAATCTACGGAAAATTTCTGCCATGTCCAAGAAGGTGTTAATAGAAAATCTAGATTCAGACTGCTTTGAAAATAAAGGAGTAGGCAATTCCTACTACAGTCTGAAGTAAGGAGTTCAGTGTTGGGGTGTCTTTAGTCTTGAAAGTGGTATTGGAAGTGAATCATCTACCTGCAATTTGAAAGCCATGGTAACCAAGATCATCCATGGCACTCAGAGATGACAAAAGTAGGTAATAGCTTCCTGCCTTATCAGCCTCACAGAAAAACAAATACATAACATAAAGTTATGGTCTTATTTTTGATTGTCTTGATTACTGACCCTTTGGTAGAGTTGCCTGGAGACCTGGCCTCAACAATAAAGTAGGAAAGTCAGACTGGCTTTCTTCATGGGCTGAATAGCACCATTTTGATATAGTGGGGTAAGCACTAGTTTGGTTGAGTTTTCTTCTTTTCACAGTCAAAGCTCTTGAATTCAAATCAAGAGGCACTCCACCTCTTTACGGATAAACTTTTCACTAAGGAAAGCTTGATATAATTTATATGCTACAGCACCAGAAAAATCAGACTCTGTAGAGGAAATCCAGGAAATTCCTACATTCATTTGGGACAGCGACAGATAATCACAAAAGAGTACTGAAAGGCATCACAGCTTTTGATGAGGAAGATGAGAAGGTAAGGTCCCCATGACCAGTGTCATGCGTTCATTTCATTGGTATCCTTGGTGGTGGTCTGGCTGAGAAGGATCAGTCCCAACACCGCCCAAACCATCAGGAGGAGTTTGAGGAGTGCTGGAGTACAAATCTAGGATAATGGAGGAGAAAATTGATTGAGTCGAAATCTGGAGTAAAGGAGTTGAGAAAAACACCTTCAGGAGTTTGAGAATCATGAGGTTAAACAATTCATTCCTTAGTGAGAGGAGCTGTGTAGCAGACTCTGTTGTGTGGTCCCATTTACATTTTAAAGAGCGTTTGTCCTTTCCAACTGAGCATAGCTTCAGTGTCAGATGAAGTTGTCCTGCTAAGGTAAAAATGTCTCCAACTCAGAGTTTCTGCATAACACTGATGGCTACATTTGACATGTGTACCATCTCTTGGGGACAGAATAGAAATCTGTGAACTTTCTACTTATCAAAATTAGTATTACAATTATTTTTTTAAACTGGAAATGCAGATACATAAAATTAATGAATTTCAGTCCTTCCCTTTCCCACCCACCAGATACAACAAGGAATTATTGAAATTAGAGTAGCTCTAGAACCTGGTAGTCTAATGAAATCTAGGAACTCTCCACTCTTTCAACATATTATTTCACTCATCATTTTGTGATAGTAATGTCAGAGTGATAGTGTTACCACTAAGAACCTTCCAGATCATACTTACCAGTAGCATGTCTAATATTAGACCTGAAAAACAAGTGGCAACAGAGCAACACGACTTGTTTTATCAGCTCAGGTTGGTCTCTAGTGATTCTCCTAGCAGGTGCCATGATTCTTACGGTGCTTTACTTGCTTGTATCCCTGGTACACTGTATTTATCATTCTTTATAGTCTCTGCACCTTAGTGATTTGTAGATTGTGTTTTTCTGCAGGTTGTTTTGACTTCTTTTATAACTCCTCTTTGACTCTTTCATTTTGTTTCATCTAGCAGTTTAACAGAGCTCCCAAGTTTCACATGACCTGCAGGGCATCTTTTATTTTTTAGATTTTAAGTACTATGCAAAGAATGACAGAATTTTAAGGCTTAAAGATCCAGATTTCCAGAAATGATTGGCCTTTTGTTGGGGTTCTTTGAAACCAACAAGAACTATCACTCTCGAGTGTTGTATGTCTTCTTTCTTAAATTGGCATGACTCAAGCTCTCAATCTAAAAACTGTAGTATTTTTACCATTTGCAGTCCTAAATTATCCATATCATGTTTCCATTCCATTTATACAACCCCTGCATCAAATCGTACATAAATCTGCCAGAAAATTATTTCCCTCCCTTCCTTCTTTTCCTCCCTCCCTCCCTCCCTCCCTCCTTCCCTCCCTTCCATCCTTCCTTCCTTCCTTCCTTCCTTCCTTCTTCCTTCCTTCCTTCCTTCCTTCCTTCCTTCCTTCCTTCCTTCCTTCCTTCCTTCCTTCCTTCCTTCCTTCCTTCCTTCCTTCCTTCCTTCCTTCCTTCCTTCCTTCCTTCCTTCCTTCCTTCCTTCCTTCCTTCCTTCCTTCCTTCCTTCCTTCCTTCCTTCCTTCCTTCCTTCCTTCCTTCCTTCCTTCCTTCCTTCCTTCCTTCCTTCCTTCCTTCCTTCCTTCCTTCCCTCCCTCCCTCCCTCCCTCCCTCCCTCCCTCCCTCCCTCCCTCCCTCCCTCCCTCCCCCCCCCCCCCCCCTTCCTTCCTTCCTTCCTTCCTTCCTTCCTTCCTTCCTTCCTTCCTTCCTTCCTTCTTTTTTTAATTTGAAGTTTCCTACTCTGTCTTGAGTATCTTATCCTGTGGTTTTTCAGTTTTGGGTGAACACAGGGTATTCACCCTATACTCCAGACAGGTTGGGGCTTATTTGCCACTTGCCACTTAAGGTTTACACATCTTTAACACTCTGTGAAACCCTTACACAGACCTGTCACAAGAATGACACATTAGGCACCTCCCATGTGAATGACTTGTCTTGCCCAAGGGCATTTGGTATCCTTCGGTATTAGCACCCAGAGGTGTTTTTGTGTGTCTCCTGTTAATCAGTATCTCCATTGGTGAAGCTGTTTGCTGCAGCACTGTTCCATTATCAAGACACAGAGATACGAGTCATTTATCCCACAATTTGCTATCCCAGCAAACTGCAGATTTTTCTCAGCCAAACTGCTTGTGGATGGATTTTAGATAACATTATTTGAATATGTTTGATTTCTTGTTCTTAGGCAGACTTCAGCTCTCTCAGTGCCAGGCCATGGACTTCCGGGGTTTTATTTCTCAGCATCTGATGGTTGCAGTCAGCATCTCTCAGTATTTGACCCTGCTCATCACATTACCTTGTTTCCTTTAAAAGAAAAAGGCATATTTATAAAGGTGAATCTAAAAAAATCAAACCCTAACCCCCAACATTTTACTAGTGCCCTGTTGCAATCACTAGGAAATGCCCTTTTCAGTCTGCTAGGGACAGAGTTAATTTAGCATTGAATATGTGAGCAGTTTGCATCCATCTGCCTTTGCAATACAGTAGCAAGAGTTGTCTGTAATTCAAAGGATTCTGTTCACAGACATGGCCCAGGTTGTCACTGCAGTTTACTCACTGAAGAACACTTTTTTTTTTTTTTTTTTTTCCCTGAAGTATTTACTGAAGTGCTTGCTGGTGGGTTGAGCTGATCAATGCACAGTACCATATTCAGCCCAGAAAGTAGCTGAAAAATGGAAGGATATTCCCTATATCACATACTGTCTTCCCATGGTTGGTTAAGAGCAATGTTACTGACCTATTTATGGTGTTGGAGCTAGAAGCATTCCTTCGGTCTGGAAGCACAGCCTGGGTAAATAACATATCAGACCTGTTGTATCATGTCCTTTCGACTACTTTCCATTGGAAGCAAGCTTGGGCATGCAGGCAGAGAGGGAAATGCACAAGTAGCTTTGCTCAACATTTCCTTACTGTTTCGATGTTTCAGAGCATCGCATCTTCATTGCACAACTTGGAGTGGAGATGTTTTGATGTAGTAAGTACTAAATATATATTGCAGTCCTGCCTTTCTTCCTATATAGGCTTTGTTTGGTAAGAATCTCATCATCTCGACTAGAAAATATGAGTGAAAACCACAAAACCTTTGCTTTCAAGGATCTTCAGCAAATCTGATTTGCCTCTATACTATTCTGCTGGACATTTCAATGTTCACTCAACCAAGGTTACTCTGTCAACTGCTGAATTTGGAATGTGAAGATATGCCCTGCTGACCCCAGTAGATGCATAACTTCAAAAGATTGCCAAAGCTGGCTTTACACCACAACCTACCGATTCTAGGATTTGCCTGGCAACGGCTCAGCCACTCATAAAAGAGGATTTGATCCAGAGCCCACTGATGGCAATTTAAAGAACTTAAAATCCTATTGATTTCAGTGGTTAGTAGATCCACCTCTTCCTTTTTGGAATTACCTCTGCCCTGAGAACCGCACAGGCCCCTGAGCAAAGGGGTGCCAAGTAGGACATCAGAGTCACCCTAGCTTTTCACACACAAAGGAAAAATGTCCTGTTACCAGGAAGAACCAGAGCAACACAATAACCAAAAATCACATTTCTTTTCTGCCTTTCAGTTCTAAGTAACTGCAGCCCTGCAAGTTCCTATTATTGTGCCATGTTGTGTCATCTCAATTTCCAGTTGAATAAAGGGTTTCTGTGAATGCAAGCTACTCTCTTTTGAAGAGTGACATTCAGAATATTTACACATTTTAATCCTGACTCACAAAGAAAATTGTACACAAACGATTCACATACAATAATTCATATTTACTTAAGGAACTATTGCCATTCTCAGACAAACTGAGAGAAAATAATATTTTGCTAAAACCCCTATTAAACTATCTTGCGCCCCCTTCCCGTTGTCACTAATTACTTGAGTACGCATGCAAATAGAAGCTTTCTCCCTTTTTCTCTAATTGAAATTTTGTTATAGGCAAACAGAAAGTGGAAAATTAAAAGTAATATATATGCATGTACAGAAGCACTGGAGATCAGCGTTTTGCTTTAAAGGAATCAGCTCTTTCTTGCATGAATCATTGTGTAACGCTGCAACTCAAGTTTAGGAATTCTCCATTGCGGCAGGAGTTATGAAACACCATCTCTTTCCTAAATAAAGCAGGGGATTTAGGTCACAGATGGAGAAAGGAGATTCTGGTTAACCTCAGATGCACCTTTCTGCCATTCTTTGTTCATGCTTCTAACTACAAAAGAAGTCCTCTGTTCAATTTTAGCTGTATCACTTACGTGCAAGTTTCCCTTTCACCCTAAATCTTTTTGAGGCTTCCAGAACTCACAGCATCCCCAAAGCTGATTGAAATTGTGTGAAGATCAAGCTGCCTCAACCCCAAGAGCAGTGGTCCTGAGTCATGGCTCTCGGGTAGTACGCTATCCGGATGTTTTTCATTTCAATGGCTGTGTGGCACTGAACACTGAGAAACAGTTCAGCTTGAGGCTTTCTGTAGTGCAGTAGTTGCTCAATATAGCTGTCCACAGGGCAGTGATGCTTAAGGTTCTATAGGGATTAAACAACAACAAAGAGCTATATTTCTTTAGCTCACCTTTTAGACCCTGCATAATGAAGTGCTTAGCAAGACTCATTTCTTATTTCCCAGTGATTATAAACTGACTTTTTTACTGCTCCCAAAATGCATGAACTAAGTGAGGCTTTAATGGGACAATGCCATGTAAAGATTGTGCGTCTGAAGAATTTACTTTCTAACCATTTAAATTTCCTCTAGGACCATCTTCTGGTACTGTAACCAATATATACAGAATGACCTTCGTCCTCTGAACAAGGTATTAACCCATCAGATGACTTTTGGAATTGATTCTTACCCGTGTTAACTCCCCAGACATTTTGGGAAACTGCTTGGGAGATTATGAGTTGGCTTTGGCTAAAAACACATCATTGCTCAATTCCACCATGTATGGAACCAAACATAAGATCACATTGAACCAGACCTTCTAGTTCTTACTCTTAGCCTGATAGTAACACAGCAGTAATCTTGAAGGAGTGTGTTCCCATGAGATCTTTCATTTTAGCTTTTTGATGCAAGAGGTCCATAATCCCAGTATATTCCAAGTAAACCAATCCTCTTGAAGATTATCAAATATTTTACCGCTTAAAGATAAACATTATCAGTGGTTTCATTCTAATGCGCCAGGAAATTAGTGCTTGCACACAGATTAAGCAATGAAATGATTATTGACAATAGAATGTTCCTTGAAAAACCTTTTTCACTATATCATTTAGTGCTGAGTTATGGCCAATTCAGAAGTGCTAATTCAGAACCTCTGTCACTGACAAAGAATCACTATATATAGCACCAACCACTCAGAAATTCATTCTGTTGTAGTAAATCCTGTATTTCTGCTGAATAGTGAACAAAAACCACATGCAAAAATAACAAAGATGGTTTGGGCATGCATGGACCTGAGTGAGCAAAATTCATGCAGCTGTCTACATGATAAGCCTAAGTGCAGGACAGAGCCAGAGAAAGAGGTTTTTGTTTTTAATTGGAAAAATGACTCCCAGGACATGCAGCTTGTTTTTGCAACCATGAGAATAAGCACCACAATGACAGAAATATTACGCCTGCCGATATTTTATGGAGGTTAGAACAACAAACTGCCACCTTCTGTATGTGCTTGCCTCCTAGCAGTGGATTCCTGTTTTAATTTTAGTTTGCTTTATTGCTTGCTGGTTAGAGCAGCAGGCAATACTAAAATTGTTATTAAATGCAATCTGTCTCTTTAATAACAGTTTCAAAATTAAAATCATAAAGTTGATTCATAAACCACAGAAATACACACAGTAGTTGGAGTAGCCTTCTTTCTGGGGCATTGCTGAAATGTACCAATTCAATGGACTTTATAGAAATAGGTTGCAATTACCATTGTTGATGGGATCAGGGAGCTTGTAATAACCAAGACGCGTGTATAACATGTACAATATAAATTTGAAAAAGGCTGCCGGCACCAGCAGACACTGCTTCTTGTTCAGTGGGTTGAAAGGTGGTAGCTTACTTTTATTAGCCCCTAGCCATTAAGGTAGCATCAGAAATGGTCAGGAGAGTCCTGGAATCTGTACAGTGTGAGCAGCAGTCCCTCTTCCACCAGTTTATATCCAGGTGGGCAATGGGTGAGCTGGAGTGTACAGAAAAGGGAATTTGCATAAATTGTGCATATTTTAGTAAATGACAATATAGAGATATCCAGAAGTATTCAAACAGCTACCTTTGTGTTGTGTTGTACATGGCAGGAATGCCAGATATACATCCGGGTTTGCTCGTTTTTCTGGGTTTGCCTGTAACATATGCAAGGGGAAAGTGTTGGGCAGCTGTGGAACAAACCTTCAGGAAACACGTTTCTTGGAGCTGCTCTTCTCTAGATTCAGCCCAGACTGTTTCTCTTTAGCCCTGCTGGTTGAGAACCTGTCATGTGGAACAAGCTTATTTTATAAACAACCCATCCTTTTCATCTTGTTGAGGAAACAAAATAACCAGACCTCAGAAAGAGTCAGCAGCAGGTAAATGTGAATAGTTCTCCATTATTCATAGCAAAGGCTGTAATTCCTCAATGCCTTCTGAAACATCCACAGACTCCCCCAGCTATGGATTCAACAGCTCTGTAGAGTCGAAGTGGGTGATAGAGAGAGGAGTGCTGGTGCCACTGTGTCCCTGCTCTTTGTTTGAAGACTGACGAGCATGAAGAAGGACACGATCTTCAGAAATGCTTAGCTCTTCCCTGCATTCAAATGTGGGTTTTCAAGCAGTTACTTTGAATATTTACTGACACAAATCACCCTTACTTTTCCATTTCCATCCTATGCTATTTCATAGTTATGTATCAGCCAGCGGTTTAGGGATGCATCCATATATTTTGGAAAGTTGGGCAAATCCTAATGTTCCATTTTACAGAAGGGAAGAATATGGAAGAAGCAAGGAGTTTGACCAAGGTCAAATAAACTACACCTATACTAACACACTAATGTGTCTTTGTATTCCAAAACTGCATTCCGACTACCTCCTGGGAATGGTCCCTGGACTATTCTAGTTCTTGAACTGTCTGGAAACTCTTTGGAAAGGAGCTGGTATAGTCCAAAATCATGTCAGAGAAGAGTTTACAGCTAGAGAGTTGAACTGTTTGATTTTTTCAAAGCCATTTTCAAAATTGGCTGAAGTGACTCGAAACATAAGAATAGTTTGTTTAAATGAATTTTGGAGCTAATGAACATGTATCTAAATCATACCCTGAACTTATGCTGACCCAGACCAGTAAATCCATAGGAACTTCATAGTAAATTTGCCAGGAGTCCAGAAAAACATATTCTGGCAGATACCTGATGCTCAGTCTTCAGCTATCTTTTTGGTGTCAGGCTGCACCCCAAGTCCTCCAGCAAATTCTTACCACTTTTGCAGACCTGATGTTGTCTTAGGTGGAGCCAGCATACAATGGCCTCTGTCTATGTCACAAGTACAGAAATTTTATGGGATTTTTGCTCAAATCACTTGTAAAAAGTGGTTGGGTCCACTGCCACTCAAGCGATTTTGCAGATTTTAAATATCCTCTTCACCAAACATCAAAGTTTTCACCAGTTTTCTATTATTTCCATTTCCAGTTACTTCCCTGTTCAGGGTGTTTTCAAGAAAACGATGAAAACAAAACACGTCTCCCTTGGCGCATCGTGTAAGTGAATAGAAGAGATATGTAGAGGAACTGCCTTTTGAAGTGGGTTATTCAGATATAATCACTGACTTTAAAAAAAGAAAAAACGAAAAAAAGAAAAAAAAAACCACAACAAAACAAACAAAAACCAACCAAGAAATGAACAGATTCCTTGACACCTGAAAGCTCATGCAGCTTTAAATAGAATGAGGATAAGGATACCAACAGGAGACTTGTCTCTTACAGAAAGAAATGTCTTTTTTTGTCTTTATTGTTGTTTTTTTTTTTTTTTTTCTTTTTCCCCTATGACAATATTTCTGGCCTCTGGACAGCTATATATATAATTGAAAGTATTATTTTCACAGTGCCCTCTGTTCTGCAAGCAAGCAATAAAACTACTTAAATTTAAATAGTAATCTAGTGCTGGGGGCAGGCAAATACTGAAGGTTGTGGCAGCTGTTTTAAGGTTCATAAGGATTTGTCACCATTGTATTTCTTCTGCCACAGTGTTTCCTTTTTTTCTCTTTTCTTAATCTGGGTTAAGATTTTTTTTCCTCCCCCCCACCCCCTTCCCTCTGGGAGAATGCAAAAGTGTTTCCTGAGAAACAATTATTGAATTAAAAGGAAAAAATCTCATTTTGTTCTTATTTGTTTTGCCTGTTTCTTTTCTGTCTGGATGGCTTGTGTTCTCTTCACATGGGATCACCTCTTTGTACACAGGGAGCCATTTTCAGGTTGTTTGCACCAATCTTGTTATTTAGCCATTTGTGTCTGTATCTTTTGTGCAGAGTGCTGTGTGTTCAGTCTCTCTCATTACAGTCATTTCTTGCAATTATGTTCTTTCCTTTGGTATCAGAAGATTGCAGACTTCTCACCACACTTGTAGTCTACATGAGATTTGTGTGTTTGTGTGTGGCTATTTACTCTATTTGTTTCTATAACAGTCTTTGAAAGGAGAACAAGGCATCTCGAATGTTAACACCAAAGAGAGCTTGCAAAAAAGTCTTCTAATCTTGCATTTGAATTGCACAGTGGTTTAAGCATCTTATCCCTATCTTGCTTCAGCAATTTGTCCTGACCAAGAAAAAAAACCAACAAAACAACCTGACATAAACAGATGATCCTGTGGGTAGTTTGAAAAGGTGAAGATGAGGTAAAATATGGCTCTCTTGTATTTTTTTCAAGATTTTCTAAACAAACTTTCTACTGAGCTATCTACCTTACCTACTTACCAACCTGTCCTTTCTTAGAAGAGTATTACTCCACTTCTCTTATAAAACTGAGACACACCAGCACAGTTCTGCTCCTCTGGACTAGCAAAGGATGAGAACACCACTCCCTTGTTATTAGCAAGATAACTTTAGATTCAATAGGACATATGATGGCCAAAAAATGAGGAGGAGAAAGAAAAGACAGTCTCGTTCATTGCACCTAAGCATACTTGACCAAAAACTTATTTTTTCTCCAGCAGAAAGTTATTTGCTGAGGGATGTCTTAGTGGTTTGGGACACTGATATCACTGGACAATGCTATGGTATCTTAGGGAAAACAGGTCTGATTCCTGGTCAGATTTGACATGTATTATTTCATCAGCATGGTCACGGAAATTTAAGTGAGCTGGACATAAGACCTACCTGTTCTAAATGAAAAGTACAATTAGGTAGGCCAGGTATTAACCTCATCTGAGCTTTTCCAGTGGCCCAAGTGACATATACAGCTTCCATTATGTTAAAAAAAAAAAAAAATTAAAAAAAATCAATTACTTGAAAGCATTTCAGCCCTGATGATTTCAAAGAAAAATTAATGCAGTCACTGCAATGCTTGTCACCATGGGTCCACCAGCAGCCATGAGCTACGACCCCAGTATCTGTGCTTTTCCTTGACCCTGTATTCTTCATGTGATAATTCTGTTTGGCATTTGCACACAGATGTCATCATTTGTTACTGAACTGCTGATCATTTTTATTTGATGTATTGTCTGACTGACTGACTGAAACAGGTAGAGAATGAGGAGAAATCATGGGGGTAAGAGAAGGGAGGAAAGGGAGAAACAGAGAAGACATGAAGAGAGGCAAAAAACAGCAAAAACCATTGATATTGATAGTCTCAGCTTAGTCCATGAATTTCTATGATCCGTGTTCTTCAGACAACCAGACCAAAGAGTCATCAAGGTCTTTTCTAGCCTTGAGATCAGTTAATCATGACTTTTTCCAAGTAATACTTAATAGGTCAATAAGTACCAGGAAAGTTGGGCCTGGTGATAACAGCCAGACACTGAACAACAACAGAAATGCTGTATATTACTTTCTTCCCACCCCCAGCCTGCCCTGGCCCCAGATTCTATTGACATCGGAAGAGAAAGGGAAATTTGGAATCTTAGCCATATGGCCAGGTCTATAGTTATGAATTAAAAATGGGATCCAGCCTTTTCCATAGAAAGACCTGTAGCTGCCTAGTTAAAAATCAGGCTGGACTTCCTATTTGATCATCTTTTAATACCTGTGATTAAATTACAGCTGCCTATTCTCACTCACAACTTTATTTAAAACATTCCAGAATGGTTTTCAGGTTTATTTGATCTTTTTGGTTTTATTTATTTGTTTTCCTCAGGCACATTTCAAAATTTTCATCCCCAACTGATACTAAAGGCAGGCAAGACTGCTGCTGATCTAAGTGACGAAAGAAGTTAGGAGGAAGCAGTATTGAAATAAGAAGGAATGTTTGGAATATAAATGTCAGGTGAAATTTAAATGACAAGAAATTTTAGTGCAGACTGTTATGGTTTAACCACAGCCGGCAACTAACCACTACACAGCCACTTGCTCCCTCCCTTCCAGTGGGATGGGGGAGAGAACTGGAAAGGTAAATGTGAGAAAACTCGCGGGCTGAGATAAAGACAGTTCAACAGGTAAAGCAAAAGCCGCGCACACAAGCAAAGCAACCCAAGGGATTCACCCACCGCTTCCCACGGGCAGGCAGGGGCTCAGCCATCCCCAGGGCAGCCGGGCTCCGTCACGCGCAGCGGGGACTTGGGAAGACAAACGCCGTCACTCCCCGCGTCCCCCCCCTTCCTCCTTCTTCCCCCAGCTCTATACGCTGAGCATGACGCCGTATGGTATGGAACATCCCTTGGGTCAGGGGGGTCAGCTGTGCCGGCCGTGTCCCCTCCCCGCTCCTTGTGCCCCCCCAGCCCCCTCGCTGGTGGGGTGGGGTGAGGGGCAGCAAAGCCCTTGGCTCGGTGTGAGCACCGCTTGGTGGTGATGAAAACAGCCCTGTGTTATCAACACTGTTTCCAGCACAAATCCAAAACAAAGCCTCATAGCAGCTACTATGAATAAAATTAATTCTATCCCAGACAAAACCAGCACAAGACTCAAATGTCTCTGTTGTAATTTGTTAGTGGGAGTGAATGGTGAGATCTGCTGGAAAAAAATAGTCTGCACTCTGTCTATCTAATCTGTCCAAGAGTTCTGTATTGCTACTAATTACAACATTTCTAAATTTCTTTTTGTCCAATACCTGGTATTGTACTCTGTGATGTTTTCTTCTGGTACATAAGCTGTCAGCAGTTACCTACCTCCATTGGTCTTATTAGTGTCATCACACAGCAGTCTATCAAATAACCATCAAGAAATGTTTCTGCTAAGACAGTACATTCTGAAAAAAATGTCATCTTACAGCAATTGGGACAGAAAATGTTTTCAAAATAAGATAAATAGAACTGTGAGTTAAATGGCCTCAAGAAAAATACCTGATCCTGAAAATGAAGTAGTCCAGAAAAGTCTCAGGGGAAATAAAAGATCAATCAGTAGGATAATATAATAATGGCAGATATGCAGAATCAATGTCAAGAATCTTTGCTACTCTTGAAAATATATGACATGAGATAAAATTACCAGCTTGGTGGAAGATAGGACTTGTTTGGTGTTGCAGCATGTTTTTATCCTTTAACTTCATTGCTTTGAGTGACCTGTTGTTTACAACTTAATCAGCAGAACAGGAATCGGTCATTCCTGTTCCATTGGATGCAAATTCAAAACCCTATTGTATGCCCCAAATCTGATTACTGAGTTGCAGATAGCTTGTGTTTCCAAATGCCCAGCTGAAACATTTAACTCTCAAAGTAAAAAGCTATTAAGGGTTCCTCATTCAGAGAAGGAGCAAAGTAAAATTTTGACTGCTGTTAACTGAAATAATCTTTGATTATCTGAGGCTATTCAGTAAGCCTTGGTAACAGTGGGGTTAAATTGAGTGAAGAGAACACATTTTCAGTACAGAAGATGATACAGTTAGTGATAACAGAATGACCTTGAAGCCAAAAAATAATGCCGAGTGAGCTACATGCCAGAAAATGGGCTATGACAGGTGCTTCATAAGAGAAACTTGTAAGAAGATGACTTTATGCAGAAAAAAATAAACTGGACATTATTTCTTGATTGGCCACCGGAAAGTACTGTCTTCCATCCTTAGTCATGACGGTATCTTGCTCTTTACTAATTCTTCTATAAAGAAAAAAAACAAACATGGTTATTCTCTGAGTAATTAGCTATGAGTGGAAACATTAGAGTCTAAGCTGATACATACTGCATTTTCTTTGCCTCATTCACCTCTATTTCCCTTTAAATCAAAGGCAGGAGGGGAGAAAAGAAAGAGATATGTTAATGTCACTTATGCAATAAATAGGCTTCATACTTGGTGAATTTTCATCATTTTTTTTTAAATGCCTACTTATGTTAGAAGGAAACCAGACATGTTAAAAATTAATTCATTCTATTAGATTGCAATGGCCAGATTAGATTGTTAATTGCTTACTTCTGCACTGCCTCTTGTTTTGTCTTTGATAGGATGGAAACAGAAATAGCTTTTTTTGTGTGTTTGTTTTTTGTAAGGGTATTGTCTTATGTTTTAATATATTTTCTGAATTGCAACTTAAATTTAAAAGAAACATGCTGGTTTAGCATCATGCATCATAATATATGATACAAAATCCACCACAAGAAAAAAAAATACTAAAAATGGCATTATTTTCAAGTAAGTTTGAACAAATATGAGCAAGGAACCAGCCTTCAGCACTGCTTTTGGCAATGTATTGTGTGATTGATTGAAAACAATTTGTTTTCAAGAAAAAAAAAAATAAATTAAGGGACCAAAATCCTAAAAATAAATACAGTAGTACAATTTCTTAAAGCAAATATTTATGATTTACTTACTATTCCTTGTCAAAAAGCTGTGAAAATGCCACCAATTTATTAACTTTATTTATGGGAGCAATCTTATAAAGATGACTAGTTTTCTCAATAAAAGTAAGCTGTTCCAGACTATTGTGGCTTCTGGACTGTGAAAATACCTGGTGACTACAATCGCTTTTGTAGCTACCAGGCAAAGACAAGCATAGTTTGTTTTGTGCATGTCACATGATAGGTTCTCCCTTATTTCCAGCTTTGAATCATGTTGGGATAGCAGATTGATTATAATCAGTGTGGGAGCTTCCTTGGGTCATTTGTTTCTCTTTCTAAATAAAGTTTCAGATATGATTAATAATATCTCAATGAGATATACTGAGTCATGCCAAAAGGGATGCTCAACATTTCTGAAATGCCTGCTCAGCCTTTTGCAAATGTATAGGGGACTGGTGTTGCGGAATAGGTTAGGATTCAGCATCAGAAATCACTGTTCAGTTTTCAATCTGCTATTCAGATTTGTTTGCTTTCTTCCCATCCTCAGGAACTTCTCCTGACTGCCAATCATAGACAGTCTACAGTGCCCTTACAATGACAGTGGCCAGGACCCTCAGCACTCATGGGTGCATCTCATCAGGTCCCATGAACCTGAGTATGTCCAGATTGTTTAAATATTCCATAACCTGAGGATAAGTCTTCCTTGCTCCAGATTTTTCCACTTGTCTGAGGGACTTGGGATCCCTGAGGCTAGCCTTAGCAAAGAGAAGGCATTGAGTACACTGGATTTTATCATGACCATTGCCACCTGTTGCCCTGCCCTGTCGAGCGGTGGACATGTATTTTCCTTCCTTTCTTCTTTGTTGCTGAGATATCTATAGAAGTCCTATTTGTCAACCTTCAAATCCTTCAACAGATTAAATTCCAGGACAGCTTTGGTTTTCCTAGCCTCACCTATGGCCACTTGATCAGCATATTTGTCCTGAGTGACTTGTCCCTGCTTCTACCTATTGAGTGCTTACGTTTGAGTGGAATCAGGAGCTCCTTCTTCAGGCATGAGGGCCTTCCATCACTGTGCTCGGCTTCCTAATTGTTGGGATGGACCCTTCCTGAGCTTGGAAGAGGTGTTTGCTGGAAATCAAACAGCTATTCTGGACACATCTTCCCTCTGGGACAATATCCCATAGGATTCTCCTGAACAAGTCTGCTGTCCTGAAGTCTACGCACTTAAGATACTCCCTGGTTTTGGAAAAAAAAAAATTAAAAATTGCTTAGGTTTAATTTATATCATTGAATAGGATCAGATGGGCATACTAGATCAGGGACTTTTTGTCTCTCAAACAATTGTGCTATGCACTGACTTATAATAAAGGTATTGAGGTGTATCTAAGAGCCACGTAGGCATTAACCCAAGTGTCCTTGTTTGAAGGCTTTTGCGCAACCTTCAGAAACAACCAACTTTCCCAAGTATCACGGTGCGCAGGCTGGGCCCCGCCGCCCTGCCGCTGCCCGCAGCCGGGCCGGGGCTGTCCCGGGGCTGCGGCCGGTGCCGCCCCCGCTGTCCCGGCCGCTGCTGCCCCGCCGGGGGAGGGTCCTCACCCCCTGCCCGGCCCCAGCGCGGGGCCCCCCCGCGGGGCGCAGCCCCTCAGGCCCAGCCGGCTCCAGCCCCCCCGGGGGCACCGGCCCTGCCCGCAGCCCGGCCCCGGCCCGGGCTCCTCCCCGCGGGGCCACGGGCCCTGCCCGGAGCCGGCTCCGGCGCGGCCCCCGCGGGTCCCGGCCCCCTGCGGGCACCCCCTGCCCCGGGCTGCGGCGGGGAGCTGCTCCCCCGCGGGCTCCGTGGGCTGAGGGGCACAGCCTGCCCCGCCGGGGGCTGCCCTGCCCTGCCCTGCCCTGCCCTTCCCCGCGGGCTGCCGGGGAGCCTCTGCTGCGGCGCCCGGAGCCCCCCCGGCCTCCTCCGGCCCGGCCCGGCCCGGCCCTGCCCCGGGGGGCTGCGGGGCTGCCGCTCGCCCCTCCGGGCCCCCCTCGCTGCCGCCGCTGTTCCCCCCCGCGGGGGTTTTTTCCCCTTCTCAGCCCCTTCTCCCCGCGGCACCCCACCCCCCACCCCTGCGCACGCGAACCCGGTACAGGTGAGTCCATCACAAATCGAGACCAGCCCCGTACAAGCTGTGAAGCAAATTAACTCTGTCCCAGCCAAATCCCGCACACTAAGTAGCCAACAACAGCAACAAGAAGAAACGGTAGTTTTTCGGAATGAAGTTGATCATGGAAAAATCGCTGAACCCATGAACCGCTGAACATATGAAGGCGTTCAGCCCTAATATTAATCAGTAGTACATTATCTAGTGCCTATCAGTCTGCCTCTGGCCATGTTTTGGGGGAAGGTAGCCACCTGCTTTGCTGCCCTGACTGTAACTACTTACACCTTTGTCCCTTGAAGAAGAAACCCGTCTTCTTTAAGGTCATTAGCTGGTAATATCGTGCAATCACTCGGTTAACAAACAATTTAAAGTCTAATTTAAACAAATAAGTGACTACATACATGTGTTGTACCAACAATGAATAATTACTTTGCACAAATACTATATTTACTTTAAAGGACTAATGACATAAATTGATTTGAAAGTACAGTTCGGAAAATGATGCCCATTAGAAAGAAAATAAAGTAACCTAACTATTCTCAGGATTATATTTTCAATGTTTTAAGACAGAAAGAAACCCAAAATCCTGCTTTAAAAAGTGGGTGATCTGGGATATATCCAGTGGTATTTTAGACCTCTACAATGTGGTTTGTATATATACCAAGGTTTGTATAATACAAAGGACTACCTTTGGCTCCATGTACGCTCAAGGGAAGGAAAGAAGCATTGCCTCTGTGTAGTTAATTTGACCACGTTTAGGTACCCAAACAGTCTCTTCCCTGACTGTATAGGACATCTGTGCCAGGTACAGCTCTCCACCTTGTAGATCCTCACACTAATTGGGAAGAATCTTTAGTACTTAGGCGTCAAACAACCAACAAGTATGCCTACAGCTCCCTGCAAGAACACCTTTCCACACGCTTCAAGCTTGCTGAGGCAAGGCTGATGTTTCCATTAACTGCACCAGCCCAACACGGTGTCTCCGCTGACACAGCTGGCCCTCGAGTGGAAATTTCGAGGGGAAATTCCCAGCTGAAACACCAGGATGCAGGTACGGAGCTGCGGCTCGGACTTGCATCCAGGCAAGTAGAAGAGTTGTCAGAGAAAGCCCAGCTCTACACGCAATTTTGCAGATACCAGTTGTCAAAAGGGGTCTTAGTCTCCTGAGCCAAATGGGCAATTTGGGGGAAACGAACTGCTAACAGTAGTGTTGCTGTCTGTGTGCAAGTCAGAAAAGGCCTTGAGCCCTCTGAAAGCTATCAGGGGGCGTTCAACTAACATCTCCTTAAAAGATCTTCACCACATAAGTTCACTTACAACACCCTGACAGCAATGATGGTGTCTGCAGGAGTCTGACAGAGGCTTAGCTCCTCCTGCAGCTGAGGTTTACCAAAACTAATCTGGGTCAAGGTTAATCCAGCCACTAAACCTCTTCGGCTACAGTGTGATGTAGTAATACCTATAGGCAGTTGATTTCTCCAGTGTCACAGCAATGTACACACCTTCTTCCCTATGCAGCAGTGCAAGTTCCTCTCTTTCTTTACCGAAGTGTATTTTGACTTGCCAGAAGACTCACTGATTTATAACCACTTTCCTGTCCTGCTGCCTGGGGTTTAATAACTGCCTGAATATACTCTTGATGTATCCAGCCGTTCTCATTGGGATTGCTAGTGAGTGAGGAAGGAAAGGGACAGGAAAATGTGAATGGTCCATCCTACATCCAGAACAGCTGAAAAGTTTTATTGGTTATGATCAAAATATGATTCTACTATATACCTGCATATGCATGCAGTCACGCACCAACTGGTGACCGCCTGCTTCGTGCACATGTTGAAACAAAGAGAGCCCACCAAGTTACATCAGCCCACAAAAGCAGTTTGCATTAGCTGTCCCTCATCGTGAGCTCAATGGCAAGCTGCTGACTTGTCTTGGGCTCGAGCTGGCATGACCATCTGGATGAGGCATGTGACTGTCCAGATCTACTACAGGAGACTTTTCACAAGGACTACCCAGACATTCCCAGAGCAAAACAGCCCTAAAGAAGTATTTAGTCCTTGCTCTTGTTAACAACTAACCACACTAACACAACTGACCTAAATCCTGAAGACTGAAGGTTAGTGTGCCTTTCCAAATATTTTTCTGTTTGCACTTGCTGCTACAACTCAGGATGATTATTTTGGCCAGACTTTTTTTCTATTTCTCTTTTGTAAGGGGTATGAAGTGTTAATACAACAGCTTAATGCTGAGTTATGTGAATACATCTCCTCTGTCAGTTTCCATTTGCCACCCTGAACAACCTGCAACGAGCTTTTGTTTGTTATTGCCGGGGGGTGGGGTGGGTGGGGTGGGGGGGTGGCGAAGAAAGAAAGAAAAAGAAAGCCTTATACAATTTCTTTAAGTGACTATTAAGTGTTTTTGTATACTTTTGTTATTTTTCTTGCCACAACTTTTCTGAAGCAAACTGCACACTCTTTCATATTTCCTTCATGTGGCTGTAGAGTACCTGCAATTGTAGCTAGGTAGTGTATTTTTTTCTTTTTTCTTTCATAGTACCGGGACCTGTTGTCCACTCATAACTTAGCCAGGTATTGCATGTATATTTTCTTGGTTTACATGAGCCTACTTTAGCTTTGGGAAGAAATTGATGCCTATTCTTCATTCACAGATGCAACTATTTTTTACTTAGAGGTTTGAGGAGTTTTATCCCATAAATCTATAAATCAAATTATTCTTAAGCAATCTAATAAAATTGTTGGAAAGTGAAGGAAAAAAATTGCCCAAATGCCTGTAAACCAAACCTGTAAATCATTGCATTTTACAGTGTAGATACCAATGCTGGTATTCATTATATTTAGTGGAGATGATTACACCTGCAGTAATCCCATTAGGCTGTATTTATCATCTCTGGAGAAAAATGGGCACTTCAGGGTAATTTCTTTGACCTATTGTAAACATGCATACAGTGATTAGATGAATCACACCTCAAAAGTTTCTGCTTCAGTCCATCAACTCATTACATCACATAATTCCACCTTATTTCTGTGGATTTGTTAACTCTATCTTACTTTATGCTCTTGTCCACGTTAGTTTATATCTTGGAATGTCAGCACAACTATTATTTACCTATCTTTGAAGCTTCCTTCATTTCTTTCTATTTCCTTCATTAATCCAGCTCTCAAAAGCAGGCATTAGTCTACCAGGCAGAGCCTGAACGTCGCTAGACTTCTCTGCAGCAAAATTCCCAGACCGGGTGCTATAACTAAATGAAATTTTACCCTAACTCATTTTAGTGTACTGGTGCTCAGAGCTAATAACACAGAATGCAGGCTGTCCTGCAGCATGAAAGCCTTCTGGATTTAAATTCCCTCTTTCTTATTTTAAGTTAGCATATAATATCAAAGTTTGCTATAGGAAATTTGGAAACACTACTGTTTCTTTCAGGCTGGCCAAAAACTCTTAAACATAAAACAGATGGTCACCAGGATAAGTTCCTATTTTATCAGGACAAGTTCCTGTTTTAATGGAATATATTTTCAGCCCTTTTTTTGCTGTTTTTCTCTATTGGCATTGACAGTTGGAATTGAAATTTTACCTGCCTGCCTGAGATTCATATCCTGTGTCTGGTGCTGAAGTGTCTTGGCAGTCCACTTAGGAAGCAAAGGACTAGAGCAGCCAATGCAGCTGAGTGTGACTTTATTGCTGCTGGTCTTCAGGTCTCAGCCCCCACATGCAAGCTAACCTGGCAGGTGTATTTCCTAAGGGAAAACTATTGTTAACAGAGGATGATTTAGGTTCCAATTTAAGCCTGCTTGAGCTTTCCAGACATTTGCTGTGGGGAATTCTTTTTGCAATTCCTCTGAGTGAATTTATAATCAAATGAGTGTTGGGTTTCGCATTACTGCATGCTGGGAAGGAAGTCTACCATGGGAGCAAATATCTGCCCTAAATTTTCATGTCCTTCAACTTAAGAAGGTGGGAGGAGTAAACTTTAAGTTCTGTGTTCTCAAAGAAAGAAGGAAAGAAAAAAAATAATGCTTCCTGGACTGACTAAGTAACGCATACCATGGTGAAAGAGTGAGAATTATATTTCTTTCTGCAATGTAGGGACAGTGAAAGGTTGAATAATCATACATGGTACTAGACATGAAAAAAACTGTTTAAGTTCTTGACATTAAGTACTAAAGTGAACTGACAGGCTGCAGCTGAATTCTGTGTCTTGTGTTGTGCTTGTCTATGGGAGAACTACAGCAGAACCTCCAAAACAAGAATGGCATTTGGCATCCGATCCCTTTACAAATAAAGCATGAAAAAATTTCCTGTCCAGACATTTCTGTGGGCAGAAAAGCAGACAGCAGAGGACGTGGGATGATGTGGCCTTGTGAGTCCTGAGCCTGCAGGATTTCAGATCAGCAGCCTTAGAAAAGTTCCTGTGATATTTTCAGGTCCTTTGAAGTCCAGTGAAGACAGGGTTGGATACTGCCTCTGGTATTGGCTGTCCAGCAAATTGGTTTCAGTGTTCTCTCCTGAAGCTGGAAAGTAAGATACTTTTCAAAAAGCAATAACCAGGCACATTGAAATGATGCATATTATGTACATGTTTCCTGGAAGGCTGATAGACACATAAAGAACTCCTGAGACTGATTAAAATACTTTTTTGGTGGAACTTCTGAAGCTCTGTCAATATATTTTTTGTTGACAGGAGGTGTATAAACTGTCTTTTTAAAAGTACACATGGGTGAAAAATTTCCTGTCACACCTTTGTTTGGAATTCTTTCCCTTCTTTTATCATATTGAAGATTTTCCCTATTTCCCTGGTTTCAGCAGAAAAAAGGATTAACCATTACAAAGAGCTGAATGCTTTACTGTAGTTAAGTTACAAAGATAAATCAGGATTTCTTTCTGAAAGACACCTTTTTTTCCAGACCAGAATCATCATAGTCTCCATCAGATAGAATTATTTTACAAATACTAAACTGAACTTTCACTCATCTTGCAATGACTTAAACTCAGATGTGAAGTGGAAAGCTGTAATCAGTCCCACCTACTTAGGCTGCGCAAAAGCTGTTTTTGCAAATATCCCTTACATCACTAAAGGATCAGGTCCTTTTATTCCAGAATTTCTAAATGTCCATATTCAGTAATATATGGTTTTATTCACAGGTTTTCTTCTGCCAGAAAACCTTGTATATGCTGCAACATTATGCAGCTTGTTACATGGACCTCTTGAACCAAATGCAAAATAAAATCTGTCTCTTTCTGTGTTGCCTAACTTTTCTGAACAATAGGGACACAACGTCTGTTTTCAGTGATGTGAGAATCAAGAAGGGTATGATTGATTATGAAAAAAAGAACCAATTTTTTGTGTAATACCTTAAGAGCTCTTGCTGTTTCACTGGAATATTTGTGTCCTTGCATAATAAACCTGGGAGTTATATAGCTTAGAAAATGGTTATCACCTCATAAACAGGAAGCACCCTCAAGGTATCATCTAAGTAATGTAGGCAATATGATCACAAAATCTGTGTTCCAGCTTTGCAACAGTCCTACATCAGTTCTTTTATGGCAACATTATGTTAAATGTTTTTAATGCAGGAATATTTCAGAATAATAGCAAACTATTTCCTATTTCACTGCAGTTTCATTCAGGTCTATTAACGTGTGAACATGAAATAGAAACAGAGATTAAATGACTTGTTTAAGGTCACAGTGATCTACTAGGTTAGGTGTGGGAACAGTGACAAAAAACACCTGACATCTGAGTTTGATTTGTTGTGGGACTCCATATACATGACTTCTGCGATGTGATTTATGGGAGTCATCAGAGCGAATGTAGACATCTATGTCTAAGCTGCTTACTATATCTGTTATATATACTCAATGCTGAAAGTAGGTAGGGAAGAAAAAACATGTTTGTCCGTGTCCACCCAATGAGATAAATGTCAATACAGTTGCCAGGTTATTGCAAATGTAAAGCTAACGTTTATATATTATATAATATTTATACCGTAACTTCATGCTTAGCTTTCTTATTGTCACTGTGTGTACAAATACTGGTCTTCATCCTGAATATATAATATAACAGATTTTGTAACCTAGGAGAGCTTTGATACTGATACTAAAAAGTCAATGCTGCTTTGGCAGCTGCTTCTTCATCAAAAACTGGAACGACCAGAGCTGGCTGGAGCATCTCTGCACCACCTTTTAATCGGGTGCATTAATACATACATACATTAATAAATACACCTTTAACCAGGCATTGTAACTACCTCTGTCTGTAGTGAATGGGAATGTGAAACAGGCTTAGCTGTGCACAGTGCTACCAAAGGACACTAATGGCAGGACACAGTATAGATTTCACTGGCTGTACAACATATACAGCCCTGTGGTCTCTGCACTTAGTGACACCACATCTGTTAACATAGAGCAGACTTGCTATAATACAAGTTGTAACTCTCATTTTCCTCTGTACGAATCCTCAGAGGCCTGTTTCCCCCTGTGAGCTGTAAGAAAGCACAAAGGAAATTTATTGTCCCCAAGCCATCATTTCTTTCTGATGCTTTTTCCCAGGTTCTCCTTTTTTAATGAACTAAGGCTCAGACCAACTCTTTGCAGTTTTTTTAATCTCATATATCCTGTAGATTATATAGTTAAACAATAGTACTTTTGCTGCAGTGCTCATGGCTGCATGAAAGTCCAAAAAAGTTGGGCTGGTGTATTGGCACTGGGGTGGAAAGGCAGAAAGAGCTCACTCAGTGGTAGGCATGGTGGCTGCTCAGCTTTGTCTACCAGCATGCTTGCATCCTGAAAAAAATCAATTTCTGTATTCAGACGTCTGCAAGTGCAAGTGCCACATGCAGATCTCTTGCTCTTCAGACTTCAAAAAACTGATTTGATAGGCCTTTTCTAGCTATTTGAGATCATCCATACTGAGAATAAGAAGCCTGACAGCTGTTAGCAGCAAAGAATACAAATGATAATCAGAGCTGATAATCAGCTGTCACAAAAAAAGAAGAATGAAAACCAAAAAAACCCCACCACATTTTGCTCAAAAATACCAGGAGCAAGACTAGATTGACTGACAGAGTGGGTAAGGCTATTGTTTGCTCTTTGCTGGATTTATTCAACTTTATGATTTATTTTCAGAGGTGCATGTAAGGAATGAAGAAGGGAAGGGAAAGGGAAAGCTTGGATAAAAGAAGGAAAACAAAACCATATATGGATTTCTCTCTTATCAGCAGTTAATTGTATGCAAAGAAAGTGTAGTATTAAACCACTCTTCAATTTTGAATACGTATGATCTTCCATTCATTTTGCTGACATTTCCCTTTATTTGCATGTGTGACGTGACATGATGAGAATAAAAAAAAAAATTGGGCCAGGTTTTGTCCTTTGGCACATGAGTCACCCTTTTTCTTAATTGTAGTCGTGTCACTGCAGTATGTAAAGCAGTTTTTAAAATGATTTACTTGTATGTTATTAAATCTAATAGTCTAGAACTTCTGAAAAAAATCTATATATATGCATATATATATATAGTTACACTGGCTTAGTTTCTTACCTAGTCTGTGTTTCCATTCCTGAAACACCTGGCTACATCTCTTCTTTCTTTATCTTACTTCCACCATATATACACATTCACATCATCTAAGAGATGTCCAGCAATCTGTAAATACTATTTTGAGCTTAGTTATCTTCAGATACCTAATTTAGGGTAGTCATGATGATATTTCTGCATAATTTTCTCCCAAACTTGAATATTAATATGGCATTGTATATCAGCACATGATTTTCCTTTTGAATCACTCCCATTTCACTGAGGACTGTACAAATGTACAAATTGATACTGCTGAGGTTTTTAGATTTAGCCAGCTGCTGGAGAAAGCTTAATAGGTTCAGTTGCCTGGGGATACTATTCCAGTTCAAGTCTGTCAGATTTCTAATCATGTGTCTCAGTAGAAGATATTGCCCATAGCAGCTTTTTTCCATCTTCTACATTTCCCTGAAGTTTGAAAAGAAGGGACTGTCCCATCACCAAATACATAATTTAGACCTGTGATTTCAAGAATCAGATTAAACTAAGTATATATATATATATATATACACACATATATATATTTATATATATACACATATATATATTTTTATATATATACACACACACAATTATTTATTTATTTATTTAAGCACAAACTTGCTCCATAACGTGGTGACTCTTATCCTAGGTGAATTAAGGTACACATGCAGGTTGTTTCAGTAATATACTCAGTTAATAACAACAACAAAAAAAACACCACCAAAAAAAACAAACCAAAAGAAGAAAATACTTGAGTTTAGAGCTAAATCTGGTCAAATTTGTCTTCTAAATGTGCTAGCCAGGTGTTTGCCCACTTGAAAACTACTCCAATGACTGCAATAGAGTGGCTAATTCACTAGAAGTGCAAGAGTACTAAATCAGTCTCTTTAGTCAAGAGCTCTATTTCCTTGAATATTTTTTTGTTTGTTTACATCACACAAAAATGACCTTTTACAAATGCTTTTCAGTCAATTATCCCTCTGATTGTGTATACAGGTGTATGTGGTGTCCTCCTTGGCCAACACTGAAGGGAATACGCAAGAGATCATCTTATTTGGCTAATGGGTCAAAGTTTTAACTAAAGAGGACTCCAGGGTCATGTTCTCTATAGATGAGATACCTCATAGCCACATACATACACCTTTCTTGCAGTAAAATTCTATATTACCAAACTACAACAACACATTCGTTTCACAGTCGTGGTA